>NC_083571.1:27925053-28295053 GCF_027579695.1 Neoarius graeffei | reverse complement strand
AGGGTAAACAAACGAGGGCTTTTAAAAACTGGGTTTGAATTTCGCTTCGCACAATGGAGTATTGAAGCACATTTGAATATTTATGAACGGTGTGCATCCATAGATGGACAGAACATGTGGCAGAACCACAACACTCATATTACTCATGTATTGACATTATCATAATTTTATTCCAAAAGCCTAGGTCACAACCGGACGTACAATTTTTTGGCCATGTGATTTTTGGCGTTTCCCAAATCGCTGCGTTTTTTTTGTTCGTGGAGAAAGACGCACGTTGGCCATAAGTTTGTCTTACAACCTGAAAAAAAAACGTAAGTGCCCATAGAGTTTGTTTGACATGACAAAGAACCTCTGCGGCCGGTCTGTGGCCAGTCTACAGCTCGAAAATCAGCACGTCACACGTGCGCCCTCCGTGCGTTTCACGCGCGCCCTCCGTGTGTTTCTTGCGTTTTTTGCACGTAGACCGGCCGTAGGAACACGTATGGCCGGTTGTGACCGAGGCTAAACTTGTGATAGATTCAGTTTTTTTTTTTAATTTATTCAAGGCTATTTTTTGTATTTGTGTAGAAATCCAGCACACTGACAGTCAGCCCTAATCGCAAATAGCCTCCTGTGCGCTATACACTCACTACTTAGGACATAACATGGGCATATTTTACAGACAAAAAAACTGTGAGAAAGTATTGTGTTTACTCAAAGAACTTTAACTCCATCAAATTGTAAGGGTCATACAGTATATCCAGAAAGAAGAAGTGAGAAGTGAGGCTGGGGCTGATTTCTTTCTTCCGTAGACTGTAGATTTGTGAAGTCTATAGGTTTGTACACACAGGAAGAGATTAGCCATGGAATGTCAATGAAATTTGGCGGCTTGTAGCAGTGACTGGTGAAATAACTGTTGGTGACATGAAGTGGACATGTACCGAGGTAAACTTGTTCAACGATTGAAGCGACTACCAATGAGAATGAAGGATACCACTGACTGTAAGTTGACACCAATGTTGAGTTAAGAGGGATATCAAGGCAACCGGAGCCTGGAACCTCACCTTACGACCAACTGTCATCTATAAAGCAATCAATGAGTGAATTGCTTTATATGTGGACGGTCCTCATCAGTGACAGTCATGTCAGATGATTAGACAGAATAACACACCCCCTAGGTTTGATCTGCATTTTAGATAGATATTTTTTCAGCATGCTTTGCTGACACATCGTAACAGCAGTGATGCTGAATATAGTCAGGTGCGTTATGAACGTGAACAAGGGCACTATGTCCGCATCAAAGTAAAAATTCCATAAAAGGACAGATGACAGAACCATGTGATATAAATGCACTTAATCCAAGTAGTTTCATTATTAAGGAAGTTATTGATATACATACAGTACTGTGCAAAAGTCTTCAGCACCCAATTTTTTTTTCATCTAAATGTTGTTACCAGTGGCGGCTGGTAGTCTTTCAAACAGGGGAGGCTGGTCGGTTACGACATTTCCAGATTTTAAAAGAAAAAACACATCAGTTTTGCCCATACTCTTGCCTCTGATCTGGCTGATTGTTGGCAGCGTCACAAATTGTGAAATAACAGGTTCTTTTGGCCCATTAGCCTACTGTCCAATATACATGTTGGGGGGGGGTATATTTTAACATTTTATGTTTTAAAATTGTGGCATGTTGTTTAAAAATTGATCATTATTGAAAGCAGCTCTTTGTCAGGAACCTCAGCAGTAGAGCTGGGTGCCACACATTTCATTCAATGACACTTTCCCTATATTTTACTTATTTTGACTGAGAAATGTTTTATTGACAATTTTGATAACCCTTCACTTTTAATCCAGGTCTGTAGTGTGAAATGTTCTCGGCTGTGTTTTTGTTTAAAAATGTTTTCCAAATTGTAGCGGTGTTTAATTCATATCCAGAAAAATATATATTCCAATATAATATACTCAGCATAAACATTTTAAATAGATTCTATATTTTTGGTCCATCCATGACATGTTACTAAAGTAGCCTATTTACTGTTGTTGATGTGGGTCACTTGCTGTTAGCCAATTCACTTTCTCGTACCAGGAGAGCTGAAAGGAACGAGTATTATTCCCTACCTTTTTCACCAAGTCAATTTGAGGTGTTGGTCTACCCTGCTCTTTAATTTTAATTTTTTCCTCGAAAGGAAGACTGGCAAATGGCTTCGCCAAAATTAAATCAGCAATGCTTGGCATCCGTGTGCAGCTTTCTTGCTAGCTGACTAGCCCCCTCAAGTTCAAGTTCAGTCACTCAAATAAACGAAATTTCTGGAACTAAGATAGCAAACTTGACAACACCAACCAGTCTCCTCGCGGAAAGCTTTGCCATATCCCTCCCATGTGAGGCTCGGAGTCCGTAGGCGGGCACTTTCGCAGTATTTGTCCAATAACCGTCTTGCATTTTGAGATTGAAAAGCGCATAGCTCCCAAATGCCGTTGAAGTCCTCTGAGGCTGGGAGTCCGTGAGACTCCGTGGGCGGGCGTTTTCGCAGTATTTGTCCAATAACCGTCTTGCATTTTGAGATTGAAAAGCGCAGAGCTCCCAAATGCCATTGAAGTGCACTGAGGCTGGGCTGCATCGCGCTGTCACGAGGGGGAAAAACTCACACACACATTAAAGTTATAAGGGCATTTTTAGAGGAGGCTGAGCCTCCCTCGTTGTCTTAGAGCAATCGCCTGTGGTTGTTACAGATTTCTATTTTATGACTTCTACATTATCGAGTCAGTGCAAAAACATTTTAGAGTTCCAAATATTCGTTTTCCAGCACAAAATTAACTGTTACAGAAAAAAAAATGTTTGTGTCTGAGCAGCATATTACATAAGAGAGCACTTTTCAGATTAAAAAAGAAAACATAATGAAGGCGACTGGGTTTTGGTGCAAAATGAAGAAGCGAGTGTGACAGTCAAAGTGTCCAGAAGAACTGTGGCTGGTTCTGGAAGATGCTCAGTAAAACCTACAGCTCATTTCCGCATAAAACTGCACTCATTGTACCTGAGACTACTATTTTTTTTAAAGCAAAGGGTTGTCTCACACCAGATATTGACTTTGAATCATTTATTATGGCTTACCATTTATAGTATTTTTTTTTATGTTGAAACATTTCATTTCATTATTTTTTAAGCTATTTTTGGTCTACAGCGTTTCTTTACATGTGCTTAAGACTTTTGCACAGTACTGTGTGTGTGTGTGTGTGTGTATATATATATGTGTATGTATATATATATATATATATATATATATATATATATATATATATATATATGGGGCGGCATGGTGGTGTAGTGGTTAGCGCCTCACAGCAAGAAGGTCCGGGTTCGAGCCCCGTGGCCGGCGAGGGCCTTTCTGTGCGGAGTTTGCATGTTCTCCCCGTGTCCGTGTGGGTGTGCTCCGGTTTCCCCCACAGTCCAAAGACATGCAGGTTAGGTTAACTGGTGACTCTAAATTGACCGTAGGTGTGAGTGTGAATGGTTGTCTGTGTCTATGTGTCAGCCCTGCGATGACCTGGCGACTTGTCCAGGGTGTACCCCGCCTTTCGCCCGTAGTCAGCTGGGATAGGCTCCAGCTTGCCTGCGACCCTGTAGAACAGGATAAAGCGGCTACAGATAATGAGATGAGATGATATATATATATATATATATATATATATATATATATATATATACACACACAGTACTGTGCAAAGTCTTAAGCACATGTAAAGAAATGCTGTAGACCAAAAATGGTTTAAAAAAATAATGAAATGTTTGTTGAAACAAACAACCCTTTGCTTTAAAAAAAATAGTAGTCTCAGGTACAGTGAGTGCAGTTTTATGCGGAAATGAGCCGTAGGTTTTACTGAGCATCTTCCAGAACCAGCCACAGTTCTTCTGGACACTTTGACTGTCACACTTGCTTCTTCATTTTGCACCAAAACCCAGTCGCCTTCATTATGTTTTCTTTTTTAATCTGAAAAGTGCTCTCTTTTATATATATATATATATATATATATATATATATATATATATATATATATATATATATACACACACTGTGTGTGTGTGTGTGTGTGTGTGTGTGTGTGTAAAATATCGTTTGTGCTCAATTTAGATTTTGCATCACTTGTTTTAGAGTCTCCCTGCCAGTCAGAGATTATTAACATCCACAAACAGCAAGCCAGGAAGAAACTACTGGGTAAGTGACACTCTCTCTCTCTCATATATCATTATTTCTGTTAAAAAGATACTTTGGGCTTATTTCTGTGCCTTGTACATTAGCAAATTTGTATAAATCTACATAAATCTGTGTAAATGTCTCTACAGGTTTTTGAGTTCACATTTGTGGTCTGTCCCTGGGGTGGGTGGAACACTGAAGCACAGGCAGGCGGGAAATGATGTTCAACACAGTCCTTTTTTATTGTTAGATTTGCTTCCCAGCTTATTGTTACATCTTGCACACACATTTTAATACTTTTATTTGGCTCTAGTCGCAGGGAAATTTCTTATTACAGATCCAAATACTGATGGAAGTAATTTCATAGGATAAGTAAGAACAGATCAATCACAAAATGTCATGTGCTATCCATTGCTATGCATAAACTAGGACAGATCAATCACAAAGTGTCCCATGCTATCAGAGGTGGAAAAACCCGGGTGCAGAAAGTAAAAACCCTGCCACATTTTTGCTCCAGCCAATTCAATGAACCAGCTGATCCTAATTACCACATCCCCTAAGCCAGGTTGATGAGCTAATTGGTGAAATCACCTGTGTTGAGAGCACAGGCAGAAGGAAAACTTAAGCAGGACTTTTACTTTGTCAATCCAGTTTTTCCACCTCTGCATGCTATACATTACACTGTATTGATAGTTAGGAGTAAACATGTAAAAGTAAGCATGGTTAAGGGTACACATGGCATCTCCTTCTCCAGATTGATATACTGCCTATTATGGCAGAGATTGAACAGTACTTGGCAAGTTTTTTTTTAATTGTCCTTATTCAGTCCACAGAGTTGCAACCCATGCAGGGCAAATCTATGTACATATCCCAGGCTGCCAAACACTAGAACAACAAATTTACACCTATAGCCCTGGTTTGTAACTGTATCCAAAAATGGCTGGTATTTTAAAAGCTTAGAATGGTAATGAGTGTCCATGTATAGGTCAAAACAACAACCTATTTCCACCAAAATAACATTCCTATTGTCAGCATCTATAATGGTGATGTCAGGGGTATTTGGAATGTTACTAAGGGGGGTGCCTTCATGATTAGTGCTAAACCAGTCCATTTTTCCTGCACAGTGGTTATGGACTTTTATTGAAAGTCCATGCACCTCTTTGATGTCTTTTGTTACCAGGTCCACCAACCTGTCATGCCGTAGCCTGGGCCCGCCCATCCTAAGCGTGACGCAACACGAGGGCCTGTTGCGAGCTTAGTCTGGCCAGGCAAGCTATCTACAGCTCTTCCAAGCTCCCGAAAAATCGGGAACCAATCAACTTTGAGCATCTCCAACGGCCCTGGGTAGAGGCGTGTTCAAGGCACTGACGTAGTAGAACTGCGACCGGAAGCCATAGATTGTTTACAGAATCTATGCCGGAAGCGCTTCATTCACGCTTCCGCATCTATTACGCATAGATGGTGTATTGAAAGCATTCAACGGGAAGTTCTCATTGAAAACGGAGCAAAGAGCAGCCCTGGAGGTATTTATTGAAAGGAAGGACATTTTCGCCTTGCTCCCGACTGGCTTCGGTAAGAGTTTAATCTACCAGTTAGCCCCGTCGCGTCGCATACGTCAGAGGAAAGAGTGATGTGATTGGTTTAAGCTTCGTCACAGCCTTTTCTGGCTTCGACCAGCAGCAAACTGAGGCATTTCAGGGAGGCGGGTCAACCACGGGCTCTGGGAAACGGTTGGGCTTAATATCTTGGCCAGACCAATAGCTCGTAGAGCTTTGTCGCGTTAGCCAGACTAGTCATGCCGTGCTATATAGAGACCTTTATAAAAGTTGCATCCATTTAAAATGTGTGCAGCTGTCTCATTGTGATGGGTAGTGGGATGGAGAATGCAATGTGGATGATGTCTAGATGGATACCCGATGGCCAGATTAGATTTAGTCGGTAGCATTTGAAGACGGGCTTTGATGGTAAAAATGAGGATATCCTCGCCGACTGAGGTGTTGGAGTATATAGTATGAGACAGGGAGTGATTTGCGTATGGTAAACACGCCAGTTTCCCTTGTGGCCTGAGGCCTGTCCAATGTTCTGCGCTCTGAGATCGCCAAATTTTGAGTATGGCTGCTCTCGCGCCTTCAATTGGTAACTCTTGTAGTGTGTCGTGGAGTTTGTAGGTGACGCGGGGGTAGGTGAGCGGGTCTGTTACAACATTTTGAAGCGCCACTAGTGCGCTATCTGGTCTCGCCCACTTCAAGTTTAATCCCATACAATTGCATAAATTGTTCAGATCAAGCCAATCAGATCTCACCCCGAATCCCACAGCTTTGATGTTTAGTTTGCCGTTGTTTTTAATTTGGAACCCCAAAAACTGTTCATCACCCTCCCTGGCGACTGGAACTTTGCGCCTGTTAAGATGTTGTATAAGAGATGCGCGAGCCATCTCTCTCACTGTCAGGTCGCTATTATGTAGCATGTTCAGGAGGTGGCTGGTTCTCATGGCCGTGTATACCCACTCAACGTTCCCAATACCCAGACCACCATCCTTTCGTGACTGAAAGATGATGTCTCTAGTTGAGTGCGTATTAAGGCCAAGCCACTTCCTTACCAGTTGCACCGTTTTATTGTTTAGATCTATAAGTGTCTTCTGTGGAATATGGACATTGGCGAATAAATGCTGAATTTTCGCCACACACACACAAGCACTGGTTGGGAGATGTCATCTCCTCCCCCCTCCCCTTTTCACCACTCTGTCATCATTGTTAAAGACACACACACACACACACACACACACACAACATCAATTGACAACAGGTTTGCTCACTTTGTCACTCACCTTCCCTGGCCCCACCCTCCATTTGCAAATCACTGCTTGGCCACGCCCCTGCTGCCACAACATTTTAAATGATACCTCTGATGAACGAATTTACATTAAAAAGATATGATTTGTGTATAAAAATGCAGTCATGAATATGTAACACATGCCCATCTTAAAATAAGTGTGATGGGTCTGAATTCGTCATTCACACTGGAAAAATAATACAGTAGTTTTCACAAAGCAATCCATCTTGAGTTTCAGTCAGTTTAACAAGTCTGCGCATTTGAGGTGTCAAGCTGCTCCTCTTTTTTTTTGTCACGCTCAGCGTCACAATAGCTGCAGGCATAGAATGAAAAATGAAGAAAAAAAACCCCACTAAATATGAATATTATTGTTAAATTTAACAGCTAAATGTGTTTATTGCTGTTTTTGTCATTTAACAGGATGTTCTGCACCGAGTGTGTGATCTGGCTGTGAGGAGTGTTAGTAGTGGCAGTGGTTGCGTTTCCTAATTTTTTTTTTTTGTCTTTATGTGCATGTGTAGGACAATATGTCCCCTCCTGCGACGAGGATGGCTTCTATAAGCCTCACCAGTGCCATGGGAGCAATGGACAGTGCTGGTGTGTGGATCGCTATGGAAACAAGGTCCCCGGGTCACGCAGGATGGGTCCGGCCGAATGTGGTGGGCATCTTAAAGCACTCATGCAATACTTTCATTTAATTCTGGACAGAATTATAAAAAGTTCTCATGGAAAAAAAAAAAAGTTGATGAATGATAAGTGATAGTTGTCTGGTTTTCTCTCCACCTTTGAAAAATATTCCAGTAGGTGGACTGACTACTCTAAATTGCCTCGAGGTGTGAATAAGTGTGTGGGTGCATGTTGAACTGTGAGTTGACCTGCATGCAATTAAAGTGTCACATGATCTTGGTATAAATCCATCTGTTCCTGCAAGTCGCCAGAGTTTGTCACAAAACATATCTAAAGAAACATCATGAAGCGCAAGGGGCTGTCAAAGACATATCAAAGATAAAGTTCTGGAAAAGTATGGGCTAGCCATGGGCTAAAGGTTAGAGAAGCAGCATTGGACCCAAAGGGTCGTTGGTTCAGTTCCCTGGATCAGCAGGAAAATCCATGGCTGAAGTGCCCTTGAGCAAGGCACCTAAGCCCGAATTGCTCCCCAGGCCCCCCGGGTGTGTGCTTGTTGTACATCGCTCTGCTAAATGCCTGTACTGTATCAACCAGGGTTTGAACATCCAACATACAGCCTTGAGGAGGCTGTCCACCAAAAGTAAGTGGCTAGATGAGAAAGGCATTAGTCAGAGAAGCATACAGTGGTGCTTGAAAGTTTGTGAACCCTTTAGAATTTTCTATATTTCTGCATAAATATGACCTAAAACATCATCAGATTTTCACACAAGTCCTGAAAGTAGATAAAGAGAACCCAGTTAAACAAATACGACAAAAATATTATACTTGGTCATTTATTTATTGAGGAAAATGATCCAATATTACACATCTGTGAGTGGCAAAAGTATGTGAACCTCTGCTTTCAGTATCTGGTGTGACCCCCTTGTGCAGCAATAACTGCAACTAAATGTTTCCGGTAACTGTTGATCAGTCCTGCACACCGGCTTGGAGGAATTTTAGCCCATTCCTCCATACAGAACAGCTTAAACTCTGGGATGTTGGTGGGTTTCCTCACATGAACTGCTCACTTCAGGTCCTTCCACAACATTTCGATTGGATTAAGGTCAGGACTTTGACTTGGCCATTCCAAAACATGAACTTTATTCTTCTTTAACCATTCTTTGGTAGAACGACTTGTGTGCTTAGGGTCGTTGTCTTGCTGCATGACCCACCTTCTCTTGAGATTCAGTTCATGGACAGATGTCCTGACATTTTCCTTTAGAATTTGCTGGTATAATTCAGAATTCATTGTTCCATCAATGACGGCAAGCTGTCCTGGCCCAGATGCAGCAAAACAGGCCCAAACCATGATACTACCACCACCATGTTTCACAGATGGGATAAGTTTCTTATGCTGGAATGCAGTGTTTTCCTTTCTCCAAACATAACACTTCTCATTTAAACCAAAAAGTTCTATTTTGGTCTCATCCGTCCACAAAACATTTTTCCAATAGCCTTCTGGCTTGTCCACATGATCTTTAGCAAACTGCAGACAAGCAGCAATGTTTTTTTTGGAGAGCAGTGGCTTTCTCCTTGCAACCCTGCCATGCACACCATTGTTGTTCAGTGTTCTCCTGATGGTGGACTCATGAACATGAACATTAGCCAATGTGAGAAAGGTCTTCAGTTGCTTAGAAGTTACCCTGGAGTCCTTTGTGACCTTGCCGACTATTACACGCCTTGCTCTTGGAGTGCTCTTTGTTGGTCGACCACTCCTGGGGAGGGTAACAATGGTCTTGAATTTCCTCTATTTGTACACAAATCTGTGTGACTGTGGATTGGTGGAGTCCAAACTCTTTAGAGATGGTTTTGTAACCTTTTCCAGCCTGATGAGCATCAACAGCACTTTTTCTGAGGTCCTCAGAAATCTCCTTTGTTCGTGCCATGATACACTTCCACAAACATGTGTTGTGAAGATCAGACTTTGATAGATCCATGTTCTTTAAATAAAATAGGGTGCCCACTCACACCTGATTGTCATCCCATTGATTGAAAACACCTGACTCTAATTTCACCTTCAAATTAACTGCTAATTCTAGAGGTTCACATACTTTTGCCACTCACAGATATGTAATATTGGACAATTTTCCTCAAGAAATAAGTGGCCAAATATAATATTTTTGTTTCATTTGTTTAACTGGGTTCTCTTTATCTACTTTTAGGAATTGTGTGAAAATCTGATGATGTTTTAGTTCATATTTATGCAGAAATATAGAAAATTCTAAAGGGTTCACAAACTTTCAAGCACCACTGTACAAGAGGCCTCAGGGAACTCTGAAGGCAGTAGAGAGGCCCACAACTTGGATGCTAGAATCTTCTCACAGGACAACCATAACCTGGACACTCTTCAGAGCTAGGTTTAATAGAAGATTGGTGAGAAGAAAGTCATGACTGAACCAAGTAAATCTCAATGCCAACAGCGTCAGTGGGGATGCCTCCATTGCAAACAAATGCCATTGTTATTCTAGCTAATTGTATGCCTGAAATTCCATTAAAATATCCCTTGACCATTGTTAGATATTGGGTGGTGAACTCTTCATGAACACCTGAACTGGAGTTAACTCCTTCAGGTATGAATTTCTGCCAGGGGCAACAGGGCGGAACTCCTTCCTACTGTGATACGCCACAGTGCTAAGGACCCCAGGGCTGCCAAAGAGCTGCTTGAGGATGGCCTTTCACTAGCCTAACTACAACTCTCACTTTAATGGAAAGGGGGATTTTTTACAACCATATTTGGATCAATCAAATTGAAGAAAATCTATTTCACACCTTTGACTTTACTGTGCCTTTGACCCTGTTTGTATCACTTTCAAAAATCTAATCAGTTCATCGGTTGGTTCCACTGATAATTCCACCTAAATCCTACCAACATCTATCCTTGAAATATCATACTAAGAACGAGTCAATCCAAAAATATAATTCATCCACCAGCTGGTTCCATGGCCAACAAACTTTCAGTCCCATTTGGAGTTTGTCAAGCATGTAAGAGAATTAGTACATGTAGGAAAAGGTTCTCTGTTCTGATGAGGCCAAGATCTGCACAGTGAAGCAAGGTGGTGGAAGCACCTTCTTTCATCAGCAGGATTCTGGGAAACTGGTCAGTGGTGAGTGCAAGAGCCAAATACAGGGCAATCATATAAGGCAAGACAGGTGGAGCATCCCCTTCCAACACAAAAATGGCCCTAAACACACTGCCATAGAGATATTGGAGTCTGCTTATGCAAAGCACTGTATGTTAACATTATGAATTTTTGCACATATTACATTTAGTGAATGAAAATTTTGTCACACATTCTGACATTAACAGATGCTTTTATTTCCATGGTTCACTTTGTTCACTTTGTAGAAGCTGATCTATTCATTCAAAATCTCTAAGGTGTCGATGTGTTCAACATAATGAGCATGAAAATCCTTGAAATGCTTTATTTAATTTTACTGTGTGTGTTTGTGTGTTTTGTTGCAGTATTGGAGGGTTCTGGAGACTTTGGAAGTGGGGACTTGTTGCTCTCAGACGACGAGGACGACGTTGTGCTGAATGATCAGGGGGACATGGGAGATGATGAATATGACGAAGATGATGATGACAGCTACTTGTCGTAATCGTTATACTTTTTTTTTCTCAAAGAGGAAGGGAAAACCAAAAGCACGTTTTTAGGCGTCACTTGTAGAAATGAAGTACTAATATTACTAATGGCTTTAAAAGGTATATTTCCCTCTCGCTGTGTAATATTTGTATTTAAAAAATTAATAGAACTGAGAGTACAATGCATTTTATTTCTGTTATTTGGATGTCACTGAGCATTTTTAAGAGTGAATCTGCTGTATCGCTTTGGACAGGAAGTAGGAGTGATCACACATAACATACATAGCCATGTGCAAAATTCTCCCTTTGAGTGAGACTCATTAGACTCACTTTCTTAAGCTAAATTTGAACACACACACACAGACATAGAGCTGATGACATTTCTAACAGAATTTATTCTAATTACATGTTTTTTGCTGTGTGTACTTGTTTTACTGTACCTCACAAATATCATTGCACTATTTAGGTTTTAAATTATGAATATAGAGTATATAAGATCAATAAGGATTATATAGGATTAGTGCATTTCTACCTAAAAAGCAAAGTTCTACTTTAACACGTTGATTATCACACATTATTCTTGAATAATGTTAGCCTAACTGCTCCCACTGCATCTATAACAAACACAGTGTAATTCCCACAGACAAAAACTTTAACAAAAACAAAAAACTGTTTATTCAGAGCTTCATTAATTATTTACTCAAAGATATTTGTAAAAAAAAAAAACACTTCTGCACATGCTGTTATAGGAAAATAAATCAACAATGAATTGGTGTGATGCACCACAATGTGAATTGGAGTTACTGTTACCACTCCAGAGTGTGTTATTTTCCTATAACTGCACATCCTGAAGTGTTTTATTCCTCTTACACTGCAGCGACTTGCCAACAATTGTAATCACTGTTTTATTAATGAACAACATATCATACTTTTAACCGTTAATAGTTTCAGGTAATTTTGTAGGATGTCCATGAAGCGAGCAAGTTTCTGTAATTACTGATATTATAGCAGCCGTAAATGGGCATTCCCTCACCAGCTTCTTTTTTTCTTTTTCTATTGACGCTCATAAGAGAAACAAAATGCAGCACTAAAACTGGAGACTCCTTTCAAAAAATTGCAATGTGCTACTTGTATTGCATTTTTTCTCTCTTTATCACAGTAAAATAATAATTAAGATGTAGAACTCAGCAGGAACTGATTCATCAGTGATGTCTCCATCCACCAACAAGATATTTGACATTTTCACATTTGACCTTCTAGAAAACAGCCTAATCATTGGCACAATGCACAAATCAAGTCGACTAGTTGAGAGAATTAGGATAGTCAACTAATTATTTAATAATGTATATTGACATTGGCTGATAAAAGATCTTGATTACCAGTGGCATTTGTTTGGAACGAACAAGCAACTGTTTTTGACATAATTGCATATTCTCAATTGAATTTGCAAATTTGTTTTGGCATCTATGAAACTGAAGTAAAGACCTGTCTGGATCTTGGCTCATAGCAACACCATCTTGACTCATTTGATTCATTGGAACTCCATTTTGACTCATTGGAACACAATTTTGACTCCCTGGAACTCCATCTTGACTCATTTGATTCATTGGAACACCATCTTGACTCATTTAATTCCATGGAACACTATTTTGACTCATTGGTACACCATCTTGACTCATTGGAACTCCATCTTGACTCATTGGAACTACATCTTGATTTCTTGACCCCCTTTGGGATTTGGTATTGACTCAATCTCAGCTAGTCTTGAACTTGACTACACTCCTGCTGAAGGACAGGTACACTGATACTGAGTCTGGAAACATGACTCTTTTACAGACTCTATGGAAACGTGTATGGCAGACTTCTATTACAGTATAAGGCCCTGTCCACACGGCAACAGATTCAGGTGAATCCGATAAAATTTTTTATCGTTTCGGCCTGGCGTCCACACGGCACCGGCGTTTTGGGTGCCCCAAAATGATATTTTTTGAGAACAGTTTCCAGAGTGGAAAAATCTGGCAACGGTGCCGTTGCGAAGTCGTCTGGATGAGTAGAACGGATTTGTTTACGATGACGTCACAACCACATGACTAGAACAAGTCATCACGCCGGGTAGAAGAAGGGGTTTGTGCGCATGCGTCCTACTTCTTCTATTGTTCTGGTGTCTCCGATGGGACCGTCTTACAGCACACGTAGAGGTGTGGCATGTGTATTGCATCGTTTTCAGCAAGCATTGCGTTGCCATATGTACCTGATATTTTACTGATCCGTTGCCCATGTGGATGCGATATTTTTTTTTACCCGCTAAAAAAAATCTCGTTGCCGTTGTCGTGTGGATGTAGCCTAAGTGAGTTTCCAGTTAACAAGTTGAGGGGGTTGTGTTCTTTCTAAAGTACAGATAAAGGTGGAGAAAATTAAAGACATCTGTGCGAAAAACACATGCTACATATGTGGTGAATAAAAATTGGGTTTAAAAAAACAAAAACATTGGAGTACTCCTCTAATAGAGCATTATGTTACACACACGTCTGTGTTTGTGTTCTGGCTTTTGGGGGTGACGCCAAACCTGAGCTCAGACTCATTGGAGTGTTTTTGTCTCTCTCTCTCTCTCTCTCTCTCTCTCTCTCTCTCTCTCTCTCACTCATACACACACACTCACACACACACATTTTTGTTGTTAATGGTCATCTTTTAGCTGTCCTGAGATGTATGGTGCCTTTGAGTAGAAGAGAAAGAGACTTCTAGGGAATTTTAGCCTACAATGTTTTTTTCCCCCTTCCACTTCTCTGTATTTCTCCATATGTATTTCTGTAGATAGTTTATAGTTTGCAACTGACAAAATGTTCAAAAGTTCCAGATGTTCAGTACGAGTATATCCGTAGTGTTGCTTCATGGTCTTGATTTGATTCTGAGTTTTATTTAGTAGTGTTTCAGAATTGACAGCAACGTCAGAGCAAAATAGAGAAACTAGAAAGAGAAACTCCCCCTTTATTCCCCTATGCACATCTGTCCAGCTGTTGATATACAAGTTTCAAATGCATTTTTTTACAGTGTATGTAATATTTGCTGAAATAAACTTCTATCAACCTGAATCATGTTCTCTTTTACAGGAAGGCAAAAAGGTAATGAAAGAAAACATTTTGTATTTATCCAGCTTTTTCCTCATACTGAGGAAACATGAGGACACACACACACACTTTTAGGATGTGTGTATGTGTACACAATAGCCACTGGCTCTCTCTGCACTGTTTCCAGGTCAGTGATTTCCTTTTTTCTTTTGGAGTAATTTAATTGCACTGAGAGATGAAAGTGCCCAAAAGAGGCATAATCCTTCTCTCTCTCACTCTCTCACACACACACACACACACACACACACACACACACACACACACACACACACACACACACAGAGATAAGCCACTGGGCTGTAATGATGAAACAACAGAGTCCTCAAACGTCCCTGCTTATGTGAGTGCTGATCTTTCAGGAGCCTGATGAGGAACTGCATCAAATATTTACACTGTGTTTATACATAATGCAATACTAACCACACACACACGTTTTCTCACTGGACAGGATATGAACATCGAAACACTTCTCTGCATGTGTGTGCATGTGTATATTCATAAGTGTGATAAGACAGGAAGACCAGGAGCTGAATAGAGAAAGCATCCGGACATGTACCCTTATTAAAACAACCCGACACACGTTCATCCTGTCTGTTACAAAGCAAAAAGGATAATCAAATTCACACACTCACTTTGGCATGGTGGCTAACTCCATCCATCCATTGATTATCCGTAACTGCTTATCCTGTACAGGGTCGTGGGCAAGCTGGAGCCTATCCCAGCTGACTATGGGCAAGAGGTGGGGTACACCCTGGACAAGTTGCCAGATCATCGCATTGCTGACACATGGAGACAAACAACCATTTACACTCACATTCACACCTACAGTCAATTTAGAGCCACCAATTAGCCTAACATGCATATCTTTTGGACTGTGGGGGAAACAGGAGCACCCGGAGGAAGCCCACGCAGACACGGGGAGAACATACAAACTCCACATAGAAAGGCCTCCATTGGCTGCTCGGCTCGAATGGTGGCTAACTCAAGCATATAATTAATTTAAACAAATAATTAGAGAGCAAAAGCTAGCATCCTGGTATAACAATCACACATGCACCTTAAAACAGACCCCTCGGAAATTAGAACATAAATGTCGTCAAACAAAATTGGTAGTATTACAATTAGCATGGAAAGAGAACCTCTTGAAGTATAGAAAATCTCTTAGTGCTGATAGATCAATGTATCTCTCCACCCTAATAGAGGATAACAAAAATAATCCTAGATACGTATTTAATACTGTAGATAAATTAACTAGGACTAAGACCACCATAGAAACATGCACAGTATTAATATGTAGTAGCAACGACATCATGAATTTTTTTTCAATGGCAAAATTGAAAATATCAGGCAAAAAATTAAACTATTAATTTAAAGCCAGACAATTTGATAAGTAACCCTTTAGATAACAGTATATCAGATCAGCAATTAGAATGTTGTACTTCCCTGAAAGCAATATGGCCTTTTGATTTCATAAAATCGGTGAAATTTAGTTATCTCTGAAATTTGGTCATTGTGATGTATGTTTATTTCTGCAATATCTAAAAAAATTATCAGGCCATTCTGTGGCTGGGAAGTTATTTAATTTGAGGGGATTCCCGAGCAAGTAATGTGCATGAAATTGCTCGCTTCACGCAGTCAAGCAGACAGAGGAAGTCTGGTGTGCGCATGCGCAGGTTTACCTTCTTTTTCTTCTTTTGGGTTTTACGGCAGCTGGCATCCAGTGTTGCCTTACTGCCATCTACAGGTTTACCTTTGACTGTGCACTGACAGTTAGAGAATAGAATGCCTTTATTGTCACTATACACATGTACAATGAGATTAAAGCATCTCCAATAACAGTGCAAAACAGCGTGTAGAGTGAGAGAGAGAGAGAGAGAGCTGATCACACCGAGGTACTCACTGACTGTCGATCTTTATTAATTTGGTCCTACGTTTCCTTTCCTTTGCAACATAATATCTTCTCGCTTTCCATTACTGTAGTTGATCTTTCACATTTCATTTGCGACCTCCATTTTCCTCTCCTGTTTTGATTTTATATCCCACAATGCCTTGTGTGAACAGGGAAAGCCTACCACATGATGCATGACGTAGTATCTTGAATTGGGTCATGGTGAAGCAAGAAAAAATAGAGGAGAATTTAGAGCCACATGGCCCTAAATTCATTAATTGTTATTAAAAATTAATTGTTATTAAAAAAAACTAATAAAATTGAAAGTCTGTGATTTAAATTAAGTAGTTTTCAGTTACCTCATCAAAATCATCAACTTATGTACTGGATCCCTTATCTACATGACTCTTCAAACAGATAATCCCAGAAGCAATTGAACCTCCTCTAAAAATATCAATTCTTCCCTTAGCACTGACTATATCCATTTTATCTAGAGACCTGTCGACCCGTCTTTTCGACGGCCAATACTAGAAGTCGACGGGTAATTTTCTGCAATAATGGGCTTCAAAATTCCTATTAGAGAAAATTATGATGAAACAAAAACGAGCAATGTTAGTTGCACCGGCAGATCAAAATAAACTCCAGTGGATGGGTGGGGACCCCAAACAACACAAATCTGCATCCGATGTTTGTGTTTCTCTGGTACAGTGCTCTTCCTTATTTCTGAAGCAGGACGTAATTTGCTGCTCAGAATCAATAGTGCACTCCCATTGGCCAGCACATGTCATGGTAACCAACCATACAGTCAGGTTCTACTGTAGCAACAGAATAAAGGTTGGCCTCTGCAACCAACTTAGCATCTGTATATTTGACCGCCTTGTTCGTCTAAGCTATGCCAAGATAGCCATTGAGGACTTCCCATTTGAGGAAGCCACAGAAATTTCATGCAACCTCATCTGAGGCGTGTGTGAAATCTCTAATCAGAGATGTCCAGACGCGCCAGTGACCAGTCGTTTTCTCTGGCTACGTAGACGGTCTGCACTGGCTACTTGAGGCTAGAAAAAAGAAAAAAAAACCTTGCCTTTCAATGTTCAAGTGATTTATATAGTCTCCACTGGCCATAATTTGCTACAAATCCAATCATTTCACCACAAAATTGTCTTCAATTCGGGTCATGACCAGAAGCAACACCATATTTGTTGATCGATTCTCACACTTTGATTGGTTGAGCTGGACTGCGTGACCACGCCATAGCGTATGTAGTTATGTTGCAGAGCCAGGCAGCGTACTACAGAGGGTAACTGAGAAAGCCAAGCACACTTACAACTGGAGGGAAATTTCGTGCATATTTTGCAAGTATTTTACAGGGAAATGGTTAGTAAGTTATTAGCTGAGAGTGCACCAGAAGCCAAGTAAATTTCAACATTTTCTGGGGGGGAGCATGCCTCCAGACCCCCCTAGCAGACGGTGTCCCTGTTTTCTGGGAACAGTCCCCATTTTTGGTGGCCTGTCCCCGGCTAGAGCTGTCCCTGGAAATGTCCCTGTTTTTAACTATGACCAAGAGACCTGAGAAGAAAAACAAAAAACAGACCGAAACATCTACCAGATTTTAGCAGATGCCTCACGTATTGTTTTGTGTATCACTTTAAGACAGGCTCAGACCAATAGCAGAGATGTTCTAGAACAGCATTTCTCCATGACTGGGCCGCAATTTTTTTCAAGTTGAAGCTAATTTTTAGTCATAGTAGGGTACAATTGCTGGATTGCATCCGGCGTCACATCCGCCTCGTTAACCTACAGTCACACTACAGCTCGCGATGCTTTGTGATGGATTATCGATGAAAATGAGGCATTTTGGCAGCGATGTATGGCGATATACAGGTAAGCTAAAAGTTGTGGTCACACAGCACATGAACACTCCACTGTCACGCCTTCGTGCACTTGAGTCTGGCGCAGCTCATGCGGCCGTGCTTCCTCACGGAGCACATTGTGTGTGCTTGGAACCCAGTCGTTATGGAAAACACCTGATACTGATTTGAGTGCAACCAGCATGTGCAGATACAGACACTGTTTACACAGAGGCTTTGCAAAGTATCATCATGATCACATTTGTTTCAAGCCATGTTTATAATGCTATTTAAATACTCACTCTGCTTTATGATTCAGCTTTGTTTTGCCTTCATTTTTGTAAATATCATGCCTGCTAATAGACACTCTTCCTGCACTTAGATCCGTCTACCACCGTCTATATTGTAGTGTCCTGATCCCCAGATCTTTAATCCAGCCACATATAAAAAGCTGTATGCCTCCATGCTCTTCCAGGTTTTTATCTGTTTGTCCATGTAGAACAATGTCTGCAGCACGGGTAGTTTGAGATGTCGGGGAACTCAGTGGATAGATAATTTTCCAACTCGTAGGAAAAACCCTTCTTTGTTAACATGTGTAACAGTTCCCTGATTCTCTGTGCTCTCCCTCCTTTTATGCTCCACCATCCCTGCAACAAACACACACACACACACACACACACACACACACACATATTAATTGACACTAGGTGTAATGACTTGGCCACTCACCTTCCCCGGCTCCGCCCTCCATTCACAAACTGACACTCGGCCATGCCCCTGCTGCCACATATCCCCACCACCTGACTCAGGCCGGGGAGCCATCCGGCCTGCAGCAGACTCCTCCCCCCGATGGGATAGGAAGTCCGCCACCACCATCTGCACCCCCAGCCTGTGGATCACCTCGAACTTAAATGGCTGGAGGGCAAGATACCAACGGGTGATCCACACATTGGCATCCTTCATGCGGTGGAGCCACTGGAGAGGTGCATGATCCGAACAGAGGGTGAAAGGGCGCCCCAGCAGGGCGAGGACCGCCCACTTGATGGCCAGGCACTCCTTTTCAATGGTGCTGTACTTGCTTTCATGCATCGAGAGCTTGTGGCTGATGTACAGCACGGGACGCTCCTTGCCCTCCACCTTCTGGGACAAAACGGCTCCCAGCCCTCTGTCTGATGTGTCTGTCTGTAAAATAAAGGAAAGAGAGGAGTCAGGGGAGTGTAAAAGTGGCCCCCACACAGTGCAGCTTTTACCCTAGTGAAAGCCTGTTGGCACTGCTCCGTCCATTAGACCGGATCTGGTGCTCCCTTTTTAGTGAGATCAGTCAGCGGGCTGGTGACCACCGAATATTTAGGTATGAACCTACAATAGTAGCCAGCCAGCCCCAGGAACTTTGGTCTTGGGCCTTGGGCAGACCGCAATTGCTGCAGTCTTGTTAATTTGGGGATGCACCTGGCCATGACCCAAGTGGAAACCCAGATACTGTACTTCCACCCAGCCAATTGCACACTTTTTTGGGTTAGCTATAAGACCTGCATGCCTCAGCGACTCTAGGACGACCCTAAGGTGTTCCAGGTGCCGAGGCCAATCATTGCTATAAATGATTGTCATCGAGGTATTCGGCTGCGTAGGCAGCGTGAGGGCGGAGGATCTTGTCCATGAGCTGCTAGAACGTAGCAGGTTCCCCAAATAACCCAAAAGGAAGCGTGACAAATTGGTGTAATCCAAACAGTGTGGAAAAGACCGTTTTCTCTCAGGATAGAGGAGTCAAGGGGATCTGCCAATATCCCTTCGTTAGATCTGTGTCAAATAAAAGCGAGCAGCGCCTAACTGATCCAGCAACTCATCAGTGCGAGGCATTGGGTATGCATCAAATTTAGACACCACGTTGACTTTTCTATAGTCCACACAGAACCGGGCTGACCCGTTGGTCTTGGGAACCAGGACCACTGGGCTGCTCCAGTCACTGTGGGACTCCTTAATTATGCCCATTTTGAGCATGGCCTTGAGTTCATCCCAAAGCACCTTTTTTTTGCGTTCGGGCTACGCACCACCACCCCGGGGGCATCTCAGTGTGGTGTTCTATGAGGTGGGTGCAGACGGGAAGGGGTGAGAACACATCAGAAAATTCCTTCTGCAACTTGCCCACACTGTGAGTTGTGCCGGTAAGAGGTGGTCTCCACAAGGGACCGGAGTGGTTTGAGATATTACTTTTTCTACCTTTGGCCCCAGCTCTGCCTTCTTTGGAACTACCGACACCAATGCCACGGGGACCCCCTCATTCCAACGTTTTAACAGGTTGAGGTGGTAAATTTGCAGTGCCCCACCCCTATCCATTCGCCTCACCTTATAGTCGACATCCCCGACTCACTGTGTGACCTCAAAGAGCCCTTGCCACTTGGCGATTAATTTGGAGCTCGATGTGGGCAATAATATGAGCACTTTTTCTCCCGGTGTGAACTCTCTATGGTGCATGCCTCTGTCATACAGCCGGATTTGACATTCTTGTGCCTGCCATAAATTTTCCTGGGTTAAGTGTGTGAGGGTGTGTAGTTTTACATGCAGATTGAGAATGTATTGAATTTCATTTTTGCTAGGCGAAGGTCCCTCCTCCCAATTTTCTCGTAGCACATCCAAAATGCCACACAGCTTACGCCCATATAATAACTCAAACGGTGAGAAACCTGTGGTGGCTTGCGGGACCTCTTGTACTGCAAATAACAGGGGCTTGAGCCATTTATCCGAATTACGTGCATCCTCACTTACAAATTTCCGAATTAAGTTTTTGAGTGTTTGATTAAACTGTTCCACTAAGCCATCCATTTGTGGGTGACAGACACTGGTGCGGAAATACTTAATTCTCAATAACCCACCCAGTTCATGCAGTGTGTGTGACATAAATGTAGTGCCTTGGACTGTCAGGATTTCTTTCAGAATCCCGATCCAGGAGATAATACGGAAGAGCGCTTCTGCAATACTGCGAGCAGAGATATTGCGGAGAGGCACTGCTTCCGGATATCACATTGCATAGTCCACCAGAACTAAAATAAAGTGATATCCCTGTGCTGACAGATCTAATGGCCCAACGAGATCCATACCAATTCTCTCAAAAGGGATCTTGATTAGAGGGAGAGGGTACAAAGGTGCTTTGGGGGTGGCCGTGGGATTTACTAATTGGCATTCACAGCATGCTGCACACCACTAACGGACATCCCCACAAACCCCTGGCCAATAGAATTGGGCCATTATTCGGGCTAGTGTTTTATCCTCCCCCAAGTGTCTGGCCATGGGATTAAAGTGAGCCGCATGGAATACGAGTTCCCTACAGCTCTTTGGGATCAACAACTGAGTTATCTGTTCACCGGTTTGAGTGTCCTGCATCACTTGGTACAATCTATCCTTAATAATAGCGAAATATGGGAAGGCTGGAGTCACCCTTGGCTGGAGAGTTTGACCATCGATTACTCTCACTTGGTCAAACGCATGACACAGAGTCTCATCTCACGACTGCTCTAACGGGAAATCCTCAAGGGAATCCCTAAGAGAGGGAGGAGGGGCGAGCTGCTCCTCACTCTTTGTATTGCCCTGACGTGGTGCTGACGTAGATGGCTCTGTGACAGCTTCCCCAGTCAATGCCACACCGGGATCTTCCTGTGACATATTAATGTAGGACCCACCTCTCACTATATGTTCCATCAGTTCTTTCAACCCTGGCCAATCAGCCCCCAAAATCAGCAAGTGGGGGCGACGAGGATTAACTGCCGCCTGAGTTTTATGCTTTTGGCCCCGGAATAGAATACAGATGGACACTACAGGATAATTGTGAACATCCCTGTGCACACACAACACCTTCACTGCTTGTGCTGTCCCCAGTGCCTCACCTTGCACCAGGCTTTGGTGAATTGAGGTCTGACTGCAACCGGAATCCACCAACATGTGATATGTATCCCCTTGAACACTTACCGGTCTGCGATACATTCCAGCCCGATTAGGGGCAGTCTTTGGTACGTCAGGGATCCAGATCACAGCTCCCACCTCCATTGCGAGGCCCTGACTCTGGAGATGCTCCGGCCCCCCAGCCGTGCCAGCACATCAGCCCAGGCTTTCCCTCTGCACCGGCGTTATGCACGTCACTCACCTGAGGGGGAGAAGACACAGACACGGAAGAGGGAGATGGGAGGACACCACAGGTCTGACAGGCCGGCTGGGGAGGAGCCCTCCCTACTTACCCACACTGCACTGGCTCCCAAATCAAATTTAGCATTGATGATAAAATACTACTATTGACCTATCAAGCACTGAATGTTCTTGTGCCACAGTACCTAGGACCCATTACACCTACTTGGAGCAAGAGGTGCAGGCTATTTGTTGATACCTCAAATGGTGAAGGATACAGCAGGGGTCAGAGTTCTCTCTTATAGAGCCCCACACCTATGGAACAGTCTTCCAAGTAGTGTTCAGGATTCAGACACAATCTCACTGTTTAAGACTGAAAACATATTTGTTTAGTCAAGCCTTTTGTTAATAGCTTTTTATTGGGTAAAGGAGTAGATCTGGAGGGTCCTCAGGCATAGAGTGTTTTGATAATCTGGGATGTATGGATGCTGTTGCCCCCCACTCTCACGTGTTCACACAGGTTTGTTGACAGTGAAGTGGCTGGCTGTTTTATGTCCCAGGGCTCCCTCATGTCTGTGTTACCTTCTGGCTCTTCCTTTTAGTTATGTTGTCATAGTTAGTTTTACCAGAGTCCCTGCTTGCACTCAGCACACAATGTACAATGTTCCTAACTATTAAGTGACAACAGGCATACCTGATCTGTGTTTTTTCTCTCTTTTGAGTTACATGTCAATCCTGAGACACTCTCCTGTTCTTCAGACGTGCCTGATACATCCTAATGCTCTACTTCTGGCTGAGGTTCTCATCACTTCACTTTTGTGGAGGATGGCTCCATGTGGACAGCCTAAAGATACACTTAGAAGATGGCTCTGGACACTTACATTTTTTCTACAGTGGCTGAGGACTACAATCACCATGACAACTTTAGGAGGGCAGTTGACATGAACAGTTTTGCACTCTATTCTCCATCAATGGACAGTTGATAACTTCACCAAAATAGACTTCATGTTAAAACTACAGTATAATGAATTTCCTGGTTAAACAATTGCATTTTTTGACTATATATATATATATATAACACACTTAGAGAAGCAAGTTATTTATAATCATGTTATCTGTTATCACCCAAATGATGATGGGCTCTCTTTTAAGTCAAGGTTTCTTCCTCATGTCATCTCAGGTTTGCTCATTAGGGATACATTTATTCATTCATATGTTTAAAATCTTTTTCTGTAAAGCTATTTTGCGACAATGTCTATTGTTAAAAGCACTATACAAAGAAATTGACTTGACTTATACAGATACTAAACTCAAATATTTCTTTTTGTAACACAAAATATGATATGGCTGTTAATGCTAGACCAGGTTACTGTCCAGTTCCGGTGATATTGTGCCCATTGCAGCCTCACAGTCAGTGTTCTTTGCTGACAGGAGTGTAACTTGCTGCTGTTGTAGCCCAAAGTATCATCCATTCTGAGATGCTTTTCTGTTAACCATGGTTGCAAAGAATGTTTATTATTTAGTTAATTTTTTGTTTGTTTGTTTGTTTCCACACCATTCTATGCAAAGTCTAGAAACTGTTGTGTGGAAAATCCAAGAAGATTTCTGAAATCAGTAAATCAGCCCATCTGGCACTAACAACTGTGTCACTGAGACACCGCAATGTTTTTACATTTCACAATCGAGCCATTTAATTTTTTTACGTGGCAGATAGTTTGAGCCATAATAACATATAGTTAAGGCAGAATCCTATCACCAAGCCATCAAAGATTAACCACTCGACAGTCACTCAAATTGTTTTTAATTAATTAATTAATTAATTAATTAATTAGCTGCAGTTCTGGGATTTTGAACTCACAACTGTACCACAGCCAATTGATCTACAAAAGCTTTTTAAAGTAAATGTATTCCTCTACCACATCTTTATGTCCTAAACAGCAATAGCATCTGACATGGAAAATGCCTTCAGAAGAGTTATGTGAGTTACTCAAGGGTGTAATAGTGGCATCCGTTAGCTAACACCAAACCCCTTGACCAATCTGATTGTGGATGTGCCCTGATTTGTGGTTGGAGGATGTAGTTTCTATGTTTATCATAGACTCAGGAAGTGCTAGTGTGAATGCTCCACTTCTGCTTGGAGTTTCTGCACTTGTGTTGCTGTGGTCTTACTTCGATGGATAATCTTCAGAGTGGTAACAGTAATTTTGTTGTTCCTATATCAGCGCACCCTCAAGTGTTTTACTTCCTTACTTTATTTTTACCTTGATTCCTGATTAAGATACATGCAATGATAAGCTGTTATCTTATAAAATACTATAGTATTCAGGCACCGCAAATTACAGACATTAGTCCTTTGTGGCAAAGCTGTTATTCACGATTATGTAATTCTACTCATTTAAGCACTGTGGTCAAATTTTGGCTCATTCCTCTTGGCAAATTGTCCCCTAAAGGTCCCAGTAATGGACTCAGAATTTCAAAGCCCTCCATAAATCGAGCATAGCATAGTTCTGGCAGGCCACAAAGTCAAGCTCAGCCTTCAATCCCAGCTACATTAGCTGACTGCAGCTGATCTCAAGCCAGCCCACATCAGCTGTCAGCTCAGCTGATTCCCTTCTACGCATTCTATTGGTAAATCTCTCATCGAGCACCTTATATAAGTTGCTTTAACCTGCCTACCTTTGCTGCTTCCTCTGCAAGCCATTTTGCAAGCGAGCACCATTTCCATTCACTGGAACTCTCGTTTTCAAATAGAAATCCTCTGCTCCCAGGATTAACGAGTGGCCTGCACTGAAGCGCCTGGAAATCATGTTAATAATTAGCTTCGCAGCTCCAGTCGGCGCTTCCCTCGAGGAACTGTTTGCATTGCCGCGGGGGCATCCGCATTGAGCCCCCAGCTGCAGATATTTTCAGCTCTTCTGCTCCTAGGGAAGCTGTCAAAAATGAAAACACTGCCCACACCTACGCGCAGTCCCAGCTCCGGTTGCTCCACTGCCCGAGAGCCTAAGCCCCAGCAGCCACACCAATGGACCCAAATAATTCCTTGTCAGACTTGTCCAGCATGCAGCAGCACTTGCCACCATGAACTCCAGAATCCAAGTGCTGGAGTCTGGTCAAATCCTTCTACAAGTTCACGTTTCCTGGTCACAGAGGATGTTTACATCCTCCATGCTCCCAAATTAGCTGCGTCGCAGAACAATGATGTCACCACCCAACTACTCAATTAACTCGTGTTAATCCTATGAGATAGCTCCCTGTACATATTTTGGAGGGAGAGAAAAAGCCTAATAATCAATTAATCTGCTCTTCGTATTGATGAAGCTCAGAGCATCAATGAACAGTTGATAATTTCAAAAAACAGACCTCATGTTAAAACTATTATGATTTTCGTGGTTACACGGTTATACTTGTGACTACATAAGACACCATTATAGAAATAAATTATTTATAGTCATGTTGCCTGTTATCACCCAAATGAGGATGGGTTCCTTTTTGAGTCCAGTTCCTCTCAAGGTTTCTTCCTCATGTCATCTGAGGGAGTTTTTCCTTGCCACCGTCACCATATCAGGGATAAATTACAGATAAAATTAGTTCACGTTTAAAGTCTTTAATTTTTTGTGGGCTGCTTGCGACAATGTCTGTTGTTAAAAACACCATACAAATAAACTGACTTGACTATAGAATTACTAGGCATCACCTTAGCAACCAGATGCAAGCTTCACTGCTCCTTGAAAATCAAATTGTTTCAGAGAGGTCATAAGAAGTGGAGAAGGCAATCACAATTTCAAAAGGGAATTGTTCCTATCTTTGGACATCTTAATTATATAATGTGCATTATTCCCCAGGGATGCTCCTTTGTATCCAAGCTTTGACCTCTCTAAATCTGGGGAGAACTCAATGATAGGGTGAGCATGGATACAGGCTGCAGATTTGAATGCCAGTTCTCATCTCCTTCTTTTGGGTAAATGGAACAGTATGCCATTGTTCTATAATGAAAACCTGGAATCTCCATTTGCAATTAAGTTGCTCACAGACACAACCCCTTCCATTGTTGGGGGGGGGGGGGGGGGGGGGGGGGTTTAATAATCAGCAGTTTGCTTTTGCATGGCCAAAAGAATTGTCATCCTTGTCAGCTGACACTTCTTCCACTACTCTAATGGAATCTCCCCAATTGGGTAGCTTGTCTTCTGTGGGATAAACACTGGTCAAAAGCAAATCCTGTTTTATGACAATGAGGCAGCAGCTGTAAACATAATAAACAAGGGCAATCCTCAGTTCTGTTATTAATAGATTCATGATGCACCTCACATGGTCCTGTGCATTGGATAATTTCATCATTTGAACAGCCCATATTCCAGGCTTGGACAACCATGGCGGATTCTTGTCTCGCTTTGAATTTCAGAATTTTGCCAACTGTGCCCAGAGCCAGTGCCATCCAGCCTGACATGCCCCATTCATTCAAACTGCGCTAGATTAAACAATAATGTTATTGCATAGTTACTCAGGCCCTCTGTATAAACGTACTAGCTATATTACCCCAACAGCAATCTGCCAAGCTTTAGCTCACCTCATCGTATTTCATCTCACTTTAACTTGCTTCCTACTTAGTAGTTCAGTGAACTCCTCCTGCTGGCTCTTCCATGAATGCATGGAAGGCCAGGGAGGTCTGCTGGCATGGTGCTTTTGGGGGTTTTGCTGTGGCTCTCCCTGCCTTAGCCTTTCCATATGCCAGGCACATGGTAGGGCAGGGAAGCATGCTTTCCCTGCCCCAAGGCTTTCCACATATGCACATGGAAGGGCAGGGAGGTCCCAAAACAGAGCCACCTGCCAAATACAACTTGTTGCAAATATTGCAATGTAAATAATGTTCCTTGATGAAGTCATTCTGACAGAAATAAAGTCAGGAGATTGGCGAGGCCATGCAAGAATATTCACCTACTTTTTTAGAAACAAGTCTTGAGTCATTTTGGGTGCATGTTTGGGGTTGTTTTCTTGATGAAACATCCATCTTCCTCCCTGGTTCAGTTTCTTGTCTGAGGAATTTAACTTGGGGTGGCACGGTGGTATAGTGATTAGCACTGTCACCTCGCAGCAAGAAGGTTCTGGGTTCGAGCCCAGTAGCCAATGGGGGACTTTCTGTGTGGAGTTTGCATGTTCTCCCCGTGTCTGTGTGGGTTTCCTCTGGGTGCTCTGGTTTCCCCCACAGTCCAAAGATATGCAAGTTAGACTAATTGGTGGCTCTAAATTGACGGTAGGTGTCAATGGGAGTGTGAATTGTTGTTTGTCTTTATGTGTCAGCCCTGCAATGATCTGGCTACTTGTCCAGGGTATACCCCGCCTCTCGTCCATAGTCAGCTGGGATAGGCTTCAACTTGCCCATGACCCTGCACAGGATAAGTGGTTATGGATAATGGATGGAATTTAACTTCGCCTCTAATATGTCCTTTTACAGCTCTCCATTCATGTTTCCTTCAATGATGTCTAATACCCCAGTACCCTTTGCAGAGAAGCAGCCCCAGATCATGAAGCTCACACTTCATACTTCTCTATGGGTATGGTAGTATGGTGGATCATACGCATGGTGGATCATACCCTTCCTTATTAGATTAGATTAGATTAGATTAGATTAGATTAGATTAGATTAGATTAGATTAGATTAGATTAGATAAAACTTTATTGATCCCTTTGGGAGGGTTCCCTCAGGGAAATTAAGATTCCAGCAGCATCATTACAGATAAACAGAGAAAAGAAATAGAGAAAACTTCTAGATAAATTAAAATAAATTAAGTATTTACATATACAAATATAAAAAGAATAAGATATGGGGAAGAGAGGAAGGGGAGGGGGAAGGAGGGGGAAAAAGGTGGGGAGAAGGGGGGGCGGCGGCAGGAGAGATATTGCACTTTATATTGCACATTTACCGTATATTGCACATTGTCCGGTATTGCTTATTGTTAGGCTAGGCTACTGCTCCTTCCCATCCTCTGTCCTCCTGTTACCCCTAAGCCCCCCAGAGAGGAGTTGTACAGTCTGATGGCGTAAAGGACAAAGGAGTTTTTAAGTCTGTTCGTCCTGCACTTGGGAAGGAGCATTCTGTCACTGAACAGGCTCCTCTGGTTGCTGATGACGGTGTGCAGAGGGTGACTGGCATCGTCCATGATGTTCAATAGTTTGTCCATAGACCTCTTCTCTGCCACCGTCACCAGAGAGTCCAGCTTCATGCTGACCACAGAGCCGGCCCGCCTGATCAGTTTGTCCAGCCTGGATGTGTCCTTCTTGGATGTGCTGCCCCCCCAGCACACCACGGTGTAAAACAGGACACTGGCGACCACAGACTGATAGAACATCCACAGGAGTTTTCTGCAGATGCTAAAGGACTGCAGCCTCCTAAGGAAGTATAGCCTGCTCTGTCCCTTCCTGTATAAGTGTTTGGTGTTGCAAGTCCAGTCCAACTTGCTGTCCAGCCACAGCACTTGTAGGAATCCACAGCCTCCACCTCGACTCACTCGATCAGAACTGGTCATGACCTTGGTCTGGACCTCCCAAAGTCAATGACCAGCTCCTTGGTCTTCGAGGTGTTGAGCTGCAGATGGTTCCTGTTGCAACACACAGCAAAGTCCCTCACCAGGCTCCTATACTCCTCCTCTCTGTCGTCACTGATACACCCAACAATGGCTGTGTCATCGGCAAACTTCTGAATGTGACACAGCTCCTAGTTGTAGCAGAAGTCCGCGGTGTACAGGGTGAAGAGAAGAGGGGCCAGCACCGTGCCCTCAGGTGCTCCGGTGCTACTAATCACAGTGTCAGATGTGATGTCCTTCAGCCTGACATACTGCGGCCTGTCAGTGAGGTAGCTGGAGATCCAGGTGACCAGGCAGGGGTCCACTCGCATCCTGTTCAGTTTGTTCTGAAGCAATAGGGGTTGGATGGTGTTGAAGGCACTCGAGAAGTCCAAGAAGAGGATCCTCACTGTGCCATTTCCCTTATCCAGATGTGAGTGGGCTCGGTGTAGCAGGTAGAGGATGGCGTCTTCCACACCGACACCTGCCCGGTATGCAAACTGAAGACAGTCCTGGGCATGTTGTACCTGGGGTCTGAGGAGGCTGAGGAAGAGCCGCTCCAACATCTTCATCAGATGTGAAGTGAGTGCCACCGGTCAGAAGTCGTTCAGCTCGCTGGGCCGATTCTTTTTGGGAACTGGAATGATACATGATGTCTTCCAGAGGGTGGGCACTCTCCCCAGCTGCAGGCTAAGGTTGAAGATGCGTTGGAGTGGTTCATCCAGTTCAGCAGCACAGGTCTTCAGTAGTCGGGGACACACCTTGTCCAGGCCTGCTGCTTTCCTGGGGTGAAGCTTCCTCAGTTGACCTCTGACCCCTTTGAACCAGGGGGGTACTTCGGCTGTAGAAGAACCAGGTTGTGGTCAGACCTCCCTAGTGGGGGGAGGGGTGTGACTCTGTATGCATCCCTCACATTAGCATACAGCAAGTCAATTGTCCTGTTGTTCCTTGTTGGACAATCCACAGCCTGGTAAAAAGCAGCCAAAGTAGAGTCCAAATTAGCGTGATTAAAGTCCCCAGAAATGATGATAAATGCCTCAGGGTGCTGTGTCTACAGCCTTGCTGTGACAGAGTGAATCTTCAATTCTTTTCAATTCAATTGAATTGTCAATTCTTTTCAAATATTCAATTCAATTCAGAGTGAAATTCTTCAAAGATGACAGGCAGAATTATCTTCAAATTACTGTGCATCTCTGTGCCTCTTGGAATTTTGCATGAGGTGCAGGAACTTTGATGATTGTAGTGCAATTAATTGAGTAGGGGAGAGTGGGGTAAGATGAGCCAGAGGGTAAGATGAGCCACCCCCTGTTTCTAAGAAACAGTAAACAAATGTGACCATGTGACCACATTCAAAGGGGGGCGGGACCATTTACTTACACTTGTGGAGAGGAGCACCACATGTCAAACTAGGTGAGGGAGATATTTATAAAAATGTGTTTTTGTGCTTTCTAAGTCAATTCCATGTTTGTCCACAGTGAAGATAATTTAGAGAAGACAAAAGTAGAATAATATTTAGACACATTAGGGTTAAGTTAGTGGCTTTCTAAGCTATGATATGAATGCTAATAAAAATAATTTTGATTAGCCTAATCCCCTTTATTAGCATTTTTCTACAAAATGGTGGCCACGGGGTAAGACGAGCCATTAGATGTGGGGCAAGTTGAGCCACTGGCTCAACTTACCCCATTGGTGGCTGAGCTTACCCAATATGGATGACACTTAAGTTTTCACATTTACTGGTCATATATGACAACAACATATATATATGACATCAGATGAGGAAGACCAGTTGTTAGATGTGGGGGATTATGTTGTGGCAAAATTCACGGGGAAGAAGAAAGTGCATTTCTTCATTGGCCAGATAATCAAATTGGATGTCTTCGAAATAGAGGCAAGATTTGTCAAAAGAAGCCGGTCATGCCATGGCTCTGCAAGAAAGCCGACCTTTGTCTTCAAAGAGAAAGATAAGGCTGTCCTGTCAAGACAGGATATTGTGAAAAAATTGCCCCACCCCTTTACTGTTGGGGGGACAGCACGGAGGGAGAGGCAAATGGTGTTCCCTTGCAATTTGAATGCTTGGAACATTGAATAATGATGAAATGATTGATGGAATGATTGCTGCATGTTTTAGCAATGTTTTAACCTACTGAAAGAAATAAGATTTTTTGGCACTGTTCTACTGTTTTAGTAATTTCTATAATATAGTATATCTCTCATTCCCTCTCTAACCATCCCTCTTTCTATCTATCTATGCATATCTCTCTCTCTATCCATCTATCTATCCCTCCCTATCCCATCTCGTTCTATCACCTCTCTCTTCATCTCCCCTTCTCTATGCAACGGCCCTATCCCCCACTTGCTTGACTTGACTTGATTCACTGATTGCATTTCTAATAATAAAAGTTGTTTACTTTGTTAACCTAACATGTTTTGTGTTGGCTCAATTTACCCCACACAGTGGCTCATCTTACCCCGTGCATGGGGTAAGTTGAGCCACTTGACATTTTTTTTTCAAGAGGTAATATCACTCTAACCATAAGAGCTTATCAATTATTTTTTGCTCAGATAGTAACAGTACACTTTGAAATTTGGTATGGTGTGTAGACTGGAAGCAAAAATGGCTTTAACATGTAGTTATGATGAAAAATGTAAAAAGTGGCTCATCTTACCCCGCTCTCCCCTATTGTGTTCTGTATAACTGCTGTTCCTGCTGCTTTCAGGTTCTCCTGCAACTCTTTTCAATTGACTGCTGGCTTCTCTTGCTCCTTCTTTATCATTAGTCAGAGAGTGTGGAGTGAAATCTTCCTGTTTTGAGTTGATTATTGGAGGTTCCATGAACTTTCCACCTGCATATTATCAAACTAATTGTAGTGAAAAGTCTTTTCTATGACTCTGTTTTGCTCTTTCTATTTGAGTGTTGTTGATGAGAGAGAGTTAATGCTGTTCCTAGAACTTTAGCAAGCTCCTTCACCTTCAGTAGCATTGCTGTGTGTTGTGTGAAATCTTCCCAAACAATGGTAATGACTTTTCTAATAACACAAGGTGCAGTTTGTCTGAGAATTTTTGCAACTTTGTCATGTAACCTTTGCAATTTGTACTTTGCAAATTGATGTTTCAAAGATTCTTCCTCATAGTGTGTCAGGACTTTTCTCACTTAAAGTATACAATGAAGACTTCATATCTCCTTTCAAAATGACTGTACTAGGGCAACACTGAGCATGGAAGAAACTCTCAGTCCTTCTTCCTTCTCCTGCTTGCTGTTTCCTCCCATTTTAAAGTGAAAAACATTAGCTTCAATCAGTGAGTCTTGCTCACCATTTGGTAAGTGAGATGAAGCACTTTTCTGGCTACTTCAGTAATTAACAATTACATTAACATTAACAACAACAAAAAGATCACATGACCAACATAGCTCTTCTTACCCTTCTATTGATTCATGGTTGGCCTTTCATGTCATATTTTGCAGGTTCTTTTGGGTGTGTTTTTTTAATCAGTTGATGGTGTGTATTAGAGAGGGTCTAATATCAGAAATAACCCAAAGTATGCAGTTTTTTTAAATACAGTAAATGGGAAATTGACCTTCCCTAAGGGCTTATAGATCAGTATCTGTGTGTTGGAATGGAAGCTCTCTTGACCTTAAAGTAAAACCAGAATTGCTTAGCAACTTGCGAGCAAATTGAAGTTGTGGGTTGCGCTAATGGCAGCACACTCAGACCTCAACCAGATTTCAAAAGAACAGCTTGATGTTGCTTTTACAATAAGAAACTGCACTTGTACGAGAGGACAGTAGATACCAAAAAGCTTTGGGGAATATATGGTTTTAAAAACAAACAATGCAGCAATTTGGAGTTCAATTAGAATTGAATCATAATTTTAGCTTTCAAACTGACATTTGTTGAGACCCTTAACTACCAAGCTAAATGCATGGATGAGATTATTCCTCACTTGTAACTTGCTTTGGATGAAATTGCCTGCCAGAAAGATGGCAGTTAGAGCATAAACGCTATGGTTGTCATGCAACAGTAACCAAGTGAGGAGACTTTTTTAATTCTAGCAGCAAAAAAAAAAAAAGATTTGTGCAAAACTACCCCACAGGTAAAAACATACTGCAGGTCTAGAAAATGCTATGTTCAAAATTAATAGTAAGAACTGTATCAGATGCAAGAGAGTGTTTTAATGTGCATTTTGGGTTTAGGGAATAAAACACTTGAGGGCAGGCTGCTATAGGAAAATAAATCCTAATGGGTTTTATTCCTCTTATACCACAGCAATATGCCAAAGGTTACAATCTTTAATTTATTAAAGTAATGAATATTTTATCTACTTATAATTACTTTTTTTTAGAAGTCATTGACTGTCTATAAAACAAATGACTTACACTATAACAGCTATAAACAGTCAGCCGACCAAGAAACTGCAAACTGTTCTATCCTGAAGACAGTTCTCCATGTCCATGATACACTTGGGTTGTTGTTGTTCAGTTTATATCATGTATCCACCACAAAAGTCCCTGTGAACAAGCTACACTAAAGACTATTATTATACATCTCATCTCATCATCTGTAGCCGCTTTATCCTGTTCTACAGGGTCACAGGCAAGCTGAAGCCTATCCCAGCTGACTACGGGCGAAAGGCAGGGTACACCCCGGACAAGTCGCCAGGTCATCACAGGGCTGACACATAGACACAGACAACCATTCACACTCACATTCACACCTACGGTCAATTTAGAGTCACCAGTTAACCTAACCTGCATGTCTTTGGACTGTGGGGGAAACCGGAGCACCCGGAGGAAACCCACGCGGACACGGGGAGAACATGCAAACTCCGCACAGAAAGGCCCTCGCCGGCCACGGGGCTTGAACCCGGACCTTCTTGCTGTGAGGCGACAGCGCTAACCACTACACCACCGTGCCGCCTATTATTATACACACAGGGCACTTTTTTGATAGAATAAAAGCACATATTCTATTCCGTTCTAGCAGGATCCATTCATTTGGTTTGATAGCATGCAATATTGTTAACATATTGCTTATCCTATGTGTATTACATTACTCTACCCAGTGGAGAATGACCGTTGAATGTGGTTTATGATATTGCATGGTTGTCAAGACAACATGGCGTTACACGTCGGAGATGTAAAACTCCTGCGCTAGTGAGTGACTGTGACAGTTTGTAAACAAACATAGCCGCTAGGTTTGCTTCGTTAAATATGGAATATTTTGAGAGAATTTTGAAAGAGAAAGATATGTTGAACACCCGAAAGGAATGTATATGACTACTATTACTACTACTACTACTACTAATAATAATAATGATAAGATAAACCTTTCTTGTCTCCAAAGTGGAGAAATTCATCTTGGGCAAACGAGAGTCTGACATGAATACACATAAAATCAAAAAACACATTTACACGCTACAAAAAAAAAAACACACACATACACACCAGTTCTTCCAATACATTCACCCCCCCCCCCAACCCCCTACCCTCTCACCAGTTCTTGTTAAGTAACTTAATCAATAGATGGACCACAGAGAATTTAAATCTATTAGTTTTACAGTTAGGGACCCTATACCTTCTGCCGGAGGGCAACAGCTCATACTAATAGTGAAGCATGTGCTTCTGGTCTTCTACAATTTTCACACCCTACTTTCGCACCATGTCTTCAAAAATGTCTTGCAGTGTGGAAGGGGGTGACATACGTACCTATTATCTTCCCAGCCCTTCTAATGAGTATATACAATTGCGTTCTAAGCTTCACCGATAGATTCCCAAATCATATTGTTATCCCATACTGAATGATGGACTCTATGGCAGCCCTACAAAAAGTCAGCATAATATCTTTCTCCACCCCAAAGACCCTTAGCCTTCTCAAGAAGTGCAGGCGCTGGCTTATTTTAACATAGACAGATTCAACATGCTGGGCCCACTTCAGCTGACAATCGAAGTGGACACCTAGATATCTACCGTATATGAAGTGACCTGTTCCACTCTCTCTCCCTTAATCAGTACTGAATCATGATTCCCAATAGATCTGGGGTCAAAAATAATTTCCTTTGTCTTATTTATATTTAATACTAGATTGTTACTCCCACACCACTGCACCATAAGGTCTACCTCTGATTGGTAGGGGCTGATGTCCAGTGAGTCAGATGTTAATACACTCAGAATGGCTGTGTCATCTGAAAATTTAATGATATAGTTATTTGTATAGTGACATCTACATTCATTTGTATAGAGTGTAAAAAGAAGAGGGGAACTTATGCAGCCTTGAGGAACTCCAGTGTTAATAGTTAGAATGTCAGAAAATGTAGAATTAACCTTAATTTGTTGTGTTCTATCTATAAGAAACGCCTGATACCATCTGATTATATAAGGGTTTACCTCCATCTTTTTTAGCTTCTCTAATAACGTTTGTGGCAGTATAGTATTAAACACCGAACTAAAATCCATGAAGAGTAACCTGGCATATGCCTTTGAGTTCTCTAAATGCTTCAAAATGAGGTGTAATGTTGTGCTTAAAGCGTCATCGGTACTTCTGCCATCTCTATAGGCAAACTGGTAGGGGTCTAGAAGATGTTGAACCTGTTTACGTACAATTCCTATCATAATGTGTTCGAATGATTTCATAACTACTTATGTTAACGCCACAGGTCTAAAATCATTATTAACCTGTGGGTATGGCTTTTTTGGAACAGGAATTATAGTTGCTTTTTTCCACAGGAAGGGTATACTGTGTGTGTTTACTGAGAGCTGAAATAAGGGACACCAGACTGGTGCAAGTTCATGTGCAAATGTGTGTAGAAGGAGTGGGGAGATCCCATCAGGCCCACTGGCCTTCCTAATTTGCAACACCCTGAACACCCTTGTAACCATACCAGGATCTATTAATATTTTATCCCTTGGATCACATGTGCCCAATACACACCCATTCCCCTCAGAAGGCATATCAAACCGTAAATAAAAGGAGTTAAGCTCATAATATTGGCTGGCTTTTTTTCGTGGTATACCAGATACATTCCATTCAGCTTGCATGATATTGAACTTGTCTTCGACTCGTCCAGTATCATGCTAGCTGAATGGGATATATCTGATATACCATGCAAAAAAAGCCAGCAATATTATTTAAATGTTAGATCAATGCTGGTTTCATCGTCAAAATGGCTGGCAAGGACTCCATTTCTTAGCAACCTCACAAATCACATGACTCTATGTCATGGCTTGTAAGCATTCGCACCTGTTTTGTGTTTGCCTAATAAGTTCTGGTTTCTGTGTCTTTAGTTGTCAAGCTTTAACTATTATGACTATTAACTCAGATGTCCAGCAGTTGTCCCATCTTTCTAATGTTTTAGAATGTAAAAATACCAAAATAATAATAATAATACTGCATAACCCTAACAATAACAGCTTGGAACATGTACATAGGATGCTGGAATGTTTTGCTGGATGCATAATGGTTGGTTTCCATTAACCTAGCAGGCACAGCAATACAATAAAAGGTTATTATGAGCAGAAAAAAGAGCAGAATCATCACCATTTCAATAAACATGCCAGAGAGAGAGAGAGTTGTTTATAAGAGATGTTTATGAAGATTCTGTGTGGGGTTTTGTGCCTGTGCTTATCTTCCTAGAATCGATACAATCCATTTACTTAAAGCCCCAGATCCATTGATCAATACACACACAGATGAGAGAGGAAGAGCAAGAGACCCAGAATGCAGTGCAATGGAAGTCTGGACAGAGAGATAGATAAGCTACAGGAGAATGAATGTCTGTGAAAATGAACCAGATACATCAGAAAGAGACAAATCAACAAAGTACCAACAGTAAACACACACACACGTATCCATCCATCCATCCTTTATCTGTAGCCGCTTATCCTGTCCTACAGGGTTGCAGGCAAGCTGGAGCCTATCCCAGCTGACTATGGGTGAGAGGCAGGGTACACCCTGGACAAGTCACCAGGTCATCACAGGGCTGACACATAGAGACAAACAACCATTCACACCTACGGTCAATTTAGAGCCACCAGTTAACCTAACCTGCATGTCTTTGGACTGTGGGGGAAACCGGAGCACCCAGAGGAAACCCACGCAGACACGGGGAGAACATGCAAATGCCACATAGAAAGGCCCTCACCGGCCACTGGGCTCGAACTAAGGACCTTCTTGCTGTGAGGCGCCAGTGCTAACCACTACACCACCATGCCGCCTCCACACACATTTGTGTATTTTCCACCCAAACATGTATAAGCTACTTACAGTCTTGGAATAAAGTTCCTCTTTACTTCCTAATAGGGTTTCTTAATATCAGAAACTGTCTATAATAGTGCCATTAAAACCTCGATCGACTCTACAACTATTGGCACACACCATGAAAATTTGAACTGCTTACATTTTGTACTGTTACAAAAATGGACCTAATTGGGATTATATGCCATGCATCTCCACAAAACAAACATATATTTGTGGCCAAAAGTTTATGGACACCTGACCATCACAACTATGTGTGCTTGTTGAACATCCCATTCCAGATGTATTCCCCATTTCCTGTTATAATAAGCTCCACTCTTCTTTGAAGGCTGGGGAAGGCCCTCATTTGATCCAGATACTTTTGGCCATACAATGTATTTACACTTGGCTGAAACTGAAGACTGCTAATCACCCTGGTAACACCTTTCTGCACTGAAGCATGGTGGTGGTAGCATTGTGTTAAGAGTGACCGAAGAGTTGAACTCTTGGTTGCTTTTCTGACTGATGCCCTGCACTTTTGATGGCATCATGGTTGTCATATTCTTTCCATTTTTTTAAATAAAAGATTTGAATGCGGGAGTACAAGTGACATACATTTTGCATGGTTTAAATGAAAGAGCTGGGTAACAAAATGTGCAATTTGTGTTTACTGTGTTTCAAACATCGTTTTATTTACTCACTTGACCTAAATATAGCAAATAGTGTGTGTGTGTGTTCCATAATGGTTTCATGACAATGATAAGACCCTGCACTATAAAGCTCAACCATCACAGTTTCATAATAGTAATATTATTTGCAATAATAGAATGGGGTTTTATTGTAAAAATTGTATTTTCTATAATTATGTCCATGTCCAATTTAAATTACTGCATTTCATATTTATTGTACACAATCATTTTTGTTTATTATTAAGGATGCCAATAATTCTGGAGCTGTCCACAGGCACACATCCATTTGTAGCTTATGTGCTGTCACCTGGTGGCTATTTACCGTCATACACCTATTTACAGTTTAAGTGACATTAAAAGTTCCATATATTAAAACAAGGAAAACGCTTAAAATGTCAGTGTCAAATAAAAAAATGATATTGACTTTGAAAGTTTATTTGGGTGCTGCAAATACCAATGGTGAGAAAATGCAGAAGTTTGTACACCATTAACATACAGTGTCTTGCAAAGTATTCATCCCACTTGGTGTTTGTCCTGTTTTGTTGTATTACAAGATGGAATTAAAATGGATTTTTGGATGGTTAGCACCATTTGACTGACACAACATGCCTACCACTTTAAAGGTGCAAACTGTTGTTTTATTGGGACACAAACAATAATTTAGATGAAAAAACAGAAACCTGGAGTGTGCATAGGTATTCATCCACAAAGTCAATACTTTGTAAATACTTTGCTGTAGGTACTTTGTCAATACTTTTTCTGCAATGATAGCTGCAAGTCTGTTGGGGTATGTCTCTATTAGCTTAGCACATCTAGCCACTGGGATTTTTGCCCATTGCTCAAGGCAAAACTGCTGCAACTCCTTCAAGCTAGATGGATTGTGTTGGTGTACAGCAATCTTCAAGTTATGCCACAGATTCTCAATTGGATTGAGGTCTAGGCTTTGATTAGGCCATTCCAAGGCATTTAAATGCTGCCCTTTAAACCACTCCAGTGTAGCTTTAGCAGTATGTATAGGGTTATTGTCCTGCTGGAACGTGAACCTTTGTCCCAGTCTCAAACCTTTGGCTGACTTAAACAGGTTTTCCTCCAGTATTGCCCTGTATTTAGGGCCACCCATCTTTCCTTCAGTCCTGACCAGCTTTCCTGTGCCTACAGATGAAAAATATCCCCACAGCATGATGCTGCCACCACCATGCTTCACTGTAGGAATAGTGTTCTCAGGGTGTTGGGTTTGTGCCACACATGGCATTTCCCATGATGGCCAAAAAGATCAATTTTAGTCTCATTTGATCAGAGAATCTTCTTCCATGTGTTTGGGGAGTCTGCCACATGCTGCTGGGCAAACTCCAAATGTATTTTCTTAAGCAATGACTTTTTTCTGGCCACTCTTCCATAAAGCCCCACTCTGTGGAGTGTATGGCTTAAAGTGGTCCTATGGACAGATACTCCCATCTCTGCTCTAGATCTTTGCAGCTCCTTCAGTGTTATCTTTGGTGTCTTTGTTGCATCTCTGATTATTTGCCTCCTTGCCCGGTCTGTGAGTTTTGGTGGGTGGCCTTCTCTTGTTATGTTTGTAGTGGTGCCATATGCTTTCCATTTTGCTATAATGGATTTAATGGTGCTCCCTGGGATATTCAAAGTGTGGGATATTTTTTATAATCCAACTCTGATCTATACTTCTTCACAACTTTGTCTCTGACCTGTTTGGATGCTCCTTGGTTTTCATGTTGCTTGCTTAGTAGTGTAGCAGAGTCAGGGTCCTTCCAGAACAGGTTGATTTATACAGATGTCATGTGACAGATCATGTGACACTTTGATTGCAGACAGGTGGATCTTAATCAACTAATTGTGTGACTTATGAAGTGAATTGGTTGGACCAGCTCTTATTTAGGGGTTTCATACCTATGCACACTCCAAATTTTTGCTTTTTCATCTTAATTATTGTTTGTGTCACAATAAAGCAACAATTTGCACCTTTGAAGTGGTAGGCCTGTTGTGTAAATTAAATGGTGCTAACCTCCAAAAATCCATTTTAATTCCAGCTTGTAATGTAACAAAACAGGACAAACAACAAGGGGGATGAATACTTTTGCAAGACACTGTATCTCACATATAAGAAGTAACAGTTTATCAAATATTGTATGGAAGATATTACTATTATTTCCTGACATCTGTTCTAACTTTGCTAAATCACTTGGAAAATTGTTGCATCCTTCTTCTTGACATATCTCTGATAACTCGATGTCATACACCAATTTCTTCACATCAGGTCTGGAGACACAGCGGGTTGCTGCAAAACCTGTTTTCAATTTATATTTCTGTTGATTTTTCCATATGTTTTAGATTTTTGTGCTGCTTCTACTGCTGCTGAGGTCATTGGGGAGAAAAAGATAAAATGTAAAACAGGTGTATACATGTTTATACATATACTGTATATTCCATTCAAAAATCATGGGGTGAAAACTTGGGGCACTCAACTGTAGATAAATGGATCCATGTGTGGCTCCTGAGTGTAGGGGAGAGCGGGGAGATTTAGGAGGGACAGTTTGTATTCCTATGAATTAATTTCAACCTCCTAGGTTTTAGATGACATCAGAAGTTTGATGATGCCCTTCAGAGTAACCTACTTCCTTTGGAGACACAAAGCTGGACACTGCAGTAAGGTCTGTGCAGTTCAATATTTTATCAACCAAAACTTGTATTTTCTACTTCGCCTCCACCTCCATTCTATGGTGTAAAGTACGCTGGTGAATTGAGGATTTGTTAGGAAATAAAATCTTTAGCTTATAGTTACCATATATAGTATTATTTAGTAAACTTAAATTCGAGGGGTGGGGTTAAGGATTTTTTTTTTTTTCAAAATGGCCAGATGGGGAGAGTTGGGACAGTTCATCATGTTATAGGTTTTCTCTTGTGGTTTACAAATATAAAATTGTTTAAAAACTTTTTGTTAAAAATGTGGCTGTGTCCCTGCATGAGGATGAAGCTTACTTCATCCCTTCTTGAGAATGGAACTGTTTTGTCAAGTCAGGTTTTGGGTAAACTGACTTTTTTTTTTAAAATCACTGTACCATCATTGTGTGCTCATACAGTTCATATGGTACAAGTTTTGATAATAAATAAAAATGTAAAATAGGCTTAAGCAAGGCGGCACGGTGGTGTAGCGGTTAGTGCTGTCGCCTCACAGCAAGAAGGTCCGGGTTCGAGCCCCATGGCCGGCGAGGGCCTTTCTGTGTGGAGTTTGCATGTTCTCCCCGTGTCCGCGTGGGTTTCCTCCGGGTGCTCTGGTTTCCTCCACAGTCCAAAGACATGCAGGTTAGGTTAACTGGTGACTCTAAATTGACCGTAGGTGTGAGTGTGAATGGTTGTCTATGTCTATGTGTCAGCCCTGTGATGACCTGGCGACTTGTCCAGGGTGTACCCTGCCTTTCGCCCGTAGTCAGCTGGGATAGGCTCCAGCTTGCCTGCGACCCTGTAGAACAGGATAAAGCGGCTACAGATAATGAGATGAGATGAGGCTTAAGCAAGGTATTTTATTTTTATCCGAAGTCTCCCAACATAATGTCTCATGTTTCCCTGCAAAAAATAATGACAGAAAAAGTGAAGCCTGAAGGCCACTATATGTGACAAGCTGAGAAACTAATGTTGTGGTAAGAGGGTATAGTAAATACTCTCTAATGCAATATGAATGTGACACAATCTGCAAACAATTTTACACAATCTACAAAAGCTGAAAACTTCTTCCAAGTCTCCCCGCTTTTCCCTAATCCTCATTGTAAAAATCGACATCATATACACAAGACTATAGAAACATAATATTAAAGAATGCCATTATGCCGCCTTCCTGTACATCCATCCATCCATTATCTGTAGCCACTTATCCTGTACAGGGTTGCAGGCAAGCTGGAGCCTATCCCAGCTGACTATGGGCAAGAGGTGGGGTACACCCTGGACAAGTCGCCAGGTTATTGCAAGGCTGACACAGAGACAACCATTCACACTCACACCTACGGTCAATTTAGAGCCACCAGTTAACCTAACCTGCATGTCTTTGGACTGTGGGAGAAACCGGAGCACCTGGAGGAAACCCACACAGGCACAGGGAGAACATGCAAACTCCACATAGAAAGGCTGGGCTCGAACCCAGGACCTTCTTGCTGTGATGCGACAGTGCTAACCACTACACTGTGCCACCTCCTTACTGTGCGTTATTATACAATATAATTAAACATGACTGTTGGATGTGTATCTGAATACAGATCATAATATAATCTCATGTTCTATATGTAAATTCAAATTGTTTGCAAACAATTCTTAAGTAATATTTTTGCTAACTAAATGTGAGCTACATGTACATGGCTAAAATGTTTCCATTTGCTTCTGAACAACCACAGGTCACAATAAAGTGTCAGAAGACTGATTCGGTTTACTGCTTGCTAAACGAAAAACCTTCACTTCAGTATGAAGATTTTATTTCGAAATATAAATATCTGCTAGCTGAACTTCAGTCCCTTGTACACTGGAAGTTTCAGTTTGCTAAGTAAATTTTATGTTGCTGTTATTGGTATGTTTTACCAATGTTCGCTACTAGCTACATTATTAGCTTTCTGCTACTGTGTCATGTTTAGCTAATCTAAGAGAAACAAGGTTCAATTGTACTAGACCATACATTATCCCTCTCACTCAATAGCTCACGATGCACACCCACACCAAGCCACACCCCCACATTCGACAAAAAAGAATTGAAGAAATCCCAGTTTCTATATTTAATTTTTCAGAATTTATCCCCTTTCTATATAAAGCAGGAAGTAAGAAGGGCTAAACTTATAACCTTCATGCTTACCAATCACAAGGTGGAGGTTGCTTGTCCTCCTACATCATTTTTTTCTTTAATCAAAACTGTTTTTTATGCTATACATGATTATAAACACTCTCTTTGATCCTCAACATCCTAGTGCATAAAAGCTAACTAGTGAGCAACAGCTAACCTGCCATTTTCGGATTTGCTGTTGCATTTTCTGATTCATTGCATTTTTGGTTTTATTCTCACACTTTCTGATTTTCAGTTGTTGTTTTTTTATTTTGTTTTCTGAGCTGCTGTATTTTGTTTGTGTTTTTCCCCCTTGATATTCTTTTGGCTTCGGGGTGGCATGGTGGTGTAGTGGTTAGTACCATACTATCGCCTCACACCAAGAAGATTCTGGGTTTGAGCCCAGTGGCTGATGGGGGCCTTTCTGTGTGGAGTTTGCATGTTCTCCCCATGTCTGTGTGGGTTTCCTCTGGGTGCCCCGATTTCCCCCAAAGCCCAAAGACATGCAGGTTAGGTTAATTGGTGGCTCCAAATTGACTGTAGGTGTGAATGTGAATTGTTGTGTGTCAGCCCTGTGATGATTTGGCGACTTGTCCAGGGTGTACCCTGCCTCTTGCCCATAGTGAGCTGGGATAGGCTCCAGCTTGCCCATGACCCTGCTTTTATTGATTTACTTGAACTGACTTTCAAAATTCTTGGGTATGACAATGTTGCTGCATTTGTTTTAGCTAGGTGTACCTACTAAACTGAAAATTGAATTTATGCATTTAAATTAACTGTAATTTAAATCGAGTAACTGTGAAGCATTTTTGACCTGTTCTTTGAGGAAAGCTCTGTTGGATGTACGTTAGGTTGGCTTGCTTCCTATTTGTTTCTCTCTCTCTCACCAGTGAATGTGGCAGTGTAAAGGGTGTTCCGTAGCTGTTGCAAGTATGTCTGAACTACTTAACCATTACAAACTCAAACGTCCACATTTTGGATGCACTATTTGCTATCCACATACATATTCAAAATCCCCATGCACATTTAAGACATGGGATGCTTTAATTGTACATCAAAGTAGAGTGCATTCCACACAAGTTAGTCAGACTCAAAAAGAGTTGTCTACTTTCAGCTTTCACTTATGTAAATGCAAAAATTTATGGAATGAAAGGGATTACTTTGTTTGTAACACACATCTGAGGAGAAATGAAAATGTCTCTTGCATATTTGTTGACTGTAATTTTCAAACAAGTATTTGTGGAACCTTTAAAGTTCATATCACGGGTAAATTCAGGAGCAAGATCAATGTAATTCTCCTATTTTATATTAAACTTTGGTCAAATATCTGGCACATTTTGCATTTTGTGCAAATTTTTTTACATTGCGCAATACCAGAAAAATTCAGTTGAAATCAAGCCATTTGAGGCGAATTGGTCCACCTCTGAAAAAACTTGGCATTTGGATTTCCCGGCAAACATTGACTTTCGTGACGTCACGTGTGGGACACCTCCTTCTGAATCCTACGTCAGCGCTGGTTTGTTTATGAGAAAACGACCTGGTGGTTTTCTGCAAATTTCTTCAACGTTATCGCGTAATTATTAAAACGGTTAACAGATGTATCGTAGGAGGGTGTAGCAACACCAATCTTGATGGGATTAGGACTCATCGTTTCCCAAAAGACCGGACAATAAGAGAGAAATGGGAGCGCTTGGTCTACACAGGCTGTGCACTGAAACCGTGCAAGCTCTCGCAGCCTGCTGGCGATTCCGCAGGTAACATCACAAATCTGGCTACAGATTCCCTTGGGATTTTTCCAGACGCGTTTTGTTATTTTATTTTTTTCTGCTGTAGACAGATGGCCTTGTGCAAAATTACCCTTCTGGATGAGTGTGTAAAGGGACATACTTTCATATTTAAAAAAAAAAAACGAAATTGGTCCAGGATATGCACTTGAAGTCTCATAAGAGTAGCCGGCACACACCTCACACCCTAACTGAATTTATACCTACATTAGAACTACATTAGCATCACCATCATTACATGATTCTGTTGCTGATTGCCAGGACGAAGAGTGTGTAGAAGAAGAAGTTTTTGGTACATCCCTAGATTGGAAAAGTCAACACAGGGCACTCCCAAGTATAATTGAGCAGAAGCTTGCAGCAACCTTGTTGAAGTTGGAGTATTTACTGCATGTGCCAGGTACAGCTATTGGTGAATTTTTAAAATAACTTTACTACTTTCTAAGCTCTGCATCAGTCCCACTATCAAGAGGTTTTGTAAGTGAGATCCTTGAGCATCACAGCCTCCAAGTTGATGACTCCTGTTAGTGAAATCACCACAGCCGTTTGCTCATCTAATCCAGTGCATAGAGCAATTGAAAAAGGCAGCCCTCTTAGCACTTCGTATCAACATAAACAATATTACAAGGAAAAATTCAGTGATGTGGAACCAGTTATCTGCATACAGTGGTGCTTGAAAGTTTGTGAACCCTTTAGAATTTTCTATATTTCTGCATAAATATGACCTAAAATATCATCAGATTTTCACACAAGTCTGAAAAGTAGATAAAGAGAACCCAGTTAAACAAATGAGACAAAAATATTATACTTAGTCTTTTATTTCTTGAGGAAAATTATCCAATATTACATATCTGTGAGTGCCAAAAGTATGTGAACCTCGAGGATTAGCAGTTAATTTGAAGGTGAAATTAGAGTCAGGTGTTTGCAATCAATGGGATGACAATCAGGTGTGAGTGGGCACCCTGTTTTATTTAAAGAGCAGGGATCTATCAAAGTCTGATTTTCACAACACATGTTTGTGGAAGTGTATCATGGCACGAACAAAGGAGATTTCTGAGGATCTCAGAAAAAGCATTGTTGATGCTCATCAGGCTGGAAAAGGTTACAAAACCATCTCTAAAGAGTTCGGACTCCACCAATCCACAGTCAGACAGATTGTGTACAAATGGAGGAAATTCAAGACCATTGTTACCCTCCCCAGGAGTGGTCGACCAACAAAGATCACTCCAAGAGCAAGGTGTACAATAGTCGGTGAGGTCACAAAGGACCCCAGGGTAACTTCTAAGCAACCGAAGGCGCCTCTCACATTGGCTAATGTTAATGTTCATGAGTCCACCATCAGGAGAACACTGAACAACAATGGTGTGTATGGCAGGGTTGCAAGGAGAAAGCCACTGCTCTCCAAAAAGAATGTTGCTGCTCATCTGCAGTTTGCTAAAGATCACGTGGACAAGCCAGAAGGCTATTGGAAAAATTTTTTGTGGGTGGATGAGACCAAAATAGAACTTTTGGGTTTAAATCAGAAGTGTTACGTTTGGAGAAAGGAAAACACTGCATTCCAGCATAAGAAACTTATCCCATCTGTGAAATATGGTGGTGGTAGTATCATGGTTTGGGCCTGTTTTGCTGCATCTGGGCCAGGACGGCTTGGCATCATTGATGGAACAATGAATTCTGAATTATACCAGTGAATTCTAAAGGAAAATACCAGGACATCTGTCCATGAACTGAATCTCAAGAGAAGGTGGGTCATGCAGCAAGACAACGACCCTAAGCACACAAGTTGTTCTACCAAAGAATGGTTAAAGAAGAATAAAGTTCATGTTTTGGAATGGCCAAGTCAAAGTCCTGAGCTTGATCCAATCAAAATGTTGTGGAAGGACCTGAAGCGAGCAGTTCATGTGAGGAAACCCACCAACATCCCAGAGTTTAAGCTGTTCTGTATGGAAGAATGGGCTAAAATTCCTCCAAGCCGGTGTGCAGGACTGATCAACAGTTACCGGAAACATTTAGTTGCAGTTATTTCTGCACAAGGGGGTCACACCAGATACTGAAAGCAAAGGTTCACATACTTTTGCCACTCACAGATATGTAATATTGGATCATTTTCTCAATAAATAAATGACCAAGTATAATATTTTTGTCTCATTTGTTTAACTGGGTTCTTTTTATCTACTTTCAGGACTTGCGTGAAAATCTGATGATGTTTTAGGCCATATTTATGCAGAAATATAGACAATTCTCAAGGGTTCAGAAACTTTCAAGCACCACTGTAAGTAGGCATGGCAGGCCATAAAGGACCAGAAGTTCGCTCAAGTACTGTGTCGCAAGACCATTCAGTGCTTTAAAGGTCAATAGTAGTATTTTATAAACAATACAGAATTTAACAAAACAATACAGTGTTGGAAAATTCTTGAAGCTTAGAAAGGAGAAAATTTGCTTTCCCAATATACTCTGAACAGATACCAGGAAATCAGGGTGAAGTGGTACAATATTGAAAACTGCCATGAGTTAGCCTTGGCCACAGAGGTTGTGCTCCTGGTGTGTTTCATGAGATGAAGAGTGCAATCCACTGTCATTAGCTGAATTAAAATTTAGAGCTGGGGGCTACGGTGTTGATGGGGGGGAAAAAACTTTAAAGACATAACTGCACATAATCCATGTTCTCTGTTAGACTCAGAGCAGTTCGTGTCCATAGCTCTATTAAAACCACTGAGGATATTTAAAGCATATATTCACCCAAATTAGTCATCTGATTTTGAAATTCATCTTTATGCTTCTGCAACTGGTCTTTCTCTTTAGTCAGGGTGTTGTACCTGGTCTGTAACTGGTCTTTCTCTTTAGTCAGCGTGTTGTAACTGGTCTGTAACTGGTCTGTCTCTTTATTCAGGGTTTTGTAACTGGTCTGTAACTGGTCTTTCTTTTTAGTCAGTGTGTTGTAACTGGTCTGTAACTGGTCTTTTTCTGTATTAAGGTTGTTGAATTTGATCCACAACACTGTGACGGCAATCAGTAGTAGAACACACAGCAACACCACACACACTGCAGTCAGATCTGTAGCATTTCATCCCTGCAGGGTTGATACCTGTAACTAGAGAGAAATTAATGCAATATTTTTTATTTTTTATTTTTGTACATCTATTGTTCAGGAGTTAATCTGAGAAGAGTCATGATGCTACACCATGGTGTAAGTTAAAGCTCTTGGTAAAATATATAGATTATATAATTTAGTGAAATATTGCCACCCTTTAAGTAATAGGGTAAAAGGAAATACATATTAAACAAATGCACTCCCTAATGCTCGGTGTGTTTGCCCAGATACCAGCTTAGACAATGCATTCACTCGCTGAGAGGATGGAAAGGCTCCTTCCATAATTTAAGGGACCCAAGGCTCAGCACTCCCACCACTTGGGAACTTCCACACTGCCTCACCTCACTGGGATGGCTTAAATTCCACTGACTGGCTCATTACACAACATCCTCACAAACCCCATGATTGTAATTAACTTTTATTCCACGACTATCAAATCATGCTGGCTGTACGAAAACAAACTGTGTAAATGCAACTCAGTTCATTTATACAGAACCAGCATTTAAATCATGGATATTCAATGTATGTTTCTTCCTGTAATTTCATAATGGAGACTAATTTTGGGATTTACTGGTTGTAGTGATGACATCACGGCCCCAAACGATCGTGGTGAATTAATCTTTGCAATGTATAACTGATTTCTGAGTCACCTTTGCAAGTGATAGGCAATAATTTGAAAATTGTATAGCACTGAAAAAAAAATTACAGATGCATACATCCATAGATGATCTTCCCACAAGATTATAATGTAATTTAATTTAATCTGGTGTGTGACAACTTTTTTGGATCTCAACAAATGCATGCATTTGAGGAAAGGAGGTTTTGAGTGAGATCTGAATGAGGAAGGCAGAAGCTTCATGGTCGACTTTTAGCACTTGACTAGCTTTTGCTAATACTTATGTCCAAACCTCCTTTCCTGTATCTGTATGTTTATCAGGGCTATGCAATTTCCAAATTATTGCTCATCACCTGAGAAGAAGACTCAGAAATCTGCAACTGTACTGTCATGGATACTCTCATGATAATGTCCAGGCATACCGTGTTTTGATAAGAAATGAAATATTTTACAAAAATAGATGAAGATAAATATAAATAAGTTCGCACCCATCGCACCAACTAGTCAGGTCGATAGGTTAACTTCCATTAATGCACTGTGTACCTGCGTCTCTATTTCTGTAGATCTGTAATTTCATAGCAGAGATTAATTTAAGGATGTAATGATTGAACTGATATCACAATCCCAAACAACCATTTTTATAGCCAAACAAATAACACTGTCACCCATGAGATCGCTCTTATACCAGGTTGGTTGTTCTTAATCTTGCACAGTATGGTGTCAACCTGGCAACCCTACTGCTGCCATGTTTACTCTGTGAAGTACATTCTGAAGGGGCGTGGCCAATTAGCATATGGACAAACAGCTATATTGATATTTAGATATGACACTTGCATTTGGATATAAAACGTACATTATGAAGTTACATATAAAACACATTATTTACAATGACAAATAATGAATAATTTTGAAATTATTTTTCATGGAAAATAATGTGAGGAAATGGAGCACTGTTTTTTTTTTTAATTTTGTTTTTTTAATGAATTTATGTCTTAATGTATGAAAATTATGGTAAATGATAAAAAAGACACCCCCAAAAAAGAATAAACTATTTTTACAAATGGCACCTAATATTAAATTGCCCTTTTAGCTCTCGCTTTCATGAGAGAGAGAGAGAGAGAGAGTCAGCTAAAGATGCAAGAGGTAATACTAACATTAGCAGTTTTTTTTTTCCACCAGAACTCACTTCTCTACACATCAGCTAGTCAAAGACAATAATAGATGGAACGGTTTACTTTGTTGGCAAGCACATGCATTTCTCCAGTGGTATAGAAAATCGTGGATTCATACACATGATAGCTACAGTAACTCCTACATTTGCATAAATCTCCTCACTCATCTCCATTCTTCTCTTTGCAGTAATCCTGAGCTTTCAATGAGCAGATGCAGTTTTACGGGTGTTTAATTGTCTAAACGACACTCAAAGTGGCTGTCTGAAGGAGCACTGTCTACATGAGTGGGTCTATTGCTATTATGTTGAAAGCCTATTTCCTGTTTAAGGCAATTTCCTTAAACGTGCATCAAGCAACACTTGTGGTCAGTGGGTTATTTTCGGGCGTGACACTGACATTCTGAAGACAGTATAAGCTGGAAGGCCTTAATGCATCAGAGACATGTCACTACACTATCATGTGACTACCAGACTCCCTTCTGAGGAGTTCACTGAACATTTTATTCATATGAAGTTAATGATGGATGATGCTTGTATAGGTTTTTCACTGACATGCATGGATTTCTTGGTCCTAAATTGAAGCAGCTCCACCCCATACTATCCTGCTGCATCATCATCTATTCATAAAGTAAAGTAAAAACAGATAGTGGTTAGTTCTACGTTCCGCATTACTGTGTTCAGAGAAGTAATGAACATTTTTTGGTTACATTTTGTCAGGAACATTTAAAAACAAATCATACTACTATATGGTGCAGAAAAAAAGTATAGTCTCTGTCAGGCAAAATCATAATGAATGAATCACTGTTGAATTCTCGAATATGTTTGATCAGAAGATACTGACTAATTTTCGAAAACAGCAGATCTGACAGTAGTTCTATATTAATGCACTCCTTCTTGTAAGTTATAGTTGCTATAGTGTTCTGTTGTTTTCACACTTTGACCCCAGGAAGCTATTGCAGTTAGGCCACTCCCTTTCTGGCAGCCGAGCAATTAATAGTCTTTTTCTGCATACGAAGCTGATCATTATTAGGAAACTTTACAAGACTAGACTATGATGGCAGCACAAGATCACAGTCTTTGATCACTAATGTACACATATTTGTAAAATGATTTCATGAACTGTTCCTTGTAATTTCTTAAATTACATAAAAAAAACCTGACTATCCACATGGAAGAACCCAATTTAAAACAGTGCTTTATACTCGCACACAAACTGTTTTACAATTTTTATTATTATTTTACAACCAACTTAAGTTCATTGAGAATATTATGCTGGTGGTTTAATCAGCCTACCCAGTCATGACCTCTTGACCTCATCTTCCTTTATGGACATTGTTGCAGGTATTTTCACAGGTGACTGAACTGAAATGTCATTCTGTGCAGGTTGACTCTTTTCTGAAGCAACGTCTTCCAGATGTGGTGAGCGTGGTGGTGGAAAAGTCATCTCACTGGTTTTCAGCAAGTGCCATTGGTTCCTTCTGAAAATGTTTCCATCAAGTGTTTTGATCACAAAGGACCTGGGTTTTTCATGACTTTCCAAAACAATTGCTGGTTACCTGTTGTTTTTGACTCTTACTTGCACCTTCTGTCCTTCTCCAAGAGACAATAGATGTTTTGCTCAACAGTCAAAGTAACTTAGTAAAAACAACAAAAAAAACCCAAAGTAAAAGCTCTGTCTGGAATGTCTTGGTAGATCAGTGGTTATTACACCTGAACATGTTACAAATTGCACACTTTAACACAACATCCTCAATCTCCTTTGCCATCTCGGGCCAGTACATGACATCTCTTCCCCTCTCTTTACATTTCACGATGCCTAGATGAGATTCATGAACTCTCTCCAGTTGTATATGGTGTTATCCCGGCACACATCCTAGGCCAGTGAACAAGTCTTTGTATTCACTTCGAATGTCATCTTCATTTTCAACTTTGAACACTCTTCTGATGATCCCTAGTTTCATGCGTGCATCTCTGCCTAAAATTGCTGGTGAGTTGCCTTCTACAATTTGGAATTCTAACTGAAATTCCAACAAGAAATTCCAACAAGAAAAAGACATGTTCTCCAGCAGGCTAGAAAAATCATCAATGAACATGGCTGATGTAACTCCATTCTTGTTTGAAGAAGGAGGTCTGTAAATTGATATAAGGTGAAGAGGTTTGTTCCCAGCATTGAGATTGATGTCGAGACACTCCATGGCAGTGTATCTGCATGTTGGTTCATTTTCAGTAATAGTGAGGCCTTTCCATATTGATATTGCAATTCCACCACTAGTTCTGTTTAATCTCGACTGATGAGTAATCACATGAGTAGATGGCGCATTTGAAAAATCAGCAATAGTCCGTTCATCCCGTCTGTCACCATTCAGCCAGATCTCAGTTCTAATCATATCAATTTGGCGAGAAATTATAAAGTCACATACACCGGCTGACTTGTTCTTAATGGAACGGGTGTTAGGGTTTTGCTGGGATTCGAACCTGGTTCGTTGGTGTGATAATCCAGCAAACCCCCACTAGGCCACCAGGGGGATGACTCAAATGCAGAGGCGTGAGGCGGAAGTAGAAAAAGAATCAAAAGGTTTATTTAAACTATATACACTATATACAGGGCAAAACAAAAGATAAAAAAAAAACCAAAGAGTATAATCCAAAAGAAAAGCAAAGTGCAAAAATACAAAAGCTAAGAAGATCAAAAAACACAGTACAAAGGAAACTGGAGATAAACATAACAGCACAAAGACTCCGTGACAAGAGGACTGAACTCAGGGGTATAAATAGACAAACTAATTAAGGACACAGGTGAAGATAATTAGGCAATTAACACAAACACAAAACACAGGAACAGTGGCGGCCTCTAGAGGCCAAAATAAACACGACATGAAAAGGAAATAACAGCGGCCTCTAGAGGCCAAAACAGTCCTAGTCCTAACAGGACCCCCCCCTCTAGGAGCGTCTCCTGACGTTCCCAGGGCGATCCGGATGGGCCGAATGGAAGTCCCGACATAGTTCTTTATCAAGGACATCCCGAGCAGGAACCCAGCAGCGCTCCTCAGGACCATAGCCCTCCCAGTCCACCAGATATTGCAACCCGCCGCGGACCCGGCGGGAGTCAAGCAGGCGATTCACAGTGAACACAGTCTGCCCCTGGAAGATGCGGGGGGGTGGGGGGTTCCTAGGGGCAGGGGCATACGTAGATGTCAGTACGGGCCGTAACAGGGAAACATGGAAAGTGGGGTTGATCCTCAGAGTCCGGGGCAACTGGAGCCGGTAGGAGACAGGGTTCACCCTGCGCACCACCTTGAAGGGGCCAATGTAGCGAGGAGCAAGCTTGCGGTTCTCCACCCGCAGTGGAAGGTCCTTAGTGGACAGCCAAACACGCTGCCCAGGGCGGAAAGCGTGTGCAGGTCTTCTATGGCGGTTGGCCTGAGTCTGGTTGGTTCTGGAGGTCTGTATGAGGGTCTTCCTGACCTTGCTCCAGGTCTTGCGACACCGTCTCACATATTGGTTGACCGAGGGCACCCCCGCGTCCTCCTCCTGGTCCGGGAACAGAGGTGGCTGGAACCCGAATTGGCACTGGAATGGCGACAGCTTGGTGGCCGATGACTGCAGGGTGTTGTGGGCGTACTCCGCCCATGGCAGCCAGGTGCTCCACGATGTCGGGTTATCCATAGCCAGGCCTTGCAGGGTGGTTTCCAGGTCCTGGTTGAGCCTCTCCGTCTGACCATTGGACTGTGGGTGAAACCCAGAGGAGAGGCTGGCAGTGGCTCCGATGACCTTGCAGAACCCGTGCCACACTCGGGAGGAGAACTGGGGCCCTCGGTCTGAGACGATGTCCTGTGGAAGACCAAAGACTCGGAAGACATGATTAAACAAAAGTTTCGCAGTTTCAAGAGCAGAGGGGAGTTTGCACAGTGGTATGAAGCGGCAGGCCTTGGAGAATCTGTCAACTAAGACCAAAATGACCGTGTTACCTTGTGACTCAGGGAGACCCGTGATAAAGTCGACTGCCACGTGGGACCAGGGACGCCGGGGAATGGTCAGAGGATGCAGGAGACCCTGGGGACGCTGTCGTGGGTTCTTGGTTCTGGTGCAAACCTCACAGGACAGGACAAATGACCTTACTTCCTTCTCCATGTTAGGCCACCAGAAGCGTCTTTTCAGGAAGTCCAGGGTCCTCCGAGCTCCCGGGTGGGCGGTGAGAGGGGAAGAGTGACCCCACTGGAGAACCTTGGCCCGGGCTTGATGTGGGACGTACAAGAGGCCTGGTGGCCCCGTCCCAGGACCGGGGTCCTGGCGTTGGGCTCGTCGGACAGCCTCCTCAATACCCCAGCGGACAGGGGCCACAATCCGGGACACAGGGATAATAGGCCCGACTTCATTCTCCCTGTTAGTGGCAGAGAACAGTCTGGACAGTGCGTCAGGTTTGGTGTTCTTGGAGCCGGGGCGGTATGAGAGGGTGAAGTCAAACCGACTGAAAAACAGGGCCCACCTAGCCTGTCGAGGGTTCAGTCTCTTGGCTTGCTGGAGGTACTCCAGGTTCTTGTGGTCAGTCCAAACCAGGAATGGATGTTGTGCTCCCTCCAGCCAGTGCCTCCACTCCTCAAGGGCCAGTTTGACCGCTAGCAGTTCTCGATCCCCCACATCGTACCGGGACTCAGCAGGACTCAGGCGGTGGGAGAAGTAAGCGCAGGGGTGCAGCTTTCCTTCCGAACGTTGAGAGAGCACCGCGCCGACACCACTGTCCGAGGCGTCCACCTCCACGATGAATGGTTGGGAGGTGTCCGGGAGAACCAGAATGGGTGCCGTGCAGAAGCGGTCCTTGAGGTCTTTGAACGCCTTTTCTGCCTGAGGAGACCAGCCATAAGATCCACCTGTCCCTTTGGTGAGGTCTGACATGGGTGCTGCCACAGAACTGAAGTTCCTGATGAACTTGCGGTAGAAGTTAGCGAATCCTAAGAACCGCTGAACCTCCTTAACGGACTTGGGAGTAGGCCAATCCCGGACGGCCAGGGTCTTGGCAGGGTCCATTTGGAGTTGGCCTGTCCGTACAATAAATCCCAGAAAGGAGACCTCGGGAACATGAAATTCGCATTTCTGGGCCTTGGCGAACAGATTGTTCTGTAGCAGCCTCTGGAGAACCTGGCGGACATGGTGGCGGTGCTCCTGCACGGTCTTGGAAAAGATAAGGATGTCGTCGAGGTAGACAAAAACGTATAGGTTAATCATGTCCCTTAAGACGTCGTTGATTAGGGCCTGAAAAACAGCTGGTGCGTTGGTGAGTCCGAAGGGCATCACCTGGTATTCGTAGTGCCCAGACGGGGTGTTAAAGGCAGTCTTCCACTCGTCTCCCTGTCGGATACGGATGAGGTGGTATGCGTTCCGTAGGTCCAACTTGGTGAAGACGGTGGCGCCTTGGAGCAGGTCGAAAGCTGTGGACATCAGCGGAAGGGGATATCGGTTGCGCACAGTGATCTTATTCAGGCCCCTGTAATCAATACATGGTCGGAGCCCCCCATCCTTCTTGCCGACAAAGAAGAAGCCGGCTCCAGCAGGTGAAGTGGAGGGTCGAATAAACCCAGAGACCAGGGCATCTTTGAGGTATTCCTCCATGGCCTTGCGTTCTGGCTGAGAGAGTGAAAACAGTCTGCCACGAGGAGGGGTAGTCCCAGGGAGCAAGTCGATGGCACAGTCGTAGGCCCGGTGCGGAGGAAGAACGACAGCCCTGCTCTTGCTGAATACCTCCTTGAGATCCCAGTACTCTGTGGGAACTTGAGATAACTCGGTGAGATCAGGGGGCTTGGCAGGAGACACAGGAGAGCTAGAGAGCAGACAAGAGGCATGGCATGCAGGGCCCCATTCCACAACCTGGCTTGTTACCCAGTCTATGCGAGGGTTGTGGTGAGTAAGCCAAGGAAGGCCTAGAATAACTGGGAACTCAGGTGAAGGAATCAGGTGCAGGGATATTTCTTCCTTGTGACCTTGAGACTGGAGGAAAACTGGAGAAGTAACTTGGGTGACTCTTCCATCACCTAACGCTTGGCCATCGAGGGCAGACACAGACAGTGGGACTTCAAGAGGTGCAGTCGGAATATTGATGCTTTGGGCGAAGTGAATATCCATAAAGTTCCCAGCCGCCCCTGAGTCTATCAAAGCTTGACAAGAGTGGACAGACTCACCCCAGGAGATGGAGACCGGGATGTAGATTCCTTGGCCAGGGAGTCCGGGAGAGAGGGTAGGCCCCGTCACAACCCTCCCTCGGCTGGACGGGGCGGTCCTTTTCCCAAGAGTTCGGGACATGATGCTCGGAAGTGACCAGGCTTGCCACAGTAGATGCAGCACTTGTCCCTCCTTCTGCGCTCCCTCTCAGATGCGGAGAGGCGAGTACGACCCACTTGCATGGGTTCTGGACAGTCACTGAAGGAGGTAGACGGTCTCCAGGTAGAGGTAGGGAGGCTGGGGGGGCTCAAGGCTTGGTGGCGTTCTCTCATCCTGTTGTCCAGACGAATAGCATGTGAGATGAGGGTTTCGAGGTCACTTGGGCATCCAATAGAGGCCAGACCGTCCTTGATGGGGTCAGACAGACCATGGTGGAAGGCTGACACCAGGGCAGTCTCGTTCCATCCACTTACTGCTGCGAGTGTTCGGAACGAGATGGCATAATCTGCGACGCTTCCTCCTTGCCGGATGGACATGAGCTTTCGGGCTGCGTCGGTACTGATGTCTGCCTGATCGAAGACCCGAAGCATCTCTTCAGAAAACAGCTGGAAATCAAAGCACTCAGGTCCCTGTCTTTGCCAGATAGCAGTAGCCCAGGCTCGCGCCTTACCAGCTAATAAGGTGATCACAAAGGCAATCTTGCGGCGATCCGTAGTGTAGGTGGTAGGCTGAAGCTCAAAGGTGAGTTGACACTGGGTAAGGAACTCTCGGCACTCACTGTGCTTGCCGTCATACCTCTGTGGTGCAGGAAGGCTGGGTTCGCGAGGTGAAGAAGGCAGCATTGCAGGAGGCACTGGAGCGGGAGCTGGATCAGGAGCAGGAACTGGATCAGGAGCAGGAGATGCAGGCAGAGATGTCAGCTGTGCCAGGGTTTTCCCAATTTGCTGAAGCAGTTCCTCGTGGCAAGCGAGGGCCTCACGTTGGCTGGTGAGCGTACGTCCATGAGCGTCCATGGTCGCTCCGAAGCATGTCAAAGCTGCCATAATTCCCTGAAGGTTGGCCGGGTAGACAGTTGAAGCAGCCTCTGCTGAGTCGGTCATGACGGAGTCTTTCTGTTAGGGTTTTGCTGGGATTCGAACCTGGTTCGTTGGTGTGATAATCCAGCAAACCCCCACTAGGCCACCAGGGGGATGACTCAAATGCAGAGGCGTGAGGCGGAAGTAGAAAAAGAATCAAAAGGTTTATTTAAACTATATACACTATATACAGGGCAAAACAAAAGATAAAAAAAAAACCAAAGAGTATAATCCAAAAGAAAAGCAAAGTGCAAAAATACAAAAGCTAAGAAGATCAAAAAACACAGTACAAAGGAAACTGGAGATAAACATAACAGCACAAAGACTCCGTGACAAGAGGACTGAACTCAGGGGTATAAATAGACAAACTAATTAAGGACACAGGTGAAGATAATTAGGCAATTAACACAAACACAAAACACAGGAACAGTGGCGGCCTCTAGAGGCCAAAATAAACACGACATGAAAAGGAAATAACAGCGGCCTCTAGAGGCCAAAACAGTCCTAGTCCTAACAACGGGCATTCCAAAGAGCAAAACAAACTTTAGGACTGTACAAAGTTGGGATGATTTTAGAAATGTTTACATTTATCCTTCTTTAGATGATTTATCTTGATCCAAAGTAACAGAAGTAGTAGATGAATATTGATGTCACTTTTTGGATTATGCAATATAATAACACAAGCTTGTAAAGGCATTGATGATGCAATGTTTTCATAATTGTGCTTCATTGATTCTGGGAAAATTTGGATAAAGGTGGCCAGAAACCATTTTCTGAATTTGAACTTAGATTCAAATTCATAAAACATGGAACAAAACTTCGGTATTTACCATAACCCAGTACTGTTATAATGGGCCTTTGCAATGCAGCCGGTGAGGCGCGAAACAACTTCCGGTTTATTATTACTTAACGGGTCATTCCATGCCAAATCAACAAGAGGTTATGCTCGACCATCTCAGATTTCAATGAAATTTGGAGGGCTTAGAGATACTACTAAAAGAAGTTAATCCCCAAAATTTGAGCTTCCTATCTCCAACGGTTTCAGAGATACAGGCATTTGAATTTTTCGATTTTTTTGTTTTTTGCTCAAAACATACATATTTCAAAGTGCAATATAATCTTTATTATGCAAGATAAAAACCTAAAATTTTGCACAGAGAGACTCAATGTCTTGTACTACAAGCTTCAACTTAGAATTTCAATGGTCATTGTATATTAGATGGTGATTTTAACAAGGAAATTAAAAAGACAAATTTGCATTTTTAACTCATTCTGGAAGCTTGCCTGTGGCAGTAATGCTTAAACTAAGAATGTTATTCAAATCTACACAGAAATATCTACCAATTTCAGTTTTACCAAGTCTCCACTATTCCTAGTTTGTCTGTAATAGGGTTTTGAAATTCGCCGATTTCTAAAACATGCCATTTTCAGTAGCAAGAAATCCAATGTGGGATAGCAGTTAGGAACTTGTAAATTTTTTTCAGTAATCCCCAAGACCCATATTTTATATTTCCAAATTTTTGTTCTGTGTCTCTCAAGTATTTTTAAACTACAGGGGTTTAAAAAATCCATTTTCACCAAATTCAAATTTTTGATATATTTTCATATAACTGATATTTGAGGGTTAATAAATGCTTCAATAAGGCTCAAGTAGGTTAGGAGACATGTTTCTTCCTCAATTTTAAATAAAATTTCAATTAATGGTCAGTATTAATTATTTGTAAATTGATTTTAATCTAAGACTGTGTAACATTAGCAATCAATGACCAGCTATTGTGTACCAGTCAACAGCCAGCCTTATCAATATCAACACAGCACAATAGGTGACCTTTGATACCAGAACAGGTGGCTCATATCTTATAGTTTTAGAGTCTGTAAACTGCATACTTGTTCAGATAACATTATATTGCTTGGATTATATTAAATACATTGTAATACAGAGCACTGAGAAAATTTACCAGTGTTATTAACTGAATGTGTTTCTTTGCAAGGATTGGATATTTTGAATAGTTGACTAGGGAATTTAATTGTAGTTGCTTTCAATTTGAGATCAGTATAAATGAGTTTGTTCTTAGACATCTAGAAATGGCTGAACTTCCTCCCTGTTCTATAGACCCCTTCGCATGTTTGTAAACAAACCGACAGTTGCCAGGATGCGCGCGCAGCCTGGACCCAGAAACAATGGCGCTGCCCATAGACCGGCATTATGAGCTGTCAGATTATGTAAAACAATTGTCGTTACAAGATCGAGAATGCGACATAAATAAGTTAACTAACAAGTGGACATCGCCTACTGGATCCGTATTTAATTAAAGAGTGGACGGACGATGTTAGTAAGTTCCCTGGTATACAATGGACAGATATATACTCGTACCTTATTGACAAGACTTCAGTGTACACCCACGAAAAACTTCGTACCTACAAGTCTTTAGACGCATATGATTATGTTATGTGCGGGCATGTACAACTTGATTAACAATGGGACATTCATATTCATTTTGTTTTAATCAAATTATGCCAGTGATGTGATGGCAATGTGGCTTTAGCTACAACAGCAAATACCAACACTAAACAGCAATTTGCAGGAGGTAATGGCATGAAAGGAATGATAGTGTAAAGAGTGCAGCTAAGAGAAATCAGAGCTGCGTAAAAAGTGAGAGGCAGAGACCAGAAATGAAACTGAACGGGGCGGGAGCTAGGTTAGAGCAGTCAACGTAAGTTGGCATTTAGAGTGGCATCTCACAGACCCAGTACCCACTCAAACCAGAAGCAATCGCAGGTATAAAACCGGTCTTTGATTCGTTGCTGAAGGCAGATGTAATTGTCCCTTGCCAGGACTCTCCAGTGCACACTCCTATTTTTTCCAGTTAAGAAGGCAAGAAAACTGTCTCAGCCCAGTGAGTGGAGGTTTGTCCAAGATCTGCAAGCAGTCAATGATGCAGCTGTCCCGCACGCACCTGACGTCCCTAAAGAGCGCTCTGCAGACCACACCCACTCTGGGACTGCCTGACCCCAATAAACCATTTTGTTCAAAGTGTAGATGAAAAGAAGGGTTTTTATTACCTCTGTTCTTTTGCAGAAACACGGGGATAGATTGAGACCTGTAGCCTACTTCTCCAGCAGGCTGGATCCAGTGGCAGCTGGACTTTCTGTTTGCCTGCGTGCAGTTGCTGCAGCTGAAAAGGCGGTAACTGCTTCCAGAAATATTGTGGGGTATTCTAACCTCACCCTTTTGGTCCCACATGCTATCTCCCTGCTTCTGTTGGAGAAAAAGACATCACATTTGTCAGCACAGAGATGATTGAGCTATAACACTGTCATACTTGATATGCCTAACATCATTGTGAAACGTTGTTCTGTTCTGAATTCTGCCTCTCTTCTCCCTACAGAGGACGATGGAGAGCCACATGACTGTGTTGCTCTCACTAACGATTTTTGTTTCCCCAGGGCAGACTTAAAGAGCGACCCTTTGAAAAATCCAGACATGGTCCTCTATGTGGATGGTTCAGTCTCCAGAGACCCAGAGACGGGAAAGAACAAAGTAGGTTTTGCCGTAGTCTTAGATCACGAGGTCCTCAAGGCGTCATGTCTGCCCTCAAACCTGTCGGCGCAGGCAGCAGAGCTCTGTGCCCTTATCGAGGCATGCAAATTGGCTGCAGGGTGATCCGTCAATATTTTTACGGACAGCAGGTATGCATTTGGCGTTGTGCATGATTTTGGCACCATCTGGAACGCAGAAATTTTCTCACTAGCACAGGATCTCCCATTGCACATCATAAACTAGTCTCTGAGTTGTTGGATGCTATTCTACTCCCTAGAGCCATTGCTGTGTGTAAGTGTGCTGCCCATACTAACAATACTGATCTTGTGTCTCAAGGGAATGCCAGGGTGGACGTGGCAGCAAAGTGTGCAGCCTTAACTTCCAGTTCACCCTCTAACCTTGCTTTTCCTCAGGTTTCTACCCCCTGTTTACAGCTAGCGGACCTTCAGAGCACTGCCACTCAGGACAAGAGACGAGTCTGGAAACAGGCTGGCTGTATCTTTGCAAACTTGGTCTAGGTTTGTCCCTCGGGCCGTCCCTGTCTACCAAAACACATGCTCCCTTTCTATGCAAAATTGGCACATGGGCTCACCCATGTGTCAAAAGGTGGGATGGTAGCAGAAGTAACAAAGAGATGGTTTACAAAGGGGCTTTCAAATTATGCTGCGAAATTTTGCAAGCAATGCTTGATATGTGCACAAAATAATGCAGGTCAAGGTATCAAACTAACTCAAGCAGCACACCCAATACCAGACAAACCATTTGATCATCTCCAAATGGACTTCATTGAACTGACACCTCATCTCATCTCATTATCTCAAGCCGCTGTATCCTTCTACAGGGTCGCAGGCAAGCTGGAGCCTATCCCAGCTGACTACGGGTGAAAGGCGGGGTACACCCTGGACAAGTCGCCAGGTCATCACAGGGCTGACACATAGACACAGACAACCATTCACACCTACGGTCAATTTAGAGTCACCAGTTAACCTAACCTGCATGTCTTTGGACTGTGGGGGAAACCGGAGCACCCGGAGGAAACCCACGCGGACACGGGGAGAACATGCAAACTCCACACAGAAAGGCCCTCGCCGGCCCCGGGGCTCGAACCCAGGACCTTCTTGCTGTGAGGCGACAGCGCTAACCACTACACCACCGTGCCGCCCCGAACTGACACCTAGTGAAGGGAAAATATATTGCCTGGTAATAGTTGACATGTTTTCAAAATGGGTTGAAGTATTCCCCACAGCTAAACAAGACTCAGAGGCAGTAGTCAAAGCACTCCTGAGAGATATAATTCCTAGGTGGGGTATACCTAGCAAAATCTCAAGTGACAATGGAACACCCTTTGTTAATGCAGCCCTAAAGAAAATAGGAGCATTCCTAGGGATAGACCTGAAACAACATTGTGCCTACCATCCTGCCAGTGCGGGAGCAGTAGAGAGGGAAAATGGGTCCCTTAAAAATAAATCAAATCAAATCAAATTTATTTGTACAGCGCTTTTAACAATAAACATTGTCGCAAAGCAGCTTTACAGAAGTTGAACGACTTAAAACATGAGCTAATTTTATCCCTAATCTATCCCCAATGAGCAAGCCTGTGGCGACGGTGGCAAGGAAAAACTCCCTCAGACAACATGAGGAAGAAACCTCGAGAGGAACCAGACTCAAAAGGGAACCCATCCTCATTTGGGCAACAACAGACAGCCTGACTATAATATTGACAGTTTTAACAGGTATAACCCTCAACTGTCCTCATGGGGCCGTCCTTCACAGGAGCGGTGCGATAAAACTCCGACCAGACACAGGGCACCAGGATGGATCAAGCAGGTCCGAGGGGCAGAAGAGGCCAGCATCTCAATCCCAGGATCAACATGTAACTCAGAGGGACAGATGGGGGGGGAGAGAGAAAGAAAACACGTTGTTAGGTATGCCCTAAAAATGACAAGTATTAAATCTGTGTGGTAGGCTCGCAGAGACGAGAGTCTTTACATCAGGCATAACACACAATGGCATGTGTATATGGTAAAATATATCATGACCTGCTCTGGCTGGATGCTTGATTGGGTGATGGGAGCACACTCCCATCACCCAATCCTGTGCTATAGAGAAGCAGGCAGCTATAGACCCTTTTCAGTCACGTGACCTTCGTAAACGTGACCGCCATTTTGGACATGTAGTGGACTTCGGCTCGAATCAGTTTGAATGCGAGGAAGGCGACAAACGAAAAACATAAAAGAAAAAGGAGCGAGATGCAGAAAACACCTTCACTATCCAACGACGTAGGGCATTTACAGGGCGAGCAGAGGGAGAGGTATTTGCAAAAATTGAGGTTAGCAGGCTTGGAGAACGACGTTTACCTGCTTCCACCAGGATTGTTCACTGACGTACGGAAGTACACGAAGCCCTCGTCTTTACCTGACTTCGGCCCACATGATCTGTATACCTATGTCGTTAAAAACCCATCGCCATGCACAGGTATTGATCTGAAAGCGTATAAGAGTTTGGATGCCTACAAATATTTTGTGTCAGGCTGGGTAACATGCCTACATCAGTGGGTCGTCCCTGGAGCCGGTGGTCGCCATCTTATTACACCTAAGGTTTGTTCACATTTTCATTTACTTTCGGTCCTCAGGATAAACAAAACGTTATTAAATGTCATTGAAATAACTTCTTAGTCTGTTGAGACATGGCCCGTTATAAATTTGCTGTTACCAGGCAATGATGAAGAACTGTATTATTAGGGTCGGTGTCTGTGTTGTAACAGTGTACTAGCAGCTAGCTGTTAGCACTAGCTAATGTCAACAACATAGTAGCTAGCATGTTACTGTAGCAATGTTTACGTTCAGTCATTTGAATGACTGTTAAAACCTTTCAGTCTCAAGTTTTTCCCTTTACTGTATTTACTAGTTTACTGTAATTATGATCCGGCAGCTATTTACACCGGATCCAGTGTAAATAGCTGCCGGAGCCAACGTCCGAGGTTCCGGAGCACGCTCCGGCTTGCTCCCCTCAAATTAAGCCCTGTACAGGTAAATAGCTGCCGGAGCCAACGTCCGAGGTTCTGGAGCGCACTCCGGAACCTCGGACGTCGGCTCCGGCAGCTATTTACACTGGATCCGGTGTAAATAGCTGCCGGATCATAATTACAGTAAACTAGTAAATACAGTAAAGGAAAAACTTGAGACTGAAAGGTTTTAACAGTCATCCAAATGACTGAACGTAAACATTGCTACAGTAACATGCTAGCTACTATGTTGTTGACATTAGCTAGTCAACAATAGCTACTACAGAAGAACAAAGAGGTTACAATGGGTTATTTTAACCTATTTGGTTACACACTCGCTGCCACAGAATGTTAACAGCAATGTAATGCCTTTTCTGGCTAATTTTATTCGTCTTACCTCCAACAAAGTGGTCACTACACAAGCGTTGGTATGCCGAGGGCTGCCAATCTTTCCTGTTAATGGCCGCTATCCATCTTCTCCGTTGGGATCCGATAAAATGATAAACCTTGCCTTGTTTGTTGATGGTTACTACATCCAGGTGCACAACAATATAGTGGCATGATGGAAGTCTTGCTGAAAGTAAAAACTTTCTTTGCTGCCGTTCCTCAATGTTGGCTTCTTCTTCTTCTTTTAATTGGCGGTTGGCAAACAACTTTTTGGAAGCATTACCGCCACCTACCGAAATGGAGTGTGAGTCTGGGTGTAAACTACCTCTACTATAAACAAAATAATAATTAAATAATATATATATATATATATATTATTATAATAATAAAGAAAAAAAAGGGTAAAGAAAGAGTGAAAGAAATGAAAGAGAGAAGCTATTATATTCTTCTAATCAATCCAGTGACTTCCATAAAGTGAAATAGATGCTTAAAGCACATCTCGCTTGAGTTCTTCTGCAAAATTGCTTTTACATTAAAAGGCACACTTTCTGACTGTAATCCAAGGATGAGGTGCTGCCTCTCCTGGTCAAACTTGACACAATGTTCAATTGCATGTTCCACTGTCTCAATCTCAATGTTGGCTGTGGTAAACTACTGGTAGTACATGTCCAAAATGGCGGCCACGTTTGTCGTGACGTCACGTGAAAAGGGTCTATAGCACAGTACTGTGTGACTTCCTGCTTCCTGAGTTGTTCGCGCCGAGTCCTTTTTCCCGCGAGTGTCGGCGTTAATTACTAATCCTTTTTTAACTTTTTTTCTACAAATAAATTTCCAGTATCCTCTTCATTTTTATTGTACTGTCGCTTTCATTTTTGTACTTTTCACTTTCGCTTTCCTTTTTCCGTTTTTTTTCCCGTTTTTTTCTCTTTCTTTTTTCGGAAGAACGCCGAGACCGGAAGCTTTCTTTTTCTCTCCTCCTGTGTAAAGTCCACAAGTGGAGGCCATCTGATCTGCTTTAATATCAACAGATCTTCATTTAAGGTACGTGAATCTTTTCATCATGGCACACCTTCAGCCTGTTCAGTGTGCTGAGTGCAGGATGTTTAGTCATTCTTCCTCCGTCACTAGCGATAGCTCTATTAGCTTTACTTGTGATAAGTGCAGATTAGTTAGCTCTCTGACGGAGAAGATTGCAGTGCTAGAAGCGCGTGTCCAGGCTTTAGAGCAGGTTAGTGAGCGTGAGAACAGTAGTTTCTGTTAGGGAAAGTCTGGACGCCCTAGGTGGAGTTAGTAATCCCCCAACTCCGGCATTAGAGCCCTTACAGCGGGGCGAATGGGTGACGGCTCGGCGGCATAAGCGTAGAGCCAAAGCTACCGCTGAGGCTCGCCCACGGGAGCACCACTCCTCTCCGCGTCACGTGTCGAACAGGTTTGCTCTCCTTAGTGATGCACCCACTGAGAAACCTGAAAGAGCTCTGGTTATAGGGGACTCTATCATACGGCACGTGAAATTAGCTCAGCCTTTAGGGGCACCAGCAGCTTTAGTCAGGTGTATACCGGGAGCCAGGGCGCCGGACATAGCAGGTAATCTTAGGGTCCTAGGCAAGCACAGGTTCTCAAAGATAGTTATCCATGCAGGAGCTAATGATATACGCCTTCGTCAGTCTGAGGTTACTAAGAGTAACTTTGTAGAGGTGCTTAAATTAGCGAAGGCGATGTCCGATGCTGTAGTATGCTCTGGCCCCATCCCAATGCGGCGTGGCGATGTAGCTTACAGCAGGTTATGGTCGCTGAACTGCTGGCTGTCCAGGTGGTGCTCTGAAAACAGTGTGGGCTTTATAGATAATTGGGCTAATTTTGAGGGCACTGCTGGCCTGTTAGGGCGGGACGGTATCCATCCCACTCGGGAAGGTGCTGCTCTCATTTCCTGCAGCATAGGTCATAGTCTCAGAACAGGCCTAGTTAATTTCTGACAATCCAGAGCCAAGGCCAGGGAGCAGACGAACAGGCTAAACCGACTGTCTGCTAGCTGCACAGAGTCGTCACTCAGGGCCCACTACATCGAGACTGTGTCTGTTCCCCGAGCTCAACAAAAAGGTAGAAATTTTCAGAGAGTTTGTTCTAGTAACCTAATCAAGATAAAATTAGATCATACTGACTGTACAGCTGCTGCCAGCACCTTTGATCTAAAGGTGGGGCTATTAAATATTAGATCTCTTACATCTAAAGCGCTAATGGTTAATGAACTCATTACTGATCAGGAGTTTAATGTACTGTGTTTAACAGAAACATGGATTAAGCCAAATGAATATATAGCATTAAATGAAGCGAGTCCTCCTGGATACAGTTATATACACCAGCCTCGTCTAACTGGCAGAGGAGGAGGCGTCGCGGTTATTTATAATGATTATCTAGGTGTAACACAAAAACCTGGTTATAAATTTAATACATTTGAAGTTCTTCATACTCATATAATGTATGTAGCCTCGAAAAATAAGTCTACCCAGTTAATTCCATTGCTTATTATTTACAGGCCCCCGGGGCCATATTCTGAGTTTCTTTCTGAATTTGCAGATTTTATCTCAGATCTGGTTATTTCCTTAGACAAAGCTTTAGTTGTCGGAGATTTTAATATTCACTTCGATAACCCAGAAGACCCTTTAAAAACAGCGTTTGTGTCCATCTTAGATTCAGTCGGGATTAAGCAGAATGTCATAGGACCGACCCATAATGGTGGTCACACCCTTGATCTAATACTAACATTCAGATTAAACGTAGACAATATAGTCATACTTCCACAGTCTGAAGTTATCTCAGATCATTGTCTCATCTCATTCAAAATATGTCTGAGTAATAATATACCGTATGCACCTCACCATGCTACTGTATTAAACGTACTTTCACGTCAACTACTGCACAGAGCTTTATAAATGATCTCCCAGAGTTATCAACTTTGACTGGGTCACTGTCAGCCCCTGCAGAACTTGATCAGGCAACTGAATGCTTAGAGTCAACATTCCGCCATACTTTAGATAATGTAGCTCCTCTAAAAAGGAAAATGGTCAGAGACAAAAAATTAGCACCCTGGTATAATGATGACACTCGCACATTAAAACAGACCACTCGAAAATTGGAACGTAAATGGCGTCAAACAAAATTGGTAGTGTTCAAATTAGCTTGGAAGGAGAGCTTCCTGAAGTATAGAAAAGCTCTTAGTGCTGCGAGATCAACATATTTCTCCTCCCTAATAGAAGATAACAAAAATAATCCTAGCTTCCTATTTAATACTGTAGCAAAATTAAACAGGAATAAGTCCACTATCAACACATGCACACCTGCAGTATGTAGTAGCAACGACTTCATGAATTTTTTTAATGACAAAATTGAGAATATCCGACAAAAAATTCAAACTACTAATTTAAGGTTAGACAATGAAAGTGACCTTGTAGTTAACAATATAACTGTATCAGATCATCAGTTAGAATGTTTTACTCCCCTAAAAGAAACTGAATTACTTTCATTAATCTCTACATCAAAAGCCTCAACTTGCGTACTAGATCCCTTACCGACACATCTATTCAAGCAGATAATGCCTGGAGTAATTGAACCACTTCTAAAAATAATAAATTCTTCTCTTATGATTGGCTATGTACCCAAATCCTTTAAACTAGCAGTTATCAAACCCCTGATTAAAAAACCTGACCTTGATCCCTGTCAGCTGTCCAATTATCGGCCAATATCAAACCTCCCCTTTATCTCCAAGATCCTTGAAAAAGCTGTGGCACAGCAGTTATGCTCATATTTACATAGGAATAACATCCATGAAATGTATCAGTCAGGATTTAGACCTCATCATAGCACAGAGACAGCACTGGTTAAAGTAGTAAACGACCTACTGTTGGCATCTGATCAGGGCTGTGTCTCGCTACTTGTGTTGCTTGACCTTAGTGCAGCATTTGATACCATTGATCATTCCATTCTTCTGGACAGACTAGAAAATGTTGTGGGAGTTAAGGGAATGGCCCTCTCCTGGCTCAGGTCTTATCTAACTGATCGTTATCAGTATGTTGATATAAATGGTGATATTTCTAGACATACCGAGGTAAAGTTTGGTGTTCCACAAGGTTCTGTCTTGGGTCCACTGCTTTTTTTCTCTATATATGTTACCTCTGGGTGATATTATTCGTAAACATTGTATTAGTTTCCACTGTTATGCTGATAAAACACAGTTGTATGTCTCTGCAAAAATAAACTAAGCAAAGCTTGTGCAGAAACAGGGCTAGGATGGACAAAGGTGCTCCCTGTAGTACTCACACAAATGAGGATGCAAACTAGACCTAAACATGGGTTAAGCCCATTTTGAAATTCTATTTGGACGAGTACCCAACACGGGGATAGGGCCAGTTCAAGGAACACTGCCGGACACCAGACTGTGTGATGATGCAATGTTGAATTACTGTGCAACGTTGTCCTCTGCTTTGAAATTTATCCACAAACAGGAAAAAGAAGCACTTCCCAAACCCGCTGAGGGATCTACAACCAGGGGATTGGATAGTGGTGAAGGACTTCCGATGAACCAAGTGGAACAGGCCACGGTGGAATGGCCCATTCCAGGTCCTGCTCGCAACCCCAATGGCAGTGAAGGTCACAGGCAGAGTGACATGGATCCACGCTAGCCACTGCAGGAGGGTTCCTGAACCGGCTGAGCAGGAGGAAAAGAAGGCCTAAGTGACCCAGACGCTGACTAAAGCTCGTGAGGAAGAAAGGCATCACTGCATGGAACAGTGCAAGTATCACATCAATCACGTACGCACCCTCAATAGGGAAGAGTATTTCAGTGTCTAGCCGATAGACAAGTCTTAGGATTTCGAGTTTCCTCCAAGTCCCAGTGAGGTGGGATGAGGGCTGATAGGGCGTGCCCGCCCTCTGAGCACCAATACACATCAAGAAGGGCAAGGGTTAACTCGGTAACATTACTGAGGCACTGAACAAGATGTGCAAGGTTGCTCTACAATTATGAGCAGATGAACATGGAGGAGTCGAAAGCTGATGGCGTTGGTTTAGTGGATGGAAGACTTAATTCTATCCACCATATCAGTCCTGGGCTTAGTGATTGTGATGCTATGTTTGCTCCTTGTTTTCTGTCAATGTTGTATGTCTGTGTTTCAGAGGCAGCTGACAAACATTGGTTACAAGATGGGAAAATAGACTCAGACAACTTACCTGACTGGCCTCCAAAACCCACACGAAGACCACAACATGCCGTTCGATGACATCAGCACAGTTGACATGAAATTAGCCTGAACTTAAAACATTTTCATTTGTGGTTGTTTCCTGTTCTATTGTTTCCTGATCTATGTATGTAGCTTGCTAGCGTTAACTTAAGATGTCTATGTCTTATAAAAAACAGCCCTAGCATTATCCCTGTACACTCAATGACGTGTTAAGTCGAATCTCTCCGAGAACTCATCACTGAAACTGTGTACAGTTCTTTTCTTTCTTTAGCAATTATTATCCTGTAGGATAAAAAGGGGGGAGAATGTGAGGGAAATTTAGTGGATGAACATTCCTATTCTCTGTGTTTCTGTGTATTGAGCTCAAGTGGCCTAATATACTGAAAAAGATGTTTTTTCCAATGTTGTAATCACTTTTCTGTGGCCTTGGTGGTAATGAGCAGGGTGCTTGAGTTCGTCCTAACTATGCATCTTCTCATGATGTAACCACCCTTCCTGACCTCAGTGGTGATAAGCAGGGAGCTTGAGCTCTCCCTAACTTGCATCTGCCTGCACGTACCAAAGTATGCCAGGTGCACTCATTAGTAAAGCTTCATAGAAAATCTTGAGCCAATCACATGAAGACACAAGCAGTGAGCAAATTCCTTCAGAGTATAATAGATAATATTCCTAAAACACAACTCAGAGTGCGCGTACTCTCGGCATCACTGAAGTGGTGTCTTCTACTCTTCTTCTATTCTTCTCTTTCCTTTCCTATTTTATATATCTTTATATGATCTACTATAATAAATAACTGAAAAGACAACTGCTAAGCATTCTGAAGTGTTTATTAGAAATTTCCATTACACATGAAGTGACTTAATTAATAAAAATAAAGAAAAAAAAACATTGAATTAGAAGTTGTGTCCAAACTTTTGACTGATACTGTACTTATTCATTGATACTTCAGTTGCACACACAATGTCTTTATATCACATTAATAAACAAAAAAAAAACTTTCCATTTCTCATGACAGAAAGAAAGAGCACAACCTTTCAACAGGAGAGCCTGTGGTCCAAACTGTTGCCATGGCAATTGTTGGAATCGATCAGTGATTCCTGATACTATCATCAGTCGCCCCAAGCCTAATTTGTTTCTTGCTTTCTGCATGACAAAGTTATTGGTTTTGACACTTGTCTGTGCTCATAGATTACTCTGATTTCTTGCTGCCCGCCTGTGCTATGACCCCACTATGGACTCTGACTGTGATTATGCAAAATAAATTCAACTCTGATCTCACACCTGTGTGTCTTACAGTACCTCATCAGCTCACACATTAGACTCTGCTAATATGGATTCTACACAGCATATAAAAATCGACAATGGGAGCATTACTTGTGAACATCACTTGCAGAGATCCTTATTAATGTTATTCCGGTAATTGTGGTTAAATTTAAACTTAATTAGCAAGCTATTACATTTGAGCTAAGATGAAAAGGGTGGATTAAAAAAAAGCAGGCAATTCCTTGAAAACAAATTATTATAAATGCAATATAGAACATAAAATTTTCACAACACAAAGTCTTCGTGATCACACCCTTAGTTTTACATGATAGGACCAGAGAATACAAGAAGAGTGCTGAGGCTAATATAGTTACAACTATATTTCTGTATTTCCAGAATTGTGTAAAGCTGCCTTCTGGCGATCGTTTTAAGCATTACATATGATTAAAAAATGAACTCAATCACTCCATAAATTCAGCTTGATTTGTGAATATTTTACTGGACTGTTCCCTAATTATGAAAAAACCCTTTTCTCACAGATCCATAATTGAATTTTTGAGCATGGCAAGTCATTCCAGCTCTTCCAAACTGAACTACCCAAAATCTCAACACAGTCCTCATCACGATCATCATTCGGTTCCCCATCAAACCAGTACCTGAAAAGCAGAGAAATACATAGAAACAGATCAGTGTTCATTTAAATTCAATTCCACACATTTAAGTAAATCAACTGATTAGCCCATGTTAACTGAGATTCTTAACGATCACAGCAGTAATATTGTTGTGATAAGAATATAAAAGGGAATTAAAGCCGCTAGCGGCCTTGATGGGCCCTCGCACGTGTGGTTCCGCAACCCAGGACATCCCGCCACCCAACAAAACATGAACATGTCATATATTCATCAAATGTTCAAAGGTGATGCGCATGTTGCAAATGCCATGACTGCTTGACGGATGAGAGATAGACAGACAAAGACTAAATGTGTGTGTGTGTGTGTGTGTGTGTGTGTGTGTGTGTTTCTGTAGTGTGAAAATGTACATTTATATATGTACAAAACTATACATGTGTCTTCTCCTTATCTCTATCTCACGCTGTAATCTTAAGTCATCTTAGCTTTCCTGTGTCTGCAGTGTGTGCACACACATGCAGAGTTTTCAGATGTCTGCAACAAAATGCACAATGATGGCAGGTCACTAATATATCGATTTAGGCACTGCCTAAAAGCGGAGCTCCTATCTGTTTCTGGGTTGTTGAATTTTCTTATATCCTAGCCAGTCTCTTTTGTTTTATTTTTTTACTGGCTAGCACTGGCCACTAGGCGGTGTGTATGACTGGTGGTACACGTACAAACCACAAAACATCGACTCGATGGGTTTACCATTTTTTCTTAGGTATGGTGCTCCGCTGGAGCTCCACTATTATTGTGTGTGTGTGTGTGTGTGTGTGTGTCAGAGGGGGAGAGAAAGTGTGTGTGTGTGTGTGTGTGTGTGTGTGTGTGTGTGTGTGTAAAAGAGAGTGTGCTCATAGATGTTGCGTGTGCATACTTGTGAGTGCATGTGTGTATGCACAAATATGTATATGACAGTGTGTGTATGAGTGTGCACAGAATTGTATATCATCAGACTCATGATATCCAATATTTTGTAAAGTTTCCGATCAATCCATCAATGAATTGAACATTTTTCCCCATTTCCTACTTGGCCAGATGGTCCCGCTGTGCTAGGCATCTGAATTACACGTGAATATCATCACAATCATAATACACAATATTTTGTAAAGTGTCAGATCAATCAGTTAAGGCATTGCCAATTTCTGGCACATTTCCTGCTTGGCCAGGTGGTGGCGCTATAACAGGCAGGCCCATTGGGCATCAGGTTATCATAATAATCATAATATCTATTGAAGTAAGAAGTGTCTGACCATACAGTCAATGCACTGTGGCTTTCTGACACGTTTCCTATTTATGTGGCAAGATATTAAAATCATAAGGCCATTTCAACATATTACAAGATATCAAAAATCCCTTCGCAATTTAATATCAGCGACATCTTGGCATCACGTATAACAAATTTCAAATTAATCTCATGAACCGTCTAGGAGGAGTATGTTAAAATTCATCATATGTCAAAACACACATATTCAAAACCCTATTCTTTCCTTGGCCAGTTGGTGGCACTATACCAGACAGGCCCATAACGGCTAAAGAGGATCAGAATCAGAATCGTACTACAAGATATCAAGTTCAACATTCAGCAATATCTTGGCATATTATAGGTTATAATATTTCAACATATCAAAAATCCCTTAGCAATTCAACTTCAGCAATATCTTGGCATCATGTTTGCCAAGTTTGACATGAATTTGATGAACCGTCTAGGAGTATGTTAGAAATGACCATGTGTAATTTCACTCCAAATGGCCTTATGACATCATTCCAAAGTTCTACCCATTCATTTCAATGGGAAATGGAAAAAGGGGCGCTATGAAGAAGTCCCTGGGCCATGCCCGGGGCCAAAAGTCTGTGGCTGAGTAGCGATGACAATGACTGATGTGTGTATCGAATTTCATGAGTTTTTGTGCATGGGAAATGCCTCAAATAAGGCCAAACACGGCAGAATAATAATAATCCTTCGAAAAACAATAGGGTCTCACACCGAACGGTGCTCAGGCCCTAATTATATTATCTCAGCATTTAGTTTAATATAGTATCAAATTATCAATCAGCAGATGATCACCTTGTCATGTTATGACTGTGATTAAATGCAGTAGATGGCCTCATAGTAGTAGCACTCTGCAAAATGGGAAGATATTTTGGAATATATACAGATAAATACAAGTCTCTTACACAGTGGTCAGTGGTGTACCATCCACCCATTTCCACTCTCCCTCTGTGTCTCTGTCACTCAGACCAATCCAAGCCCTTCTGCTGCTGCCCAGCAAGTTCAGGATAAACTCCTGTGATGGAGAGAACAATATCAAAGTATTTCTCTCTACATGTGATCTGCTATATTTATAATAGCACAATATGAATACAGATACTGTTCTCATTTGTATTCTCTCTCTCACCTGTTCCTCTCCGCTCTTTATGATCACCAGGTCTGCTCCTTGCTCTCTGCAGTCCTGTCTGCTCGCAGTCCAGCTCTTCTTTATTTGCGAGATGTAGTACAAACTGGAACTGAAATAAGTCCATCCTGGACCCAGACCATTTTAATGAAAAAAGGGAGAATAATTCTCAAAATTATTTAAGCTTCAATATTGATGACATTGTATTGCCCTCAGTACATATTTTCACCTCAATAGAGATGTAGTAAATACTGTAGTTGAAATATCTCGCTTTGAAACATTAAACTGATCACAGAAAAATACATTTAAGGCTGTGTTCAGAGTTGGGTAACATTTTAATACAGAAATTGTGCATGTCAGCGTTCAGACCTTAGATGTACAGAAACTACAGACTCAGGCACTATTTAGAAGTTACAGGTGAGTTGCATCTGTGAGGTTCAGTAAAGGGAGTAAATTTAAAGAAAAAATTAAGTAAAATTTCAAGTTTTTAGTAGATTTTAGCTTGAAGTAGACTTTAAGCTTCTCCATAACGTCAGTGAGAACAGACAGAAACACTGACAGAAAATTGGAGGTAATAGTTTTTGAGCATTAGGACTTAAAAAAAAAAAAACCCTGAGAATTCACTTTTAATTAGTAGAGGGACATTTTTTCCTGTTGCACAATCATGCTGGGCTTGAAGGTAAACATTATTGTGTCTTAATTGAGGAGGATGAGATCAGAGAGGTTTGGATGGTATATTCAACCAACATTTTTTATGATGTATATTCAAAATATCTCAGAAGTTGAAATTACAGAAACTGCTGTGGAAAAGGCTGAATGTATTGTTTGTAGTTATCAGACGAGGATGTCAGTGATAATCTTTGTGTGGCCCAGGATGTGAGCGAGCAAAGGAAGGACATAATGTTCAGGATTTTTACTCTCCTTTATTAAAAATGTGTATGATGGCCAAGCTATCAGAGTAAATCAAAATTACATTCCCTGTCCATTCATGCCCTTTGATGAGGGAGGAGATTATTATGGGATAAAGTTCCCACAGGTTGGAAGATTCATTGTGTAAGTGAATAAATTCAACAAGCCATGGAGAAGCAAACCAATGAGCTCTATATTCCGACCAAAGCCAGTGATTGGACGAGCCTCTGTGTGTGGACTTGCAATTTTTTGGCCTACAAAACCTCATCCTGATAAAAGAAGGAAAAGCCATTCCAGTTTTCTATGAAAGAGAACTGATGAGGAGACACCAAGGAAGCAGCAAATGATAGGGTTCACCAGCGATATAATGTCTATTGTGTAGTTAAGGTAGTTCAAAGAAGTTGAAGTTTGGTAAAATGTGGAAAGTTAACAAATTCAGACAGGGCAGGAATGACATGGTTGTGCTGACTTGTGGGAGGGAGATGTGGAAGGATGTTATGTCTAAACCTATACAGAGAAAGTCTGAAGAGTTGGAGGGTTGTAAAATTGCTTTGTATGAGAATGCCAAACTTGCTGAAGGCCGAGTCAAGAATCAAGAGGCCAACAGAAGAGGAGAGCAGGGAAGGTCAGTGGTGAGAAATGATGAAGAAATGATCTATTACGTGAAGGATGAATAGTGTGTGATATACATATGTAGCCCTGTGCTATATTTTTTCTTTGGGCTTCTTCGCAGTGGAAAATATTGAGAAGTGTATTAAAAAAAAGGAAGAGTTTGCATGTACTATGCCGAAACGTATTTATTTTTCACGACCTGAAAATAATCCCTTATTTTCTATAATTTCATTGGCTGCAAAGTTTCCATGAACTATGACCCAGATCCTGTTGTAGCGGGAGAGAGAGAGTTGGAGGAGTCGGAAGACAGCGAACGGTTTGTCTGAGCTCGGATTAGAGGAAGTGAATTTACATGGTATTGACTCCATCTCTAGGACATTGGAGGGGAGTTTAATTGAAGAACGTTATCAGATAGATAACTAGAGTTTCAATGACTGTGTATGCAGAGTGACTGCGAAATCACATTATGAGTCAGTTTAGTGGCGAAGCCGTGCTTGATCGCCATTGTGGCTAACGTGCTCTCAAGTCAAGAAGCAACGCTGTTCACCTGGATAAGACAAACAGGACAGAGGAAATAGCTTGACTGCCAGCATTCACAGGTCGACGTGAGGAGCAACGCGGCTGCGTGTTCCATACAGGCGACGATACAACTTTGCTTCTCTCCAAACTTCAGGCAGGGTTTTCATTAGTAACCGATTGCCGATCGAAATCATCGGTTGCAATGACATCTGAATCAGTTGTTTTTTGGGCAAATGCAATTTTCCCGTAATTGTTCAAACTTTCTCGTTGAACTTATTTGAAAAGGAATGCCGTTACTTGTGCGCCATTTGGTTGCTGAGGCTGTGTACATGTGACTAGATAAAAGGTGGGAACTGATTGGCTAATCCTTCTTATATCGTCCAATAATTTAGCGTGTATTAAATTATAGCATATGACGTGGTTCCCACATGGTAAGATGGCGACCCTATCCTGTATGGTATGGGAGCGTTCACCAAACTAGAGCGTGATGTAATATTGCACATGACTGACACGCCTTCAATATACACAACAGAATCAATGAAAGCCTACAAGTCTCTTGATGCATACAAGTGTTAATTATTCAGTTGTTTTATTGAAATGCTCATTTATATTTGCTTTTTGTGCCTAATAATAAAAAGACAAAGATTAAATAGGCACAATATAATCTTTGAAACATAAGTTAATGTTGTTGCTTCACACGCACACACCAAAGATATACAGTACAGTACTAAACTTAAGCAAGTTCTACATTTAGAATGCACAAGTAGTGTTTTAAATCCAGGCTATGCTATTTATCTTCAAATACAGATCATGAAAAGTTCGACCAATCTTCTAATGTCAAATATTTATGGGCGTTTCTTCAACTAGGGGCACTTTTACCATTTTGAAGTTGATGAAGAAAAACTTTTTTCAAAATTTACCTAATTCAGTATCATACATTTAAATAACATACCTAGTTTTAAGATATGTAAGAGTTCAAACTTAGATTACAAGACAAATTGTTATTTTTGACATTTTATCTGACCCGCAGTGAAGAAACGTCATTTCCACCACATCTCAATCTACAACTGTAAAGTAAAAGTAGAATAAATTACACCATTTAATAATTGTTTAGGATCATGTTTGTAAGTAACTTTACCCATTTGTCCATGATATAAAACAACCATGCATTTTTAAATGAGATAAATTAACTGTCCTATGGACCAAATGCTGTATTGAACACAAAATCTCAGAAACTGTGCATATAGTTTTAATGTGTGATGAGAACTGTTTGAATATTTTCAAAAAATATGTGTGGTGATGGAAATGACATGTGGTGGTGGAAATGACCAGGTGTTGTGGAAATGACAATGAATTGACATAAAAGTATATTTATTAGAAAAATTATAAAACTCATTTCACAGTTCACAAAATAATTAAACACACCTGTTTTTAGTTTAGTGCCAAGCCAATATCTGAATTTCATCAAACAGTTTGACTTGATGTCTCAAACATGAATGAGTACAGTTCATAGGCTGCAAATAACTCATTAAACCTATGGCTTAAGGCAGAAATATTAAAAAGTGGATTCTGAAAATTTCTAATTGGTCTCTTAAATGAACACTCTGTACTTGAAACTGTAACTAACTCCTGAAATTGTATGATTTGTATCATGAAACATCATGGAACTGCCTACTAATAGAAAGATGACCTAACAGAGGGTCTTAAAAACAGGATATCAACGCCCACAATGCTGAACCTGAAGGGGGCTTAGATGGGTGTAACAGTCTAGGCCTATAAGTGTGTGTGTGAGAGTGTATGAGAGAGAGTGAGTGTATGAGCGTATGAGAGAGAGTGTATGAGAGAGAGTGTGTATGAGAGAGTGAGTGAGTGTACTGTATGAAAGAGAGAGTGACCGAGTGTATGAGAGAGAGAGTATATGAGAGAGTGTGTATGAGAGAGCGAGAGAATGAGTGAGTGTATGAGAGTATGAGAGAGTGTGTATGAGAGAGCGAGAGAATGAGTGAGTGTATGAGAGTATGAGAGAGAGTGTGTATGAGAGAGCGAGAGAATGAGTGAGTGTATGAGAGTATGAGAGAGAGTGTGTATGAGAGAGCGAGAGAATGAGTGAGTGTATGAGAGTATGAGAGAGAGTGTGTATGAGAGAGCGAGAGAATGAGTGAGTGTATGAGAGTATGAGAGAGAGAGTGTGTATGAGAGAGTGAGTGTACTGTGTGAGAGTGAGATACTGAGAGTATGAGAGAGTGAGTGTATGAGAGAGAGTATGAGAGAGAGTGAATGAGTGAGAGAGTATGAGAGAGAGAGTGAATGAGTGAGTGTATGAGAGAGAGTGAGTGTACTGTATGAGAGAAAGAGAGTGACTGAGTGTGTGAGAGTGGATGAGTGAGTGTATGAGAGAGAGTGTGTGTGTATGACAGTGGGTGAGTGTATGAGAGAGAGAGTGAATGAGTGAGTGTATGAGAGGGAGTGAGTGTACTGTATGAGAGAGAGTGTGACTGAGTGTATGAGAGAGAGTGAGTGAGAAAGTGTATGAGAGAGGGTGTGTATGAGAGAGAGTGAGAGTTTGTATCTCTGTGTGTGATTCAGGGCTTACTCTAATGTCTCACAGATTTCTTTCCAAACTGACACAATAATTTCCTTGTGGCGTTTGGTAACTGGTACCGGCTCAGGGATAAGACCTATGACATTCATGGTTTGGTACCAAATTATGTCATCCCTTTGTGGCCAATAAAAACGATTTTGACCAATCTGGCTCATAGTTTTCACAAGGGCGCCACTGTATGTATCAATGTCTTGGATGATGCCGGGATAAACATCTCCATCATATTTTACAGCACACCACTGACCAATAAGGCCCTCATGGAGGTCGTCAATGTGCTGCAGATTCTTTGGTGTGTCAGGAGGAAGTGATGTGCTAGCTGAGGGGGAAGCTTCAGTCCATGTTGGGAACGAGACCATTTCTGGGTGGAAACATGTGCAGTCATGAGGTGCAGAGCAAAAGCAACTAAGGATTCTCCACAACATTTGACTTGGGCTACCAGAGATTATCTGACAGGAGAAAAAAAATGTTAGAGCATGAACTCAGGTCACAACACTTATTTGTTAGGAGACCTCTTTCAATTATTACCTGATGGATCTTCATTGTGCCACGGATCGTTTGCAGGTCAGGTGGCATATGAGTGTCCATAGAGTCGATGTCTTCTGGCTCAACATAAAATAGCTCTATGGCTGACTTTTCCTGCTGAAGCTCCTCAAAAAGAACACGAGCATTTTGAATGTCTTTCCCTCTAGCTATGAGGTCGTCTGCTCTCCTTTTTACTGCTGCGCCAATCCCATCCGCAGGGCCTTTTCCGTGGCCAGCCTCCAGGAAGTTCCATGTCAGTTTACGCCAACCCATCTGAAATGGAATGTTGGTGAAGTAGAAGAAATTCTTCTTGGAGCGGTACTGGGTGGTTGGCCCATCACTGACCACATACAGCACTGACGTGTTGATCCTTTAGGAAAGTGAGGACTTTTGATAGATGTGCCCATATAGCACAGGGGTCATGACGAAAAGAGGAGCTGATTGAGCAGACTGAGATGACACTGTTTTTGGTGTACGCCACACCAGTGTGTAGTGAGGCCTGTTTATGTGAGTCTCCAAAATGCACTGCTTGGATTTCGCTGCTGTATTTGCAGAGAAAATTTTCTGCAAAGTCAATATGCAGGACAACCTCATCTTCATTGAGGTTTTCTTTCAGACCACGAAGAGCAGCATACTGGTGTCTAATGTTGTAGACATGTTTCCCCAGTTTTTCTCTTAGTCCCCTGGAAAAGTCTTCAAGCAAAGTATGCAGAGTACCCTCAACCTTTTCTTTCACTGTCAAATGGACTGTGAATTTTTCTTCTGTACCATCTTTCTTTTTCTTCATTCTCTCCTCAGCCTTTCCCTTCCACTCATACCAAAATGTCTGGGTCCAAGGGTCAAAGGTTGAGAGTTCCAATTCTTTATCCTTACAAATGGCACATTCCCTGTACATGCACTGCTTAGTGTAGTTTGAAGAACAGCACAAGGATTCAATCAAATCTTCAATGTTGCTGCTTTTGATGACTTTATAATAAAGCAGCTTGTTGGCCATATTCTGCAGATTGGCATGGATCTTACAGAGACATGTATCTCTATCCCTAACTGTGGGCTTTACTATCCAAAATGGACGTCTCTTGCAGAACTCACTGTAAGAAATGCTGATGCTAGGATACTCCTTCCTAAACTTATTATGGAGTTTTTCCAGAGACTCATTTAGGAACCGCTTTTGTCTTTTTGGCTACGTTCACACTGCAGGCTGAAGTGACTCAAATCCGATCTTTTCGCCCATATGTGACCTGTATCCGATCTTTTATTGACAATATGAACGACACAGATCTGATTTTTTCAAATCCGACCCAGGCCGTTTGGATATGTGGTGCTAATTCCGATTCCTATCCGCTCTTTTCATATGCGACTTCAGTCTGAACCGCCAGGTCGCATTCATCCGACTTACACGTCATCAACAAGCCACAAACGTCACTATTCTGCGCTGAAGTAGGCGGCGGGTCTCTCAAAAAAGTTACAACAACATGGCGCATAATCACAGGCGCAGATAGAGGGTGGGACGAGTCATATTTAAATTCACCTCGTTCGGTCCCCCCTACTTATAGGGAGGAAAAAACGTCTATGCTGTCTTTCTTTGCATAAGGCAAACCTCACGGAAAAATCAAAAGACTAATTACCATTCGGTTTATTGAGGTGCACAGCAGTGTATACATATAGTTGCAACAACTCACATAAAACAAAACAAAGACTGATATTCGGTTGGTTGAGCTGCGCAGACTGCACAGGTTGCGAGCTCGAGCTTGGTTGCTATGGTTACTAACAAGTTTGACAGGCATGTTGGGGTTGGTTTGCTGGCAGCTTTGCCCCCCCCCCAGTTTTTTGTCCCCCCCCCCCAGTTCAAAAAACGTATCTGCGCCCCTGCGCATGACATCAATGCGAGGGACGCTTCGGGCTGTGAAGGTTCTGAATCTTCTCAATGGAAGGACGCAGAGGTTAGGGAGCTGATTTCCATTTGGGGGGATGCAGCTATTCAAGCTAGATTGGATGAGTCATACCGCAACCGGGCGGTTTTACTTCCGTAAACACTGGCCGTGCTCACTGCGTGTGACGTCGTCGTATCCTGCAGTGCGCATGCGGAACACTTTTAGGTCGCTTTTCGTTCATACTGAGGATCACATACAAGTCGCATATATTTGTTAATGTGAACGACCTCACAAAAAAATCGGATTTCACAAAAAAATCGGAATTGAGCATTTAAGCCTTGCAGTGTGAACGTAGCGTTTGTCTTGTTCTTTGTCACAGTCTCCTTTTTTCCAGTTGATGCTCTGCTGTTCTCATCTCTTCCTAGGAATTGTTTGATTTTTTTCTTCTGTGGCTAGACTAATGCTGTTCTTTTGTTTCTTCCGCGTGTATGTAAGGGCTGTTGTACTTTTTTCATTACTTCTCATTCTTCTAGGTGAAAAGCCAAATTCCCTTTTGGCCATTTTTAGTAGTCGATACTCCTTAAGGACTTTCCCTGCCATAATCTTTGAAATGATGTGCTTGTCTCTGTCTGTTTGGAGATGTTTATATCTGTCTCTCAATTCAGTGATCAGAACGTTGTGAAAAACTAAAGTTTTTCGTAGAGTGCTAGATGGTGCAACCATTTGCCGTTTGGATTTCGCATTTGGAGAGTCAACCTGACACCTTTTTTTCATCAGTCTGTCATACCGCTGCCGGTATTTCTGTGCTGTTCGCAAAGCTTTCTCAAGTTTGGCATTACACTCATACAGTGCTACATATACTTTCTGACGGTTCCTTGCTACCCTTTTCCTTCCTCTCTGTTTTTGGGACTGAGATTGATCAGGGCGTGCTGTTTGGGGCAGGTGAACATCCTGCTCTGGCTCCAAGGTTGCATCAGGAGAATGTGGTGGTGTGGTGGAGGAAAGGTAGGCCTGCATTGTGAGATTTTTTTTTATTTTTTCTCGTCTATTTCTTTGATTGATTCTCCACTGTCTCCTCTGTTTGCGTTGTTCCCGCTTTGACAGATCTGTGATTGCCTTTACTACTCCTTTTTCTTTTTTCCTCAAGTATCTCTCCCTGTCTCGTTTAAGTCTCTCCTCATATTTTGTAGGGTCAGCTTTTATCTTGTCCCTATAGGCTTGTGACCTTTGTTTTGTTGCTTTAGGCGGCATCTTAAAAAAAGATTAAATAAAATAAATATATTAATATTGTATAATATTTAAAAATTTCTATTCTAATATTATGTAACATGTTCTATTATATTAAGTATTACATATATCTTCTTTCACAATCCATGTCACCTGAACGTTATCATCCTAAATGTCATTTCCACCACACACTGTCTTTTCCACCACAGAGAGCAGTGTGGTGGAAATGACCGTGGTGGAAATGACATTTCTACACTTTTTTGTGAAAAAATGGAAGATGGCTTCACTGATTAGCTTTGAATTAATACTTAGCATTTCATGTATGCAAGATACTCTTATTTAACTTAAAATTTTCATCTCTTTAAAAACACCCATGACAGTACAGCATGTTTGGAAATGACGTACAATAAATGTATTTACTGATCAAGCAATATTTACCTTGATTTTTCTTCAGTAGTTTTTAATGAAAATTTAAATGCCCTCCATGTTCGACATGTGCTCTGATGTCAGTGTAGATTTCCATGGTAAACACATAAACAATCTTTCTCACAAACTTTTTAAAGGGACATTACAGTGTTGTGGTGGAAATGATGCCAATACTGTGCGACAGGTATATTTTGTATAAAAAAATATATTAATGATGGACTCAAATGAAATATTATATGACATTGTATTTATGTGACTATTATTTAATACATGTACATTAATAATTACCAGCTAAGTCATATTCTTAAACTTTATTTTCAGTCTTTTAGTTTAAAAGTCTGGGTGTGCGACAAGGAGAAAACAGTGATTTTGACACCTTCCAGGAGGTTGAAAAGTATGAAAAAATCATAATAGAAAGCTAGTAATTTTTTTTTAAGTGGGTTTCATTGGTAGTGTGACAAAGAAAGTGGAATTTGTCCAAAATTATAAGTATTTTTAAAAATATGACCAAATAACATAAAAGTACCCATAGTCTAAGAATCACCCTTATACTACAAAAAGTACATAAATTTGCCGCGAGTGCGTTTGCGGAAATCGTACTCATGTGTGCTGCATACAAATCAACTTGTTCTGTTTAATATACTGCTCCTGTTTTTAGTGCTGTGAAATGCAGAGTTATAAGGTTATTTGTAGTTATCTGCTGCCATCTTCTGGCAAATGTTGGTAGTATTTCGCATTTAAGAAGTTAACTGATGATGTCATATTCTCATATCTCTAGCCGCTTTATCCTGTTCTACAGGGTCGCAGGCAAGCTGGAGCCTATCCCAGCTGACTACGGGAGAAAGGCGGGGTACACCCTGGACAAGTCGCCAGGTCATCACAGGGCTGACACAAACACAGACAACCATTCACACTCTCGGTCAATTTAGAGTCACCTGCATGTCTTTGGACTGTTGGGGAAACCAGATCACCCGGAGGAAACAGGGAGAACATGCAAACTCTGCACAGAAAGGCCCTCACCGGCCACGGGGCTCGAACCCGGACCTTCTTGCTGTGAGGCGACAGCGCTAACCACTACACCACCATGCCACCGATGTCATATTCATTGGACGGTATTCTATTTGGGAAACGGAGCATGGTGCTCGACTCTTGTTCGACAATTTTAACGTTACAAGCAACAAGTTAGTCCTTTCTTCCTGAGCTTCAAGGTTACCTTTGAAGGCATCGTCGGTAGATTTATAATTTATTAAATGCTTATGAATGATTTAGTTAACTTTTTAAGTACAAGACTGTATGTTATGTTACATTCTGGCTAAGCTAACCTAGCCTTAACTAGCGCTGTAAAATTGCATTCTGAATGGATTGTATTTTACAGTTCAGTCCATAAATATTTGGACAGACAACATTTTTCTAATTTTGGTTCTGTACATTACCACAATGAATTTTGAACAAAACAATTCAGATGCAGTTGAAGTTCAGACTTTCAGCTTTAATTCAGTGGGTTGAACAAAACTATTGCATACAAATGTGAGGAACTAAAGCATTTTTTAAACACAATCCCTTCATTTCAGGGGCTCAAAAGTAATTGGACAAATTAAATAATTGTAAATAAAATGTTCATTTCTAATACTTGGTTGAAAACCCTTTGTATGCAATGACTGCCTGAAGTCTTGAACTCATGGACATCACCAGACGCTGTGTTTCCTCCTTTTTAATGCGCCGCCAGGCCTTTACTGCAGCAGTTTTCAGTTGCTGTTTGTTTGTGGGCCTTTCTGTCTGAAGTTTAGTCTTTAACAAGTGAAATGCATGCTCAATTGGGTTGAGATCAGGTGACTGACTTGGCCATTCAAGAATATTCCACTTCTTTGCTTGAATAAACTCCTGGGTTGCTTTGGCTTTATGTTTTGGGTCATTGTCCATCTGTATTATGAAACGCCGACCAATCAGTTTGGCTGCATTTGGCTGGATTTGAGCACACAGTATGTCTCTGAATACCTCAGAATTCATCCGGCTGCTTCTGTCCTGTGTCACATCATCAATAAACACTAGTGACCCAGTGCCACTGGCAGCCATGCATGCCCAAGCCATCACACTGCCTCCGCCGTGTTTTACAGATGATGTGGTATGCTTTGGATCATAAGCTGTACCACACTTTCGCCATACTTTTTTCTTTCCATCGTTCTGGAAGAGGTTGATCTTGGTTTCATCCATCCAAAGAATATGTTCTTCCAGAACTGTGCTGGCTTTTTAAGATGTTTTTTAGCAAAGTCCAATCTAGCCTTTTTATTCTTGAGGCTTATGAGTGGCTTGCACCATGCAGTGAACTCTCTGTATTTACTTTCATGCAGTCTTCTCTTTATGGTAGATTTGGATATTGATATGCCTACCTTCTGGAGAGTGTTGTTCACTTGGTTGGCTGTTGTGAAGGGGTTTCTCTTCACCATGGAAATTATTCTGCGATCATCCACCACTGTTGTCTTCTGTGGGCATCCAGGTCTTTTTGCATCGAGTTCACCAGTGCTTTTTCTTTCTTTCTCAGGATGTACCAAATTGTAGATTTTGCCACTCCTAATATTGTAGCAATTTCTCAGATGGGTTTTTTCTGTTTTCGCAGCTTAAGGATGGCTTGTTTCACCTGCATGGAGAGCTCCTTTGACCGCATGTTTTCTTCACAGCAAAATCTTCCAAATGCAAGCACCACACCTCAAATCAACTCCAGGTCTTTTATCTGCTTCATTGAGAATGACATAACGAAGGAATTGCCCACACCTGCCCATGAAATAGCCTTTGAGTCAATTGTCCAATTACTTTTGGTCCCTTTAAAAACAGGGTGGCACATGTTATGGAGCTGAAACTCCTAAACCCTTCATCCAATTTTAATGTGGATACCCTCAAATGAAAGCTGAAAGTCTGGACTTTATGTCCATTATATAACTATAACTTGAATATGTTTCAGTAAACAGGTAAAAAAACAAAATTTGTGTCAGTGTCCAAATATATATGGACCTAACTATTTCTTAGTTTTACCCTACTTCAACGACCATAAAGAGTAAATTGGAATTTGTCGTCTGTGTGGTTTGTTGGAGAGGAGTTAACTAGCTGTTGACCCTGGCAAGGCGTTGGGGCAGAACAGTACAGTAAAACGACGTCTTCTGGCGGGCTAATCTTCGTGCCTGGAGGATAGAACAACACTGTGGGAGCAACGTACCCAACAGAATCACCATAGCCGGATTATCTTCTCAAGTGAGCACGGTAAGATCGATGTCAAGATGTCGGCAAAGGTTTCGACCATAGGATCCATTAAAACCAGATCCAATGCGTCTTGTTCATCTAAAAGGTCTTCAAGCTCCTCCGCTAACAAAATAGCTGCTGCTCAAGCACAGGCAGAAGCAGAGGTGGCAAAGACTGAAGCAGCATTCACTGCAAAAGAGAACGAACTGAAATTAAAACAAGCAGAATTAGAGTTAGAAAATAAGCGTTTGGAAATGAAGCTGGATAAAGTTTGCCTTGATAAACGAGCTGCAGCTATGGCAGCCAAAGCAGAAGTTTTAGAGGCAGCAGCGCAACAGGAATTTGAGCAGGATTTCAGTGACATTGATGTGCCAACTGATGACTCGGAAGCACGCACCAAAGACTATGTTGAAGGAGTAGCTAAATGCACTCCAGCCGTGCACATACAGAGTGCTTCTGCTAGCATTCCAGACATGCAGACTTCTGAATATGCACACACTGTTGCTTCTTACCACACTGTAAATAAATTACCCCCTCAGCAGAACTGTGCACCGCATTACACACAGCATGCCCAAACCACAACTTTGCCTATAGACCTAGTGCAAGAACAGTGTGAGACACAATTACAGCAAACTGACTGCGTGCCTATAATGACACCCCACCCTGAGATGGTGCATCAGCTTTTAGGAAATGGCTACGGTAACACTGCATATAACAAATCATTAGACAATCCCCATTCACTACCTAGCGCTGCTTACCAGCAGAGAAGCCCTGTGCATGCCAAGTTTAATGAAAGCAGAGGAATGTAAGACTTATGGCCCGGCGTGAGCTTCTCCACTGGGCTTATGCAGTTCAATGATCACCCTGAATGCTTTAGAGCTTGGAGAGCATCCTTCACGAACTCTATCAGAGACCTTAACCTATCAGCTTGTGAGCAGCTTGAGCTTCTTGTGAAATGGTTAGGCAAGGACTCAGCCAAACATACTAGGCGCATAAGGACTGTTTATGTGAATCATCCAGAATATGGACTCACGGCTGTGTGGGATCGGCTCTATGAGTAGGGGAGAGCGGGGTAAGATGAGCCACTTTTTACATTTTTCATCATAACTACATGTTAAAGCCATTTTTGCTTCCAGTCTACACATCATACCAAATTTCAAAGTGTACTGTTACTATCTGAGCAAAACATAATTGATAAGCTCTTATGGTTAGAGTGATATTACCTCTTGAAAAAAAAATGTCAAGTGGCTCAACTTACCCCATGCACGGGGTAAGATGAGCCACTGTGTGGGGTAAATTGAGCCAACACAAAACACGTTAGGTTAACAAAGTAAACAACTTTTATTATTAGAAATGCAATCAGTGAATCAAGTCAAGTCAATCAAGTGGGGGATAGGGCCGTTGGATAGAGAAGGGGAGATGAAGAGAGAGGTGATAGAACGAGATGGGATAGGGAGGGATAGATAGATGGATAGAGAGAGAGATATGCATAGATAGATAGAAAGAGGGATGGTTAGAGAGGGAATGAGAGATATACTATATTATAGAAATTACTAAAACAGTAGAACAGTGCCAAAAAATCTTATTTCTTTCAGTAGGTTGAAACATTGCTAAAACATGCAGCAATCATTCCATCATTCATTTCATCATTATTCAATGTTCCAAGCGTTCAAATTGCAAGGGAACACCATTTGCCTCTCCCTCCGTGCTGTCCCCCCAACAGTAAAGGGGCGGGGCAATTTTTTCACAATATCCTGTCTTGACAGGACAGCCTCATCTTTCTCTTTGAAGACAAAGGTTGGCTTTCTTGCAGAGCCATGGCATGACCGGCTTCTTTTGAGAAATCTTGCCTCTATTTCGAAGACATCCAATTTGATTATCTGGCCAATGAAGAAATGCACTTTCTTCTTCCCCGTGAATTTTGCCACAACATAATCCCCCACATCTAAAAACTGGTCTTCCTCATCTGATGTCATATATATATGTTGTTGTCATATATGACCAGTAAATGTGAAAACTTAAGTGTCATCCATATTGGGTAAGCTCAGCCACCAATGGGGTAAGTTGAGCCAGTGGCTCAACTTGCCCCACATCTAATGGCTCATCTTACCCCGTGGCCACCATTTTGTAGAAAAATGCTAATAAAGGGGATTAGGCTAATCAAAATTATTTTTATTAGCATTCATATCATAGCTTAGAAAGCCACTAACTTAACCCTAATGTGTCTAAATATTATTCTACTTTTGTCTTCTCTAAATCATCTTCACTGTGGACAAACATGGAATTGACTTAGAAAGCACAAAAACACATTTTTATAAATATCTCCCTCACCTAGTTTGACATGTGGTGCTCCTCTCCACAAGTGTAAGTAAATGGTCCCGCCCCCCTTTGAATGTGGTCACATGGTCACATTTGTTTACTGTTTCTTAGAAACAGGGGGTGGCTCATCTTACCCCCTGGCTCATCTTACCCCGTTCTCCCCTACTATGGGGCACCAGAGGTCATCGAAAGCTCCTTGTTCAAGAGGCTTGAGAGCTTCCCCAAGGTACAGAACAAAGATGGGTGCAAACTAAGAGAACTGGGGGATTTATTAATGGAAATACAGGCTGCCAAAGCTGATGGGGACCTGTTTGGCCTTAGCTATCTAGATACACCCCGCGGGGTTAATCCTATCGTGCAGAAACTGCCATTCTACCTGCAGGAAAAGTGGCTCACGCAAGGGTTCAATTATAAGGAACAACATAGGGCTCCCTACCCCCCATTTAGCTTCTTTGTGAACTTTGTGTGCCAACAGGCGAGAATGCGTAATGACCCCGGCTTTATGCTGGCTGCGCCCAACAATGAACAGCATGGTCATATCAAGCCGGCGTTAGAGAGTCAGAGGGCAGTAGCTGTTCTCAAGACTGGGGTGTCTCCTAATGACCTATATACACCTGCTGATTCCCCATCTGCAAGTAAGTCCACCAGCAGAGAGGACCCAGCAAAACATTGTCTCTTGCACAACAAACCCCACCCCCTACATAAATGCCATGGGTTTAGAGATAAGTCTATAGAGGAAAGAAAGGCACTTTTAAAGAAACATGGAGTGTGCTATAAGTGTTGCAAAGCCATACACTTGGCAAAGAACTGTAATGACGAGGTAAGCTGCACAGAGTGTGGAAGCAACATGCATGTTGCAGCGCTACACCCCAGCTCAGCACTGAAAGCCAATAGCTCGGCAGACCCTGCACTGGAGGATGGCAGGGAGGCTGCTATCTCAGCTTCATGCACCAAGGTGTCTGTAAAGGACATCTCAGGACATTCCTGTTCGAAAATATGCCTTGTAAAGGTGTACCCAGACACTCACTCTGATGCGGCAGTCCGTATGTATGCCATATTAGATGACCAAAGTAACCAATTGCTTGCTCGGTCTGAGTTCTTCAGTGTTTTCAACATCTTAGGATGTCCCTCACCATACTCCCTGAAAACATGTGCAGGAACGATAGAGACTGAAGGCAGACAAGCACGCGGCTTCATGGTAAAACCTGTAGATGGCAGCGATGTACTCTCACTGCCACCGCTGATCGAATGTAATGAAATCCCCAGCAATCGGACAGAAATTCCCACACCTGAGCTTGCCTCCAGCCACACCCACTTAAAAACACCTGTCAAAGCACATCCCAGATATTGATCCACAAGCTCCCATCTTACTCTTGTTGGGTCGAGACATTATTAGAGCCCACAAAGTGCGACGACAGGTGAACGGCCCACACAATGCACCCTATGCCCAGAAGCTGGACCTGGGTTGGGTGATTGTGGGTGATGTGTGCATTGGGGGCATGCATAAGCCGCTCCTTGTCCATTCCTACTACACCAACGTGCTGAGAAACGGGCGCCCTTCTCTCTTTCAGCCATGCCCAAACAGCTACACAGTGAAGGAGAGATACTGTGACACTGAACCCATCTCACACTCCCTCCTGCACGGAGACAGACAGACAGTCATGCAAAAGGAATACAGAACACCTTAGACAATGACGTGTTTCAAACAACCGAGGATGACGAAACAGAGGCCCCATCCATTGAGGACTTGCAGTTTCTGGGCATTATGGACCATGGAGTCTATAAGGACGAGGGGAACAACTGGGTGGCTCCCCTGCCTTTCAGAGCTAACCGGTCACAGCTGCCTGACAATTGCACACAAGCACTGGAATGCCTCAACTCATTGCAGCACTCTTTTAAAAGAAAGCCTAAAATGAGAGAACAGTTTGTCACATTCATGGAAAAGATATTTCAGAATGGACACGCTGAAGAAGCCCCTCTACTGAAACCTGAAGAGGAGCACTGGTATCTACCGTGCTTCGGGGTTTATCATCCAAAAAAGCCCTCTCAGATAAGAGTTGTGTTTGACTCCAGTGCACAATACAAAGGATTGTCTCTGAACCAAGTGCTCTTAACTGGGCCAGATCTTAACAACAGCCTCATCGGCGTCCTCCTTCGTTTCAGAAAAGAACAGATTGCCTTCTCTGTGGACATACAACAAATGTTCCACTGCTTCAAGGTTAAGCCTGAGGACCATAATTTTCTCAGATTCATGTGGTTTAAAGATAATGATTCAGATAAAGAGGTTGCAGAATATCGCATGAATGTCCATGTGTTCGGAAATAGTCCTTCCCCAGCCGTGGCTATTTACTGTCTCAGACGTGCAGCTCAGGAAGGCCAGAGTGAGTATGGAGAAGACGCACAGCGGTTTGTGAGCAGAAATTATGTGGATGATGGGCTGAAATCCCTTCCTACAATTGAACAGGTGATCAGTCTACAACCCCGATTCCAAAAAAGTTGGGACAAAGTACAAATTGTAAATAAAAATGGAATGCAATGATGTGGAAGTTTCAAAATTCCATATTTTATTCAGAATAGAACATAGATGACATATCAAATGTTTAAACTGAGAAAATGCATCATTTAAAGAGAAAAATTAGGTGATTTTAAATTTCATGACAACAACACATCTCAAAAAAGTTGGGACAACACCATGTTTACCACTGTGAGACATCCCCTTTTCTCTTTACAACAGTCTGTAAACGTCTGGGGACTGAGGAGACAAGTTGCTCAAGTTTAGGGATAGGAATGTTAACCCATTCTTGTCTAATGTAGGATTCTAGTTGCTCAACTGTCTTAGGTCTTTTTTGTCGTATCTTCCGTTTTATGATGCGCCAAACGTTTTCTACGGGTGAAAGATCTGGATTGCAGGCTGGCCAGTTCAGTACCTGGACCCTTCTTCTACACAGCCATGATGCTGTAATTGATGCAGTATGTGGTTTGGTATTGTCATATTGGAAAATGCAAGGTCTTCCCTGAAAGAGACGTTGTCTGGATGGGAGCATATGTTGCTCTAGAACCTGGATATACCTTTCAGCATTGATGGTGTCTTTCCAGATGTGTAAGCTGCCCATGCCACACGCACTAATGCAACCCCGTACCATCAGAGATGCAGGCTTCTGAACTGAGCGCTGATAACAACTTGGGTCGTCCTTCTCCTCTTTAGTCCGAATGACATGGCGCCCCTGATTTCCATAAAGAACTTCAAATTTTGATTTGTCTGACCACAGAACAGTTTTCCACTTTGCCACAGTCCATTTTAAATGAGCCTTGGCCCAGAGAAGACGTCTGCGCTTCTGGATCATGTTTAGGTACAGCTTCTTCTTTGAACTATAGAGTTTTAGCTGGCAACGGCAGATGGCACGGTGAATTGTGTTCACAGATAATGTTCTCTGGAAATATTCCTAAGCCCATTTTGAGATTTCCAATACAGAAGCATGCATGTATGTGATGCAGTGCCGTCTAAGAGCCCGAAGATCACGGGCACCCAGTATGGTTTTCCGGCCTTGACCCTTACGCACAGAGATTCTTCCAGATTCTCTGAATCTTTTGATAATATTATGCACTGTGGATGATGATATGTTCAAACTCTTTGCAATTTTACACTGTCGAACTCCTTTCTGATACTGCTCCATTATTTGTCGGCGCAGAATTAGGGGGATTGGTGATCCTCTTCCCATCTTTACTTCTGAGAGCCGCTGCCACTCCAAGATGCTCTTTTTATACCCAGTCACGTTAATGACCTATTGCCAATTGACCTAATGAGTTGCAATTTGGTCCTCCAGCTTTTCTTTTTTTTTGTACCTTTAACTTTTCCAGCCTCTTATTGCCCCTGTCCCAACTTTTTTGAGATGTGTTGCTGTCATGAAATTTCAAATGAGCCAATATTTGGCATGAAATTTCAAAATGTCTCACTTTCAACATTTGATATGTTGTCTATGTTCTATTGTGAATACAATATCAGTTTTTGAGATTTGTAAATTATTGCATTCCGTTTTTATTTACAATTTGTACTTTGTCCCAACTTTTTTGGAATCGGGGTTGTACTTAAAAGGACTCAAAGCATGCTGGCCTGCTCCAATCTCAGACTGCACAAGTTGGCCTCGAACAAAAAAGAGGTCATGGAGGCCTTCCCCTGTGAAGATCGTGCCACTGACCTAAAGGACCTTGACCTGGCTGCCGACAGTCTACCAGTGCAAAGGAGCCTCGGGCTACACTGGGACCTGGAGGCAGACTGTTTCACTTACCGTGTGGAGGATGAGAGAAAGCCATTCACTTGATGAGGAGTACTCTCCACAGTGAACAGCCTGTATGATCCTCTTGGATTCGTTTCTCCTGTGACGGTTCAAGGGAAGGTACTCCTTCACGAACTCACCGCTGACTCTCCTGACTGGGACACTCCGCTGCCTGCAGAAAAAGAGAAATTGTGGGATGGTTGGAGAGATTCTCTTCAAGAACTGGAAAAATTAAGGATCCCCCGAGCCTATACGTGCATGTCTTTTTCTGCAGCTGAGCGAATAGAGTTTTGCGTCTTTTCAGATGCATCAGAAAGGGCAGTCGCTTCCGCTGCCTATTTAAGAACTGTAGACATGGATGGACAATGCCACACAGGACTGATTTCAAGCAAAGCTAGACTCGCGTCACGCCCAGAACACACCATACTCCGTCTGGAGCTGTGCGGGGCAGTCATGGCAGTGAACCTGGCTGAAGCCATCATGTCTGAAATTGACATCATGTTTGATGCAGTTACATTCTACACAGACAGCAGAATTGTACTTGGGTACATTTTCAACGAGAAAAGAAGATTCTATGTGTACGTGAACAATCGAGTTAAACGAATCAGACGAAGCACACTGCCACAACAGTGGAGGTATGTGCACACACAACATAATCCTGCAGATATCGCAACACGGTCAATCCCAGCAGACCACCTGAAGGACACCATGTGGTTTACTGGGCCGGCATTTTTGTCTCAGCCTATTGACATACTGCCTGGTGAACAGACCTTTGAACTCTTACAGCTGGAACAGGATCCTGAAATCCAACCACATGTGACCACGCTGTCTACAACAGTGCTGAAACATCTTGGCTCGCAGTGCTTTAGCCGCTTCTCATGCTGGAGTTCTCTCATAAGGGCTGTTGGTGTGCTGATTCGCATCATTCAGTGCTTTAAAAAAAGACAATAATGAACAGTGCCAAAAATGGCATCTTCACTGCACACCGGTAACAGTGGACGTTGTTGATCAGAGTGTAATAGTCATTATTGGAACAGTCCAACATTATTGGAACAGCCTTTGAGAAAGAACTAGAGTGCCTCTCATCTAACAAACATTCCAAAGAGTAGTCCACTCTGGTCTTTGGATTATTTTCTTAACCAAGCAGGTCTGCTGAGAGTGGGGGGACGTCTCGCAGCTGCTGACTTAGGACTCAATGAAAAGAGACCACTGATCTTGCCTGGACACCATCATGTAGCCACCCTCATTGTGCGCCACTTTCATGAACAGATACAACATCAAGGGCGCTACTTTACTGAGGGTGCCATCCGTTCTGCCGGCTACTGGATACTGGGTGGCAAGAGATGTGTCAACAGAGTGATTTTTGAATGCATTGTCTGCCACAAACTTAGAGGAAAATGTGAAGTTCGAAAAATGGCCGACCTGCCACCAGACAGACTCAGCGTTGATCCACCCTTTACTAACGTTGGCATTGATGTGTTCGGGCCCTGGGCCGTTGCTGCACAACGCACGAGGGGAGGACACGCTGAGAGTAAGAGGTGGGCAGTTCTCTTTACTTGCTTATCTGTTCGAGCCATTCACATCGAGGTCATCGAGTCGATGGACTCTTCCAGCTTTATTAATGCATTCAGAAGGTTGCAGGCGATCCGAGGGCCAGTGAAACACCTACGCTCTGACAGGGGCACAAATTTCATTGGGGCTTCCAAAGACCTAGAAATCCCCTCCAATGCTTATGGGAAAGCAGTAGAGAGATTCCTCTTTGAGCAGGGCTGTATGTGGACTTTCAATGCTCCACACTCCTCCCATATGGGAGGGGTTTGTGAAAGAATGATTGGTGTCATACGCCGTATCCTAGATTCAATGCTCATGCAGATGGGATCATCCAAACTCTCACAAGAGGTGCTCACAACCTTCTTAGCTGAGGTTACAGCCATTGTGAATAATCGCCCACTTGTGCCTGTGTCCACTGACCAGACAGATCCTTTCATCCTTACACCCGCATCACTGCTGACTCAAAAGGTAGGCCCTTGTCCACCTCCAGCTGGCAAATTTGACCACAAAGACTTATACAAACAGCAGTGGCGCAGAGTTCAAAGCCTGTCTAACACATTCTGGGACAGATGGTGCAAGCAGTACCTGGCTACACTGCAGCCTCGCAGGAAGTGGTCATCCGACGAACCAAATCTCAAAGAAGGAAGTGTGGTGCTTCTCAAGGACACTTAATGCAAAAGGAACGACTGGCCTCTTGGCATCATCACAGATGTGTACCCCAGCAAAGATGGACAGGTACGCAAAGTCCAGCTGAGAATTGCTAGGAAGGACGGAACTAAACTGCTTCTCAGAACTGTGAATGAATTGGTCTTGCTCATTTCCCCAGATAAATAAGTGTGTGATGTTTTAAAATGTTTAAGGTCAATTGAATTATAATTGAGTTTAATGAGTTTATTTTGATATTCAGGGCAAGAAATGTAATAGGGAAGAAGTGTGAAACCCTTTGGGTATCAGGCAGGGAGTGTTCTGTTTAATACTGCTCCTGTTTTTAGTGCTGTGAAATGCAGTTATAAGGTTATTTGCAGTCCTCTGCTGCCATCTACTGGCAAATGTTGGTAGTATTTCGCATTTAAGAAGTTAACTGATGTCATTCATTGGACGGTATTCTATTTAGGAAACGGAGGATGGTGCTCGACTCTTGTTCGACAATTTTAACGTTACAAGCAACAAGTTATAAGTTTGTCCTTTCTTCCTGAGCTTCAAGGTTACCTTTGAAGGCATCGTTGGTAGATTTATAATTTATTAAATGCTTATGAATGATTGAGTTAACTTTTTAGTACAAGACTGTAGGTTATGTTACATTCTGGCTAAGCTAATCGAGCCTTAACTAGCACTGTTAAATTGCATTCTGAATGGATTGTATTTTATTTCTTAGTTTTACCCTACTTCAACGACCATAAAGAGTAAATTGGAATGTGTCGTCTGTGAGGTTTGTTGGAGAGGAGTTAACTAACTATTCAAACCCTCCAGGATTTCGTGATGTTGCGATTTGCAACTTCAACGCAAATTCAACCAATCCCCGCGAATTCAGGACGGTGTTGCAATTATATCCAATCACCGCAACTTTCCCGCAAATTTGACCAATCGTTGGCGTCAGCTTGAGGTGACGTTGACAAACTATCTTCTGCCTTACTTCCAGTGTTGCCAGATTGGGCGGTTTCCTGCCCAATTGGGCGGTTTCTGAACATATTTTGGGCTGGAAAACGTCAGCAGTATCTGGCAACACTGCTTACTTCCATGTTCAAGAGAAGCAGCATGTGCGAGTCAGTGTTTATATAGGCTTAAATTCTGTTACTGAAAGTGTGTCATGTTTACAGTGAAGGACTGTGTGCACTTTACATTATTTTTTACTTAATACAAGAAATTAATGGATGCCAACATTTTTGCCAAAATGGTATTTTATTTTCCATTGTTTAGGCAGCTTCAGCATCATACTGTGAGATTCTGTTCAAATTAGGGCTGCTCGATATTGGAAAAAATCAATATCACGATTTTTTCAGTAAATATTGATATCGCGATTTTTAAAACGATATTTATACACCTTTTTTTAAAGCCCCAATCATCAACACCCGAGGCACCGGGCCACATTTTTATAGTACAGGCCTCATAGGCTACCTGTCAACCCTTCCCGTTGTACCCTGAAACGCCTTTTACTTAAACTATTTACCGTGCAAGCGCGTACTTTGCATAGGTCCTATCGCCTGCACAAGGCTCACATTCTCCTCACTCAACATTTCCGATCACAGAGGATGGAGCCAGCGCTGGTATTACCAGTGATTACTGCGTAACGTCCACACTGGCTCGTAGCCAGCCAAGGATAAAATCTCTCTCTCACACACACACACACACACACACACACTACAACGTAAGCTTGTGTGTTGTTAAGACACCAACATTAAACACGCACACACACGGACTGGCCATTGGGAGTAGCGGGAGTTTTCCCGGTGGTTCAGTGTGGGCCGGCGGAGAAAAAAAAAAAAAAAAACAGTTGCGCGCTGGCCTTTAATATGATAAGCAATGTTAACAGTTTCTTTAAGAAACTGTTAACATTGCTTATCATATTAAAGGCCAGCGTGCAACTGTAATAAGCAATGTTAACAGTTTCTTAAAGAAACTGTTAACATTGCTTATCATATTAAAGGCCAGCGCGCAACTGTTTTTTTTTTTTTCTCCGCCAGCCCACGCTGAACCACCGGGAAAACTCCTGCTACTCCCGATGGCCAGTCCGTGTGTGAACACGCACAATATAGAGACAAGTCCTTAAGAATTAACATACATGAAAATAGCTCAGCGGCATGTAAACATTCCCTGAAAGTGTAGGTGGCACTGCGGCTAGATGCTACGTGAAATGGCACAAGGCAAACACCATGCTTCGCTCAGTCAACAGACAAAATCCACGAACCCAGTAGTCCTCCTACTACTGTGGGTTAGTGTTCTGTGGCCAAAAACACCCTATGCACAGTCATTCCAAAACATCCCCACTAGTTGCAGGTTATGTCTCAAATACAGATATGCGTTGTGGATTAAGCGATCTATTTTCAAGCATCAGGCTTCTCTTCCTTCATCTTCCAAATGTGGACTCCGCTATCTTTTTGGCATGTCAGCATTGAAATACCATTTGCAGAGATATTTCACTCGAAAAGTAAAAGCAACACATGATTAGGGCTACATGATTAGCAGGGGGACACCGTTTTAAGCGCACGGAATTTTAAAAACAATGTAATTACATCCGAGTCCGTCTACATCGCGCAATAAACCCGTCCTTAGCAGAACCTACTTCAAAGCATGATGCTAGCTGCAGATGCACAAGTCAAAATCAAATGAACCCAAGTAAACATGCCGCGGCGGGCAACATTAATAACCAAATTGCCTTACCGTAAAACGCTGCCTTGACCACAGGACGACTCGCAATTATTCCACACGGTTTAACACATCTAACACAGCTAGCAAGCTGGATATGTACTAATATTGTTGTGCTTGTTTTCTTCCGTAGATGCCATTTTTACATTACCCAGTCCCACATCCAAAAATATGACGTAAATATATGTTAATTGTATTATTATAACTATTAGCAAGCAAATCAAACAACATATTAACAAATCAATATATCAAAATCACCCGACACGTATGAAAACAGAAGAACTGATTTTTTACTGTTGCGGAGATATCGCGGGAGTAGAATGGATGACGTATACAAGGCTACGGTGTGCCTTAGGGGACAGAAGGGTTCGTTTTACCTTACAAATGACAAAAAATCGTTTCATATCGATATTATGAATTTTGATATCGTTTGACACCAATATCGATATCGTGATAAAAATACGATATATTGCACAGCTCTAGTTCAAATTGTTTTTTTTTTTCTTCTATGAAGCCTGAGCCATTTATTTTATTAGTTTATAATTAGTTTAGGGGCAGCACGGTGGTGTAGTGGTTAGCGCTGTCGCCTCACAGCAAGAAGGTCCGGGTTCGAGCCCTGTGGCTGGCGAGGGCCTTTCTGTGCAGAGTTTGCATGTTCTCCCCGTGTCCGCGTGGGTTTCCTCCGGGTGCTCCGGTTTCCCCCACAGTCCAAAGACATGCAGGTTAGGTTAACTGGTGACTCTAAATTGACCGTAGGTGTGAATGTGAGTGTGAATGGTTGTCTGTGTCTATGTGTCAGCCCTGTGATGACCTGGTGACTTGTCCAGGGTGTACCCTGCCTTTTGCCCGTAGTCAGCTGGGATAGGCTCCAGCTTGCCTGCGACCCTGTAGAACAGGATAAAGCGGCTAGAGATAATGAGATGAGATAATTAGTTTAGTCTTCAAGAGAGACTGCCTGCACACAGTACTAGTATTAATATTTTTTTTTCTTACATGAAAGCTGAGGCATTTATATTATATTTTAAGGTAACTTCATGTTGCGCGGTGAGGTTCTATGCACTTTAACTTTTGAACCAACAGGTGCATTTGGATAAGTAAAGCCTATTGTTCTGCATTTTTGTAGTCCTGGTAATCTTTTATATTGGTAAAGTTGTTTATAGGACCATTTCTCAGTGTCTTGTTTTTTAATCAATAGTTTATCAGTAATAACATAATATTTAACATATCACTCAATTTTAAATCACAAAAAGAGAAAATCGCAACAATTCCTTGGAACTTTCACTTCCTCCCGCAATGTAATCGCAACAAAAACCTAAAACACACCGCAACTTTCATCGCAATTTTTTGGAAAACCTCCCGCAACATCAGACATTTTAGCCTACAACAATCACAAAAAAGGCCCACGAAATCCTGGGGGGACTGAGTATTGACCCTGGTAAGGCGTTGGGGCAGAACAGTACACAGCTGTTCGTGCGTTTTTACTCATCTTTTGGTTGATATCTAAGCAATGTCACAGCACAACAAATTATTTCTGATGAGGAAATTTTATCTAACAATATTAAAATGCAAAACAAAATAATAAAAAAAATCATGTGCCTTACCAGTTATAGTGTCGAAAGCAAACACAGTCGTTGTCAGTAGGTTCCCACTTGTCACGCTTAATTGCTGTGATCCAAAGCTTTCAGCGAGCTTCAGTTTTTTTTTGGAATACGGTAAAAGCTCTTGGGATCATTCTTGCCAAATCTGCATGTGCAGCCGATAACACAACGCTACCATAATTAATTAATGACCCAATAACTCCGATCGGCCATTTATAAATAGCCTCTTGCCAACCAAAACATCACGTGACCATTTCGTGACGTCACAGCGAACACTCCCATAGCATGATGGTGACCACGAAAAAAACGAAAGCAATTATGTCTGTGAAGATTCTCTGTCATCCAGGCACATAGTAATCTGTGGTTGGTAGAAGAGAGCAACTGGACTTGCTTGAAGATTCTTGAAAACGTTTCACCTCTCATCCGAAAGGCTTCCTCAGTTCTGTCTGACTAATAGGGAGTATCAAGTATTTATCCTCTCATGGATCATCATAGAATCCGAATCAGAATTCTGATGGCTGCATTGTAGGTGGCTGATAAAAGATGTCTTAGACACCCACCTCTGTTCAGTGATGGTCATTCCAGGTTGACAAAAATGAACCATTTTGAACCATCAGAATTCTGATTTGGATTCTATGATGATCCATGAGAGGATAAATACTTGATACTCCCTATTAGTCAGACAGAACTGAGGAAGCCTTTCGGATGAGAGGTGAAACGTTTTCAAGAATCTTCAAGCAACTCCAGTTGCTCTCTTCTACCAACCACAGATTACTATGTACCTGGATGACAGAGAACCTTCACAGACATGTTTCTACGCACTTTGGGATGAGATCCCTTCAACTGGTGCGGGAGTATGAGAGGACTTCCAGAAAACTGGCAGACATCTTAGCCAGAGAGGATCGTTCATTTTTGTCAACCTGGAACGACCATCACTGAACAGAGGTGGGTGTCTAAGACATCTTTTATCAGCCACCTACCGTACAATGCAGCCATCAGAATTCTGATTCGGATTCTATGATGATCCATGAGAGGATAAATACTTGATACTCCCGATTAGTCAGACAGAACTGAGGAAGCCTTTCGGATGAGAGGTGAAACGTTTTCAAGAATCTTCAAGCCAGTCCAGTTGCTCTCTTCTACCAACCACAGAAAGCAATTATACATTTGTTTTCTTCAAATCGTTATACATTCAATTTCTTTGTTTTGCAAGTGTTCGTGTTATGTTCTGATTTCCCAAATCTTGATTGGGCTTTGTGGCATACGAACTCAGTGTTCTCCACGGGCGCTTTTAAAGTGGTGCACCGCCACATTATAATTCTGGCCCGCCACCCTTCCCGTGGCCAAAAAATAATAATAAATAAACGCAACTTCATCAGAATGCACCAAATAAATCATAAAGTATTTATGATTGGAGGGGTTTCACCCAATTAACATTATGTGTATTGTAAAAAAAAAGAATGCATTTATTGTAATTGGGTATTTTGTTTATGCATGTAAGTTCATTTATTTTTCACACACAGGAAAAAATATAATTAATTCAGGGATGTGCAACAGGCGCATTAGTCTCAACTGAAATGTCAGATGAGTCACATTGACAGTAAAGATGATATGTACAGTAAGAATGTGTTAATTTTTTGTAAAATGATTTAAACAACGGTTTAGCATTTCCTATCCATTTATTGGCCAGTTTCACTGTCAAAAAAAGCCCAAAGTCTGTCAGCTACAGGGACACTTCGTCCCCCTGGCCCCCCACCGGTCAGACACCGATACAACAGACTCTGAATTCTAATCAGTAAAGGTTTGTAAGGTTAAGAAATTACTTGATGTGTAATTTGTTATATTGATTTTTCTATAAATATATTTCAGATGGACCATGGAGAGCTAACGATTGGCTGTTAGAAATTGCAAAATTCGTTTTCAGCCGGGGGGCTTCGCCTCCCTGGTCCCCCCACCAGGGTGTTGCCCTGAACCCCCGGCCTAATCTGCTACTTTTCACATTTCATCTGTTGTTTTCCATACTAATGAAAACCCTGTTCAGGTACTGACGTGTCACCTTTTTATTTCTTGCTCTATTGAGTGAAGCGGCCATTTCGTTTCTGGTCACACCGAACCCAAGCGACACAACAGGCCTGCATCAAGGGTGACGTTTAAGTTTAGTGTGGTTGTAATGCCGGCATAGGACATTTTCTACACTTTGAGTTAAATAGTGAACTGGAAACTTTTATATCTGTTACATTCAATTTTTGTACAGTTTGCTACAGCATGTTTTTTGGTATAGCATTAAGTGTATGAGTGCTGAACAGTTGAATGGGCTGTGAGTAGAAGTTAAAGGAGATCTCTAACATTATTTGTGTTTAATATTACTGTACCAGAGATTATTTTCTTTAAACTGAAGTAGAGTTTCACAATGAATCATTTGATTTATGGCAAAATTTGGTTTAAAAGAAATTTAACCCTTTGGTGACTGACCCCTTGAAAATGGTTCCTCCAGGAACTATGACTTTTCAGTTGTCAAGACAACAGAAGAACTAAAATACAAAAACAGAAAGATACGTCACAATGCTCTTGTGCACAAAACAAAATGCTCTTGTATTTTAGTTTTTCCGTTGTCTTGACGACTGAAACGTCATCGTTCCTGGAGGAACCATGTTCAAGGGGTCAGTCACCAAAGGGTTAAAGGTTGAAAAGTGATTTGACAGCATCTTTAATACACAGAATTATCATGGAAGACAAATTAGAGGGCTTAATAGATATATATTTAAATTTCTTTTATATTATGGAAAGTAAAGAGATTTCTATTTTCATTATTTACAGAGTTATTGATTATTTCACAAGGGATTTCCTGAGTTAATACCAGGTCATATGAGCTCAAACACACACTTCAAACCCTAAAACAATGATACAATTTCCATATAGCTTAAAAGAACTCAGGGCGCCCCACGGAGAGATTCTGGCTAATCTAAGGTGTCATGTCCATCGCAGTGGCATGGGGGCGCTACACATACATGAAAGAGGATCCAGTATAGAGCTTGATCTAGAGTGTTGGAAAACTCTTGAAGCTTAGAATGAAGAAAATTTGCTTTCCCAATATACTCTGAACAGATACCAGGAAATCAGGGTGAAGTGGTACAATATTGAAAGCTGCCATGAGTCAGCCTTGGCCATCCAGGTTGTGCTCCTAGTGTGTTTAATGAGATGAAGAGTGTAATGCACTGTCACTCACTGAATGAAAATTTAGACCTACGGACTAAGGTGTTCATAGAAACAAACCTTTAAAGACATAATTGTACATAATCCATGTTCTCTGTCAGACTCAAAGCAGTTCGTATCCATAGATCTGTTACAACTACTGAGCATATTTAAAGCATATACTCACCCATATATTGTTTTTGAAATTCATCTTTTTGCTTCTGTAACTGGTCTCTCTCTTTAGTCAGGGTGTTGAATTTGATCCACAACACTGTGACAGCAATCAGCAGTAGAACACACAGCAACACCACACACACTGCAGTCAGTCTGTAACATTTCATCCATGCGGGGTTGATTCCTGTAACTAGAGATAAATTAAGTAATGTAATTTTTTTTTAAATATTTGTACATCTATTGTTCAGGAGTTAATCTAAGAAGAGTCATGAGTTTACACCATGGTGCAAGTTATAGCTCTTGGTAAAATATATAGGTTATATCATGGCGTGAACTACATAAATATTGCCACCCTTTAGGTAATAGGGTAAAAGGAAACACACATTAAACAAATGCACTCCCTAATGTTTTGTGGGTTTGCCCAGATACCAGCTTAGACAAGGCACTCAATTGCTGGGAGGATGGAAAGGCTCCTTCCACAATTTAAGGGACCCAAGGCTCAGCACTCCCACCACTTGGGAACTTCCACACTGCCTCACCTCACGAGGACGGCTTAAATTCCACTGACTGGCTCAATCCAAAACATCCTCACAAACCCCATGATTGTGATTAATTTTTATTCCACGACTATCAAATCATGCTGGTTGTATGAAAAACTGTGGAAATGCAAAGCAGGTCATTTACACAGAACCAATGTGCACATTTAAATCATGTATATTCATTGTATGTTTCTCCCTGTAATTTCATAATGGAGACTAATTTCGGAATTTACTGGTTGTAGTGATATCATGGCCCCAAAAGACTGTGGTGAATTAGTTTTTGCAATGTATATCTGATTTCTGAGTTGCCTTTGCAAGTGATGGGCAATAATTTGAAAATTGTATTGCACTGAAAGAAATGACAGATGCATACATCCATAGATGATCTTCCCACAAGATTTTAATGTATTTTAATTTAATCTGGTGTGTGACAACTTTTTTGGATCTCGACAAATGCATGCATTTGAGGAAAGGAGGTTTGGAGTGAGATCTGAATGAGGAAGGCAGAAGCTTCAAGGTCTTTCTTTTCACATTTGACTAGCTTTTGCTAATACTTATGTCCAAACCTCCTTTCCTGTATCTGTATGTTTATCAGGGCTATGCAATTTCCAAATTATTGCTCATCACCTGAGAAGACGACTCAGTAATCTGCAACTGTACTGTCATGGATACTCTCGTGATACTGCCCAGACATACCTTGTTTTGATAAGAAATGAAATATTTTCCAAAAATAGATGAAGGTAAATATAAATAAGGTTGCACCCATAGCACCAACTAGTCAGGTAGACAGATTAACTTCCATTAATCAGGGTTTTTATTAGTAACCGATTGCCGATCGAAATCATTGGTTGTAATGATGTCTGAATCTGTTGTTTTTCATTCAAATGCAATTTTTCCCGTAATTGTTCGAACTTTCTTGTTGGACTTATTTGATAAGGAACGCTGTTTGGTTGCTGAGGCTGTGTACATGTGACTAGATAAAAGGTGGGAACCGATTGGCTAATCCTTCTTATATTGTCCAATCATTTAGGGCGTATTAAATTATAGCATATCACGTAGTTCCCACATGGTGAGATGGCAACCCTATCCTGTATGGTATAGTGTGATGGCGACCATGAAAAAACAAAAGCTATTATACATTCATTTTCTTTGAATTGTAATACATTCGATTTCTTTGTTCTGCAAGCGTTCATGTTATGTTCTGATTTCCCAAATCTTGATCGGGCTTTGTGGCATACGAACTCCGTGTTCTCCACGGGTGCTTTTAAAGTGGTGCACCACCACGTTATAATTCTGGCCTGCCACCCTTCCCATGGCCAAAAAAAAAAAACAAACGTAACTTCATCAGTAGACACCAAATAAATTGTAAAGCAGTGGCGGCTCCTGAATTTTTTTTCAGGGGGGGCAATTTTCCCCCGTTATGTCTACACAGACCGTAAATGTCCACAGGACTGAAGTAAATTGACCTAGGTAGCAAATCAATTGGCCGAACTTGTTTTTGCCTGGTAAATTCAGATATCAATACAGACAATATCTCTTCTCTCCACTAGGTGGCAACACTGAACAAGTTAAAGGTGGCAAACTAAGGTAGCCTAGTAAACTAGACCCACCCGCCTAGCGCCAAAAATATTTTTGCCTACAAGTGGCAAATATTCACATTTAGTCTGGCTTGCCAGGCTAAAACTAAGGAAGATTCATTGTGAAGCCTTCAAAGCAAAACATCACAATCAATTAATATTACGTTACTCATTTATTTTCTCATATTATGCCAGTATTCTATAATAAGTAGACACAAATTCTTAACTATAAACATATTCTAATTTCTTCAATTCTAAAGAATGCAATTAAAGTGGCAGGATATAAATCCAAAACAAGTGTTTATTTAAGTTTTGAAAAAGATGAAAAGCATAACCATCAAACAAACGTGTGCAGCTTAAATTATGTGTTTTTTATATGGAATTGCACCATTTTAACAACAAATAATTCTAAATAAATTCTGCAGTGGGGCGGCACGGTGGTGTAGTGGTTAGCGCTGTTGCCTCACAGCAAGAAGGTCCTGGGTTCGAGCCCCGGGGCCAGCGGGGGCCTTTCTGTGTGGAGTTTGCATGTTCTCCCCGTGTCCGCGTGGGTTTCCTCCGGGTGCTCCGGTTTCCCCCGGGTGCTCCGGTTTCCCCCACAGTCCAAAGACATGCAGGTTAGGTTAACTGGTGACTCTAAATTGACCGTAGGTGTGAATGTGAGTGTGAATGGTTGTCTGTGTCTATGTGTCAGCCCTGTGATGACCTGGCGACTTGTCCAGGGTGTACCCCGCCTTTCGCCCGTAGTCAGCTGGGATAGGCTCCAGCTTGCCTGCGACCCTGTAGAAGGATAAAGCGGCTAGAGATAATGAGATGAGAGATTCTGCAGTTTTTTTTCCCAAGAATTCCTACAGAAAGCCATGCCTTAAAAGGAAATTTAAAGTATTACAAGCACGTCAATGAACACAAAAGGCTTTAGTTATTTAGCTATATACACACACACACACACACAAGGTTACACAAGGTTTTGTAGTCAGTGCAACTTGGCTTAACAAGTTGGAAAAAAGGTAAGGTGCTGCTGGCTCCAATGAACACATATACTGTACAATATATAAAAACTGAAAATATGCTTAATTTACACCAAGTCAGAGAGAACTTGAGGCTACTGAAATATTCCAAGCATGGCAATGTTAAACTGCCACTGGTAAAACACACACACAAAAACAACTTTTGCCTAGTAAATTCAAATATCAGATATCACTGTACCGTCTGCTGTGCTACTTCCAGGGTGGAAGAGAGCGCAAGGGTAGCAAAAACGAGCACTGACTACATCACAGTCAGCTAACCAAGTTTTCCGGTGGCACCAGTTCTTGTTAAAACCTCTTGAGTCGGTCTTCTCCCCCTTCGTAGACACTTGCATGATGTTTAAATTTGGTCCAGGAGGTCCTAGCTGTTTGATTGCCGTTTTCTCCTCATTGGTACGACGACTAAAGGGAACTTCTTTCAGAGACGCTATCGTATTGTTGCACTCAACACTCGCCATCTTCTTCATAGAATGTTCACACATTTCCCACGCAAGTTGCGTTTTCCAGCCCAAAATTATGTTCAAAACCCGCCAAAATGCACTTAAAACCAATCTGGCAACACTTGCGCGGCGCAACAGGCGTATGACGTAAGCACGCTGCTTGTGCGAGCACATAAAACCTAATAGAAAATGCATTGGGAGCAGGATTTTCGAAAAAAACGTACGTACCATTAGTGTCAATGGGAGATTTCGGGGCAAATCTGAACCTGACAGAAATCGCCCCAAAAGGGCGTGGCTACACCAGGCGCGACCTTAGCCTGATTGGACAATGACATTACTGTTGGTAGTAGGAGTAGATAAAAAAAAAAAAATCTCCCTCCCTGTTTGGGAGTGCGTCGCCCAAATCGCCCCTATTAACGAGCCGCCAGTGTTGTAAAGTATTCACTTTATTATACTTTTTTAACTATTTAACATGAAGACCATTAAAAGAATGCATACGAGGCTACCTGAAGTGCCCACGCGATTGCAATAGAAAACCATCTGGCCGGCTGCATACAGATTGTGACCCAGAGCTCTGCAGATTGAGGTCTATCCCTGTGTTATGCTACACTGCACCACATTACACTAGACTGACACATAGTAACGCTTGAAGCTACAAGCTAGTCAGCAGCTAAATAACTTTGCGGGTGTTTGTAGTGTTATTGTGCAACGGTTACGCTTATCTATCGTCTTTTCTGTCCATACACAGTTACAGTAATCATATAACAGCACACACACACACACACACATTAAAATATATAATTAATTCAGGCATGCGCAACAGGCGCATCAGTCTCAGCTGAAATGTCAAATGAGTCTCACATTGACAATCAAGATATGTACAGTAAGAATGTGTTAATTTTTTGTAAAATGATTTTAACAATGATTTAGCATTTCCTATCCATTTATCAGGCCCTCTGCCACCTTTTATTTTTGAAAAGTGGAGAACCCTGGAACTGTAATTGCCATGAGACCCAGGAATGAAACCTACAGTACCATTAATACAGCAGTGTAGGTTTCTGAACTGATTTGGATGATCACAGAAATCACCACAGCACATTGCATACACAGATACTCTCATTGAAACTCGGCCCATTGAAGTGAAGCAGCATCAAAATTACTCGACAGGCAGATTGTCAAGATTTCATTGTTAACATTTTCAATCGTTGTGTTTTTTTTTGTTTTTTGTTTGTTTTTCTAGTTCTTTTACTGTTTGTTTGAAGTTCCAGAGTTCGGTGCTTGATGGTTGTGTTTGTTTTACTGAAAAAAATAATTTGGAAGAAGGTATTTTTTTTTCTATTTAAGAATTCATATGCTTGTCTCATCTCGTCTTCTTCCACATATCCAGGGCCGGGTCGCGGAGGCAGCAGTCTGAGCATGGAAGCCCAAACTTCCCTTTCCCCAGACACCTTGGCCAGCTCCTCAGGAAGAACACCAAGGCGTTCCCAGGCCAGCCAAGAGACATAGTCCCTCCAGCGTGTCCTGGGTCTTCCCCGGGGCCTCCTCCCGGGGGGACATGCTTGGAACACCTCCCCAGGGAGGCGTCCAGGAGGCATCCGAAAGAGATGCCCGAGCCACCTCAGCTGATTCCTCTCGATGTGGAGGAGCAGCGACTCTACTCCGAGCTCCTCCCAAGTGACTGTGCTTCTCACCCTCTCTCTAAGGGAGCGCCCAGCCACCCTGCGAAGGAAACTCATTTCAGCTGCTTGTATCCGCGATCTTGTTCTTTCGGTCATTACCCAAAGCTCATGACCATAGATGAAAGTCGGAACGTAGATTGAGTGCTTCGCCTTTTGGCTCAGCTCCTTCACCACAATGGACTGGTAAAGCAACTGCATCACTGCAGAGGCTGCACCGATCCGCCTGTCGACTTCACGCTCTATCCTTCCCTCACTCATGAACAAGATCCCGAGATACTTAAACTCCTCCACTTGAGGCAGGACTTCTCCACCAACCTGGAGAGGGCAAGCCACCCTTTTCCGGTCAAGAACCATGGCCTCGGATTTGGAGGTGCTGATTCTCATCCCGGCTGCAAACCGCCCCAGTGCATGCTGAAGGTCCTGGTTTGAAGAAGCCAACAGGGCAACATCATCCACAAAAAGCAGAGATGAAATCCTGTGGTTCCCAAATAGGATTCCTTCCGGCCCCTGGCTGCGCCTAGAAATTCTGTCCATAAAAATTATGAACAGAACCGGTGACAAAGGGCAGCCCTGCCAGAGTCCAACATGCACTGGGAACGTGTCTGACCCACTGCCGGCAATGTGAACCAGACTCCTGCTCCGTTCATACAGGGACCGGACAGCCCTTAGCAAAGAGCCCCAAACCCCATACTCCCGAAGCACCCCCCACAGAATACCACGAGGGACATGGTTGAATGCCTTCTCCAGATCCACAAAGCACATGTGGACTGGTTGGGCAAACTCTCATGAACCCTCAAGCACCCTATGAAGGGTATAGAGCTGGTCCAGTGTTCCGCAACCAGGACGAAAACTGCATTGTTCCTCCTGGATCCGAGGTTCGATTATTGGCCAAATTCTCCTCTCCAATACCCTGGAGTAAACCTTCCCTGGGAGGCTGAGAAGTGTGATTCCCCTATAATTGGAGCACACTCTTCAGTCCCCTTTCTTAAAAAGAGGGACCACCACCCCAGTCTGCCACTCCAGAGGCACTGTCCCCGACTGCCACGTGATGTTGCAGAGGCATGTCAGCCAAGACAGCCCCACAACATCCAGAGACTTGAGATACTCAGGGCGGATCTCATCCACCCCTGGTGCCTTGCCACTGAGGAGCTTACAAACCACCTCAGTGACTTCGGCTTGGGTAATGGACGAGTCCACCTCTGAGTCATCAGCCTCCACCTCCTCAATGGAAGACATGATGGTGGGATTGAGGAGAGCCTCAAAGTATTCCTTCCACTGCCCAACAATGTCCCCAGTCGAGGTCAACAGCTCCCCACCCGCACTGTAAACAGTGTTGGCAGAGTACTGCTTCCCCCCCTGAGGCTCCAGATGGTTTGCCAGAATTTCTTCGAGGCTGACCGATAGTCTGTCTCCATGGCCTCCCCGAACTCCTCCCAGTTCCGAGTTTTTGCCTCCGCAACTGCCCGAGCTGTGGCACGCCTGGCCTGCCGATACCCATCAGCTGCCTCAGGAGTCCTGGAGGTCAACATCGCCCGATAGGACTCCTTCAGCTTGACGGCATCCCTTACTTCCAGCGTCCACCACCGGGTTCGGGGATTGCCACCACGACAGGCACCGGAGACCTTGCGGCCACAGCTCCGAACAGCTGCATCTACAATGGAGGTAGAGAACATGGTCCACTCAGACTCAATGTCCCCCGCCTCCCTCGGAAGCTGGGAGAAGCTCTCCCGGAGGTGGGAGTTAAAGACCTCCCTGACAGAGTGCTCAGCCAGATGTTCCCAGCAGACCCTCACCATATGTTTGGGCCTGCCAGGGCTGTCCGGCTTCCTCCTCCGCCAGCGGATCCAACTCACCACCAGGTGGTGATCAGTTGACAGCTCAGCCCCTCTCTTCACCCGAGTGTCCAAGACATAGGGCCAGAGATCAGATGAAACGACAACAAAGTCGATCATCGACCTCCGACCTAAGGTGTCCTGGTGCCCATTGCACTTATGGACACCCCTATGCTCGAACATGGTGTTAGTTATGGACAAACCGTGACTAGCACAGAAGTCCAATAACAAAACACCACTCGGGTTCAGATCGGGGAGGCCGTTCCTCCCAACCACGCCCCTCCAGGTGTCACTGTTGTTGCTCACATGAGCATTGAAGTCCCCAGTAGAACAATGGAGTCCCCAGTCTGAGCACCCCTCAGTACCTCTCCCAGGGACTCCAAGAAGGCCGGATACTCTATACTGCTATTCGGCCCGTAGGCACAAACAACAGCAAGAGCCCTCTCCCCAGTCCAAAGGTGCAGAGAGGTGATCCTCTCGTTCACTGGGGTAAACTCCAACACATGGCAGCTGAGCTGGGGAGCTATAAGCAAGCCCACACCAGCCCGCCACCGCTCACCATGGGCGACTCCAGAGAAGTGGAGAGTCCAGCCCCTCTCGAGGAGCTGGGTTCCAGAGCCCAAGCTGTGCATGGAGGTGAGCCCGACTATCTCTAGCCAGTACCTCTCAGCCTCCCGCACAAGCTCAGGCTCTTTCCACCCCAGCAAAGTGACATTCCATGTCCCAACAGCTAGCCGCTGTGTTCGGGGATCAGGTCATTGAGACCCCTGCCTTCGACTGCCGCCCAATCCACACTGCACCAGCCCCCTACGGCTACCTCTGTGGGTGGTGAACCCACAGGAGGTCGGGCCCACGTCACCGTTTCGGGCTGAGCCCGACCGGGCCCCGTGGGCAAAGGCCTGGCCACCAAGCGCTTGCATACAAGCCCCAACCCCAGGCCTGGCTCCAGGGTGGGGCCCCGGCTGCGCCATACCGGGTGACGTCACGGTCCTTGATCGATTATTCTCCATAAGGGTTTTGGTGAACTGCTCTTGGTCTGGCCTGTCACCTAGGACCTGTCTGCCTTGGGAGACCCTAACAGGGGCGTAATGCCCCCAACAACATAGCGCCGAGGATCATTCAAGCACACAAACCCCTCCACCACAATAAGGTGGCAGTTCTAGGAGGGGGAATTCATATTGTAATAGTAAATGATGGATAACAGTAATTTATTATTCTTTAAATGAGAAATATGATGTTAGGTCTTATTTACTCAGCACTCTGTATTCAGAATTTTTGTGATCTGCAAAACTTATTCCAGTCATGCTCTGCCCCAGACATCCACTCTGGAGCTTATGGATCTTCCACATCAGCGCTGATCCAGATCTGGGACAGGAATTCCATCCTGCCTGCTTCCCCGTTCAACGAGCGCTCACCTGGATTCACTTCCTGGTTTTCACCGCTGCCTTTATAAACGCCATTCTCAGATCAGACTTTGCCAGCCCGTCAATCCTCCAATCCGCATCAGCAGAGCATGCGAGCGCTGCGCTGCTCCGATTCACGAACACTTTACGGCAGAAACGGTGCGCACGAGATTTACACGAGACGGGCGAGACCTACAGGGAGGGTGAGGTGTGATCCGGGATTTGCAGGAAGTGAGGTAAATCCAGGAAGTGAGTGAGATGGAGGAGATTGAGGAGGCAGATGAAGGCGATGATCTAGCATCAAGTGACTACAATGAGAGAAATACATACTCAGGAGAATGGCAGAGGATCAATCGAGGAAGTAAGAAAAGGAAAGAACTAGAACCCGATGAAGAGAGGAAGGAAAAAGAAATGAAATAAAAATTATCCTTAGATTCCAATCCCCGTGTACTCTAAATCCTTTAAAAAGTTAGCGAGGCAGTATACAAGCTAGTAGGTGAAGTACAAACAGTCAAAACTTTAAGAGATGGCAATTTGATGGTTGTGTGTAGGGGTTAATGATGTGTAAGACACTACTGGGGAAAGTGATAAAGCCGCAAGTGTGGGAGGAAAAGGGAAAGTGTATGGGTATGATATCTGGAGTATCTACTGAGTTGGCAGAGGAACAGATCCAAGTTAACATGAAAGGGGTTAGAGTAACCAAGGTGAAACATTTGCCTATTACAAGAGATGGAGTTACAAGTCCTAGTTTGTCAGTTATGATAGCTCTGGATGAAGAGCGATTACTGGAAAGAGTTAAGATTGGGTATGTTAGTTATGCAGTATGATCATACGGTACATTCCTCCACCAACAAGGTGTTTTAAATGCCAAAGGTTTGGGCATATTGCTGCAGCCTGTAGGGCTAAAGCCAGGTGTGCTAAGTGTGTGTGTGTGTGTGGGGGGGGGCATGAATATGGCAATTGTGCTGTAGGAACTAAAATAAAGTGTTGTAACTGTGGAGGGGAGCACAGCACTGCTTATAAAGGATGTGAGGCCCATAAAAGAGCAGTACAGATTCAAACCGTAAGGGTGAAGGAGAAACTTACCTATGCTGATGCAATCAAAAAGGTAGATAGCAAAGTACGATCTGATGCTAAAGCAGTGTCTGTGTCTCAACCTCCTACTCAAAGAGCTGCACAACCTTTGAATTACAAAATTTCTGAAGACACCTTGATTGTGGAGAAGAAAAGGTTTGTTGCCTTCATAGTGGAAGTTATCAATTGCTCAGCACAGACAGATAGCAGAACAGAGAGAATAAAGATTATCACAAGAGCAGCAGAAAAGTACCTTGATATAGGGGAATTATCCTTTGAGTCTATAAATGCAGTATTAGCAACCGGAGTTTCTGAAAGTCAGCAATCATGTGGTGGTGGTTTTTAATGGTACTGTCCATATTACAGTGGAATGCCAGGAGTTTAATTGCGAATGGGCAAGACATTTTATTGAAGAACAGCAGGTTAAACCAAATATAATTTGTATCCAAGAAACATGGTTAAAGCCATCACTTGACTTTATAATCTATGGATATGTAGCAGTATGCAAAGATAGAAGCCTAGGAACAGGTGGGGGAGTAGCCACATTTATTCAACAGGGACTTAATTACAAAGCACAAAATATAAATAAAGAAATTGAAGCAGTATCAGTGGAAGTATGGGTGGGTAGAACCAAGTTTAAAATAATTAACTTCTATAACCCTTGCCAAAAGATTAGAAGAGATTTTTTTAGATAGTTTTCGTGTGGAGGGAGATTGTAGAAATATTTTATGTGGAGACTTCAATGCTTATAACACATTATGGGGAAGCATAAGAACAGATGATAATGGGAGTACTATTGAGGAGTTTATGGATGACCACAATCTAGTCTGTTTAAATGATGGAACAGGCAATAGGTTTGATCTAGTACATGGAACAGAATCAGCGCTTGACCTTAGTTTACTTTCAGAACGAATAGCAGGAGTCAGTCAGTGGGAAGTTCTTAATAATAACAACCCATTAGGAAGTCATCATTACCCAATTTGGACCAAGATACAAGAGCAGAATGTTAATTTGGAAGAAAACTGGTACCCAAGATGGAAAATGAGAGAGGCTAATTGGGGGCTATATAGCATGAAGGCAAGTGGCAAACTTATGGAGAACATGTCAAACTTAAGCGATGATGATGAATTAGTAAATTCCATAATCACAAATATATTACATGAGTCAGCAGAAGAGGTTCTGGGTGAGTCTTCTGGAATAAGGGAAAAGAAAATGGTGCCATGGTGGTCAGATGAATGTAAAAAAAGCAGTCAAAGCCAGAAATAAAGCATTTAGAATGGTGAAATCAAATAATTCTTTCAATAATTTAATACTATATAAAAAGGCACAGTCTCAAGCTAAAAGAGTAATAAGGGAAACTAAGAGGAATTACTGGAGGAATTTCTGTAATACTATTGGATCAGAAGTTAAGGTCACTGAGGTATGGGGAATGATTAGAAAGATGGGAGGAATAAGAAGGGATTTCTCTTTACCAGTAATTAATTAAAGATAGTGATGGTGAAGCAGTAACTAATGATGAAAAAGCAGAGATGCTTGCTAGGGCCTTTGTTAAAGTGCATAGCTCTAAAAACTTATCAAATGAAGAGTGTGAGGGACCAGGTGGCCACCTCACTCGCAGGATGCCGATATGGTTGGAAGTCAGGGGTACAAGGAGTAAAACAAGGTGTCCAAAATCGCAAAAATAGGTTTCAAAAATAGGCACTTTTTTTTATTTTATTTATAAATGCACCTTCCACCAGCAAACCAAAATGTCCAAAAATAATAAAGCTCAGGAAGTATTTAAAATAACAATACAAAAATACTAAACACAAAATCAAATTACTAGGCTTCAAAATCACTTGCCGACAAGACTACACAGCTCTCTCCAGTAAACAGCTCCTTCCTACACACCCCCAGCTGCAAAATGAGCAAAGTTTAAATACACCCATCCATTCCCTCAAAATTGGACCAATCGTTGAGTAATAGGATGATTGGCCCATACCACTCTAACTGACAGGTAAATACACTCATGCGCCGTTTACACATACCCGGGTATTTTTAAAAACGCATATTTTCTAAACTCCATTTTCCAAAATAACTTCATGCACACAGCTGCAGTTTTTTTTTAAATTACATTTATATTGATCCACATAAATACGCTGTCAAGAGCTGTTAAACTACGCCAAGACTGTCAGTGGCAGTGTTAGAAGAATGACAATTCCACACAAGCCAATCAGAAGCCTCATCGAGAACCGCCGACACGAACATCTTCCTGTTCCTTTCAAAGAAGAAAACATGGCGCCAGGGTCGTTTGTTTGGACTGACAGCGAAGTGGAGTTACTTCTTAAAGTTGCGCAGGACTACAAGGCTACTAAAGCACAACAAAATATTGATTGGGAGTCCTGTAAAGCGAAATACTCTAACATTTTGTCAAAGCTTTATGAGCTTTATTCTCAAAAGCAAACAGGCGAATATAGCTCTTAATAACAGAAATGCTGCTACTCCAAACTAAGAGGACTTATGTCAAAAAATGATCTGGAAAAACTGATACATGCCTTCATCTCTAGTAGGGTTGATTACTGCAATGGCCTTTTCACAGGCCTGCCAAAAAAGACCATCAAACGACTTCAGCTGGTTCAAAATGCAGCGGCTAGGGTTCTCACACGAACAAAAAGAACAGAGCACATTACTCCAATTCTAAGGTCCCTTCACTGGCTTCCAGTAAGCTACAGAATTGACTTTAAAGCATTGCTGCTAGTGTACAAATCTCTAAATGGTACAGGGCCCAATTACCTCTCTGATATGTTGCAGCAGCTTAACCCAATCAGATCTACCAGATCGCAACAGAAAAATTTACTATTAAAACCTGTTTTTAAAACAAAGTGTGGTGAAGCAGCTTTTAGCTACTATGCAGTGCAGCTATGGAACCAACTGCCAGAGGACATTAAAAATGCTCCTGCTGTTGGCAGCTTCAAATCTAGGTTAAAGACCAAGCTGTTTTCAGATGCTTTCTGTTAAATAATTAATATTGTCTTCTTTACATGTTTTATAATCTTTACTTTTACAGTCTCTGCATGTTTCAAATTTTACTTAACTTTTATTCTATTTTATTCTGCTGTTTTTTTTCTTTCCCCCCCCATTTGAACTTCTACTTCATTTTATTATTTTATTTCTACTATTGTTTAATTCTTATTATATTTTTTCCCATTTATTTTATGTAATTTTATTCTCTATTGTTTACTGTTTTGCTTTTACTTCTGTAAAGCACATTGAACTGCCACTGTGTATGAAATGTGCTATATAAATAAACTTGCCTTGCCTTGCCTTACTCTGAGTGTTTCCATGCTTGTCATATGTACAATGGTCGCTCTTTTGTGGCGCAAAGATTGCCTAAAACTCCGTTTTGGTCTCTTTACACACAAACGCAAACGGGGTTTTTAGAAAGAATCGTTTTCAAAGGAAAAAACTCAGTTTGTGTATAAACAAAAGGCACAAACGAAGGCAAAGGTCTGCGTTTTTAAAAATACCCGGGTATGTGTAAACGGCGCCTCAATTAAACAAAATCTAACACATACAAAACAATACCATATAACCCAAACATAAACCACACACATTATAAACACTATTTACAAACGGGATACATATTTTGACACACCAGAAAAGACTGCAAACACAGCATGCACTTTCACACCCCCTTCACAAACATTTCCCCCCTTACCCAAAGTCACGATGATTGGAGAAATACTACCAATGTGGCGCGCGCTTCTGTTTGGCAGTACAGCTATGGTGACAGAGCATGGAGGAAACATGAGGCGAGTATGGCGTTTGTGCACATGAATGAACCGGAGATTTAGACGGCTATATGGGTGTAAAGTGTTGCATGAGAGTGGGTACCTCACCTTAATGCCGGAGATGTTAAACTAAATGCTTGGCACGGAAATATCTGTGTTATGGCTGGTTTGTTTGTTAGCGTGACAAGCGCTAATTGTTTTTAATGATGGGGATAACGCAACATAATGAACAATGAATTTGGGAGCACATACCTGAGGGCTGTAGGTCAACTGGAGACAACTTTCATGCTGCAAATAGTGTAGGCAAACTTTAAAGGCTGTGTGTATGTGGGTAGCATGTGTGTAGTGTGCGTGTGTATGGACCCTTTTCACGTGACGTCACGACAAACGCGGCTGCCATTTTGGACATGTACTACCAGTAGTTTACCACAGCCAACATTGAGGAACGGCAGCAAAGAAAGTGTTTATTTTCAGCAAGACTTCCATCATGCCACTATATTGTTGTGCACCTGGATGTAGTAACCATCAACAAACAAGGCAAGGGTTATCATTTTATCGGATCCCGGTAGATGCTGACCGACGGAGAAGATGGATAGCGGCATACCAACGCTTGTGTAGTGACCACTTTGTTGGAGGTAAGATGAATAAAATTAGCCAGAAAAGGCATTACATTGCTGTTAACATTCCATTCTAGTTTACTGTAATTATGATCTGGCAGCTATTTACACCGGATCCAGTGTAAAAAGCTGCCGGAGCCAACGTCCGAGGTTCCGGAGCGCGCTAGCTCGCGGCCGGCCAGAGCGTGCTCCGGCAAGCTCGGACGTTGGCTCCGGCAGCTATTTACACTGGATCTGGTGTAAATAGCTGCCAGATCATAATTACAGTAAACTAGTAAATACAGTTTTCTGCATCTCGCTCCTTTTTCTTTTATGTTTGTCGCCTTCCTCGCATTCAAACCGATTCGAGCCGAAGTCCACTACATGTCCAAAATGGCGGTCGCGTTTACGAAGGTCACGTGACTGAAAAGGGTCTATACATGCGTGCAGGTGCTCAATGTATCTCGTAGCCCCTCCTTGTCTCGCGGTGCTACCGTGATACAGTTAATCAAAGAAGGGAAAAGTCCACAAATGTCCATAATTCATATATAAACACCATAAAATCTATAAAACACTACACTCGTGAGAAGGGCAGAGCTGCCTTCTCACAAAGAGTTACTATGGAGAACAAAAATGATCGAAGATAATGGAAACTTATTAGGAAAGAAAGATACAAGTGAGAGTGCACTTGATAAGAATTTTACATTATTTGAACTGAAAAGAGCATTAGTGGGTGTTAAAAATACATCTCCAGGTAAAGATAGAATTTGTTATAAAATGATTGAACAATTATCTGATGTGGCTAAAAGTGTGATTTTAAAGTTATATAATAAAATTTGGGAGCAAGGTAAGCTGCCCTCTAGTTGGAAACATTCAGTAGTGGTACCTATAGCTAAACCAGGTAAAGATAAAGCAGAGGTCAAAAGCTATAGGCCTATAGCACTAACATCCAATCTTTGCAAGTTGATGGAAAGGATGATAACTAAGAGGTTAGTATATGAGATTGAAAAAAAAGAAGTCTTTTCTTTCCACATCAAAGTGGTTTTAGAAATGGTCGTACTACTATGGATCCAATAATCTGCCTAGAAAATGAAATTAGGAAAGCTCAAGTAAACAAGGAGTCAGTCTTCGCAACGTTCTTTGATATTGAAAAAACATATGCTCTGGAAAGAGGGTCTTTTACTTAAAGGACATGGGACATGAAACATAAATGCATGCTATATCAGTTTCTTTCCATTAAAAATATGAATTAATTGCATCAACAAATACAAAATCATCTATTAAATTCAGCAAAATCGTTATATTCGTGATGATTATATGGCATTTCTGCTCGAGCTCCGATATGCATATTTTACAACCGGAAGAGCCGCTGTCACGTGATCATACGTAACAAAAACTTTCGGGCACAGCACAAGAGGGTAGATGAATGGAGAAGTGAATGACAAGAAAATTGTTTTTATAGTCTTTAACGTACATTGAACATCATGGTGTATTGTGCTGCTTATGGTTGCAATAATTCCAATGGGAAATGCCCTGGAGTAAGTTTTTTTGCATTCCCCAAGGACCCGAAGCTGAGGAAAGTGTGGGCTCACTACTGCCGTAGAAAAAACTTTGCACCTACTGTTTCCCACAAACTGTGTTCGGACCATTTCACTGAGGATTCTTTCAACATTAATACTCAGGTACTGAGTGATATTAATTGCCAAGCCAAATTTAAGAGGCCGTATAGCCGGGTTCAGGGAGGCAGTGATAGCGCCATAATATACAGGGCCTAACATTCCTACAACTGTAGAGACCGTCAAGAAATCCTGTAACATTAATGGACATTTAAATAGGAACAGTCCACCGTACTTCCATAATGAAATATGCTCTTATCTGAATTGAGACGAGCTGCTCCGTACCTCTCCGAGCTTTGCGTGACCTCCCAGTCAGTCAGACGCGCTGTCACTCCTGTTAGCAATGTAGCTAGGCTCAGCATGGCCAATGGTATTTTTTGGGGCTGTAGTTAGATGCGACCAAACTCTTCCGCGTTTTTCTTGTTTACATAGGTTTATATGACCAGTGACATGAAACAAGTTCATATCTCATTATCTCTAGCCGCTTTATCCTGTTCAGGGTCGCAGGCAAGCTGGAGCCTATCCCAGCTGACTACGGGTGAAAGGCGGGGTACACCCTGGACAAGTCGCCAGGTCATCACAGGGCTGACACATAGACACAGACAACCATTCACACTCACATTCACACCTACGGTCAATTTAGAGTCGCCAGTTAACCTAACCTGCATGTCTTTGGACTGTGGGGGAAACCGGAGCACCCGGAGGAAACCCACGCGGACACGGGGAGAACATGCAAACTCCACACAGAAAGGCCCTCGCCGGCCACGGGGCTCGAACCTGGACCTTCTTGCTGTGAGGCGACAGCGCTAACCACTACACCACCGTGCCACCCCATGAAACAAGTTCAGTTACACAAATTGAAACGTAGCGATTTTCTATGCTATGGAAAGTCCGCACTATAATGACAGGCGTACTAATACCTTCTGTGCGCTTCGACAGCGCATTGATACCTTCACTCGGAGTTGTACCATTATTTTTTAGACAGGGTGGACGGACCAGGGCAGTCGCCCGCCTGGCCGTGCCCGACGAGGAGCGCTCTCAGCCGGCTTGGGAGGCAGACGGCAGCCCCTCCTGGAAGTGTGGTTTTACCATGGGCCTCATGCGGAAAAATGCCGAGGTGCATTCGCTAAAGGCCCGGTCCCACTGCACTTACGGATGCAAAGAGGATGTAAAACGTAAAAAAATCTTTGCCATCCGTTGGAAAACGCTATGCATCCGTTGTGTACTCATTGCATACGTGCTTCATACGCTCTATCCATCGAGCATCCGTCCACTGTGATTTCATCCGCGCAAAAAGTTTTGAGCTGCACAAAACTTTTAGAACGGATGAACTTTCCGCCGTGTACGATGTAAATCCGCGACATATACGAGCAACAAATGTTCTATGTCCGTTATCATCCGTTAAACGTCTGCTGTATCCTCTCTGCATCCTCTGGGCATCCTCGCAACTCACATCCGCTGCAGCTGAAAACGGAAAGAGGGAGGAAAGATAAGGTACATGAAACGTCTATTCATCGTTAGTAGCACGGAAATAGAAAGGATGTAAGCGTATGCATCTCGTATATAAAGTATTCAAAACGGACAAAGCGTTTATATCTGGGATGTATCTCGTATATTTAGGATGTCTGGAGTATGTCTAGAGTATGTAGAAGGACACCTAGCGCAGTGAACGGTCTGCATCCGATATACATCCGCGCAACATCCCCTTTGTTTCCGTTAGGCGTACGTGATGCATCCCCTTCACCCGCTATGCATCCGCTCTTTCTGCTATGCGTCCGCTTCTCAGTTATCACCGGTAACCCCTTCGGAGCTGTCATCCACTTCCATCCGCTTTCATCCGCTAGGCTTCCTATGAACATGCGTTTAACATCCCCGCTATATACTACCCACGTCCGTTCTTTTCCGTTCTGTTTTCGCCAATTTTGTCCATTTCTGGAGCGGATGAAAACGGATAGAGCCACCCCCGAAATTTTGCTCGTCCGCTGTGTCCTTTTTGCATATGTTTTGTGTCCATCGGCCAGTGGGACCGGGCCTTAAGCGACTGAAAGCCGAGGTAAGGATTAGTATTATAATTTTGGGTGCATCAATTATTGATTATCATAATTCTGACTCGTTTCGCCATTTTGAATGTTTTCATCTTGGACTCTGGAAGCATTGTATCTCAATCAATCTCGAAAAATATCAGCAAAAAAAAAAAAAACTAGCTTGCAACGGACTTTAGCTAGATCTATGATGAACTCTCAATGTATGATACAAAAATAATACTTCTTTCAACAGATCATTAGCCTTTGAGCAGAATTGTTTTTAACTTACCAGGATGTGTTATCGAGCCGACTGCTTTCAGTTTCATGGGGATTGAATGAACTCTCACTCTCAGAATCATCTGACCTGTCAGAGTAAAGACAAGATCTATGTTCATGTGAATTTCCAGCTATCGGTTCGAATTGATAGGGTCTAACTTCACATCTCTGTGAAACATCGGGAATGTCACTGTCGATGGTGTCTATTTCGGTAACCTGTTTACATTAGATTCCCAAGCGCTGGCTCCTTGGAAAGTTTTTTGACGTCACGGGTCACATGACCACCTAGCTAATTAACGAATCATTGTTTTACGCTGATGTATAAAAAAGTTGAATAATGTGATGATTTTCACATTTTTGACGCCCTGCAGTGATTTAGATGGCATTTCTTATGTCCTTTATACATAATTATACCCAGAAAAAAATCCATGTCCCATGTCCTTTAAGTTGAATAAAATGGGAATAGAAGGTAAAATGTTCAATTGGATTAGAGATTTTTTTAAGGAATAGAACTATAGAGGTAAGAGTTGGAGTGAGCCATTCAAATATCTACTCTATAGAAAATGGTACCCTACAGGGTAGAGTCTGCAGCCCAATTCTATTTAATATAATGATTAATGAGGGCGGCACGGTGGTGTAGTGGTTAGCGCTGTCGCCTCACAGCAAGAAGGTCCTGGGTTCGAGCCCCGGGGCCGGCGAGGGCCTTTCTGTGCGGAGTTTGCATGTTCTCCCCGTGTCCGCGTGGGTTTCCTCCGGGTGCTCCGGTTTCCCCCACAGTCCAAAGACATGCAGGTTAGGTTAACTGGTGACTCTAAATTGACCGTAGGTGTGAATGTGAATGGTTGTCTGTGTCTATGTGTCAGCCCTGTGATGACCTGGTGACTTGTCCAGGGTGTACCCCGCCTTTCGCCCGTAGTCAGCTGGGATAGGCTCCAGCTTGCCTGCGATCCTGTAGAAGGATAAAGCGGCTAGAGATAATGAGATGAGATAATGATTAATGATGTTTTTAACAATATTGACTCCAGAATCAGTAGAGCACTTTATGCAGATGATGGGGCACTGTGGGTGAGAGGCCGAAATTCTGATAGTCTGAGGAACAGAATGCAAATAGCTATAAATGAGGTTGAAAGATGCTCACATGAGTGGGGGTTTCATTTATCTGTTGAAAAGACACAAATTATATGTTTCTCAAAGAAAAGGGTTAACCCTACAGTGGACCTAAGGTTGTATGGGCAGCCACTCAAGCAAACGGATAATTTAAGATACCTTGGTGTATGGTTCGATATCAAACTTTCTTTTAAAGTTCATATTCAAAAGGTTATAGACAAATGTAAAAAGGGAATTAATATTCTGAAATGCTTAGCAGGGAATGACTGGGGGGCATCAAGCACATCCTTGAAAAGAATTTATAATGCCCTAATCTGACCAGTATTGGATTATGGATGCATAGCATATAATTCAGCAGCCAAGTCTTCCTTGTTAGAGCTAAACAGGATACAAGCCAAAGCCCTCCGTATATGCTGTGGTGCCTTCAGGACCTCTCCAGTCCCAGCACTTCAGGTGGAAGCAGGGGAGATGCCACTGGACCTCAGGCGACTGAAATTATCAGTGTCATGCTGGCTAAACCTACAGGGTCATGAAGATAATCACCCAACCAAACAGGTATTAAGGGAATGCTGGGAGTATGGCTGACCCATACGCAGTTTTGGGTGGGATGGTACTCAGCAGGCAGATCAACTGGGGATCAGTGACACTCCTCTTTGCAAAACAATTACAAGGTCAATCAGTCCCCCTTGGTTATTTTATTTCCCTATTGTAAATTTGGAAACTAAGGAGATTGCAAAATCCAGAGGTTTTTATCAGAATGTACAGCAGTATGTAGAAGTACAGTAATGTATGATGATACGACACAGATATATACAGCTGCTTCTAAAGACGAAACTGGTAAGACGGGAGCAGCAGTATTCATCCCCAGCTACAATATAAGTATTGGGAAAAGGACATCAGATCACTTGTCAATTTTTTTCAGCAGAAATGATGGCTATTATACTGGCCCTGCAGTGGGTGGAGGAGGTGAAGCCTAGTAAGGCAGTTATTTGTTCAGATTCTGTGTCTTCCTTAAATAGTATCCAGAGTGGAAAATCTACAGTGGTGCTTGAAAGTTTGTGAACCCTTTAGAATTTTCTATATTTCTGTATAAATATGACCTAAAACATCATCAGATTTTCACACAAGTCCTAAAAGTAGATAAAGAGAACCCAGTTAAACAAATTAAACAAAAATATTATACTTGGTCATTTATTTATTGAGGAAAATGATCCAATATTACATATCTGTGAGTGGCAAAAGTATGTGAACCTCTAGGATTAACAGTTAATTTGAAGGTGAAATTAGAGTCAGGTGTTTTCAATCAATGGGATGACAATCAGGTGTGAGTGGGCACCCTGGTTTATTTAAAGAACAGGGATCTATCAAAGTCTGATCTTCACAACATATGTTTGTGGAAGTGTATCATGGCACAAACAAGGAGATTTCTGAGGACCTCAGAAAAAGCGTTGTTAATGCTTATCAGGCTGGAAAAGGTTACAAAACCATCTCTAAAGAGTTTGGACTCCACCAATCCACAGTCAGACAGATTGTGTACAAATGGAGGAAATTCAAGACCATTGTTACCCTCCCCAGGAGTGGTCGACCAACAAAGATCACTCCAAGAGCAAGGCGTGTAATAGTCGGTGAGGTCACAAAGGACCCCAGGGTAACTTCTAAGCAACTGAAGGCCTCTCTCACATTAGCTAATGTTAATGTTCATGAATCCACCATCAGAAGAACACTGAACAACAATGGTGTGCATGGCAGGGTTGCAAGGAGAAAGCCACTGTTCTCCAAAAAGAACATTGCTGCTTGTCTGCAGTTTGCTAAAGATCACGTGGACAAGCCAGAAGGCTATTGGAAAAATGTTTTGTGGACAGATGAGACCAAAATAGAACTTTTTGGTTTAAATGAGAAGCGTTATGTTTGGAGAAAGGAAAACACTGCATTCCAGCATAAGAACCTTATCCCATCTGTGAAACATGGTGGTGGTAGTATCATGGTTTGGGCCTGTTTTGCTGCATCTGTGCCTGGACAGCTTGCCATCACAATTAATTCTCAATTATACCAGTGAATTCTAAAGGAAAATGTCAGGACATCTGTCCATGAACTGAATCTCAAGAGAAGGTGGGTCATGCAGCAAGACAACGACCCTAAGCACACAAGTCATTCTACCAAAGAATGGTTAAAGAAGAATAAAGTTAATGTTTTGGAATGGCCAAGTCAAAGTCCTGACCATAGTTCAATCAAAATGTTGTGGAAGGACCTGAAGCGAGCAGTTCATGTGAGGAAACCCACCAACATCCCAGGGTTGAAGCTGTTCTGTACAGAGGAATGGGCTAAAATCCCTCCAAGCTGGTGTGCAGTACTGATCAACAGTTACTGGAAATGTTTAGTTGCAGTTATTGCTGCACAAGGGGGTCACACCAGATACTGAAAGCAAAGGTGCACATACTTTTGCCACTCACAGATGTGTAATATTGGATCATTTTCCTCAATAAATAAATGACCAAGTATAATATTTTTGTCTCATTTGTTTAATTGGGTTCTCTTTACCTAATTTTAGGGCTTGTGTGGAAATCTGATGATGTTTTAGGTCATATTTATGCAGAAATATAGAAAATTCTAAAGGGTTCACAAACTTTCAAGCACCACTGTACATGCCGACAAGACCTCTTAGATGAAATTAATCACCTCATATTTAAGATAAATCAACATAAAACTTTTATTCAGTTCACATGGGTTCCAGCTCATAAGGGGGTTGAGGGTAACGAAAGAGTGGATAAAATGGTCAAAGAGGCCATCAAGGCAAATGAGGTTGAGTTAGAAGCCCCATTAAGCAAGGCAGAAATTAAAGTAATAATTAAAGGCAACATCAACAAAATGTGGCAGGAGAAATGGAATACAGAGGAGAAAGGAAGGCATCTATATAATTTACAAAAGGAGGTGGTGTTTAGAAGGGGTGGTGAACTGAAACGATAGGAGGAGGTTTGGTTGACTAGGCTGAGGATAGGACACACAAGTCTAAATAGTGGGTTGTATACTATAGGGAAACATCAGTCTGGGGCCTGTGCATACAGTACTGTGGAGAAATAGAAAAGGTTGAGCATGTTCTTATACACTGTAAACAGTATTCCAGTGAAAGAGAGAAGATGGGGAGGGCATTGAGAACCTGTAACTATAGACAACTTATTAAGTCAGCCATTCACACAATCAGCAGTAACAGCTCTAACACAGTATTTAAAGGACACTCAACTAGCAAACAGAATTTATTTATTTATTTATTTATTTATTTATTTATTTTTTGTTATCAGTTTGCAATTTAATATCCCTTGAGATCACACTTCAGCCCGGTAGATGGCGGTAATACACGTCGATTGTTAACCGCCAATAAATCGACAGAAGGGGCGGCACGGTGGTGTAGTGGTTAGCGCTGTTGCCTCACAGCAAGAAGGTCTGGGTTCGAGCCCCATGGCCGGCGAGGGCCTTTCTGTGCGGAGTTTACATGTTCTCCCCGTGCAGTGTTGTGCATGAACGCGTTCACTGAACACGCTTGTTTTTCCATGAACTTTGAACTGAACGCAACAACTTTGTAATGAAAGAACTTGAACGTGAATTTGTTCAAATTATGCGACATGAACGACAAACATGAAGATGAACGAAACATGAAACCTGATGAATCGAGTGGCACGTCTACTTGCAAGATATTTTACGTTCTACTACTTCACTGTCAGTCTGATGTTGTTGTCACTCACTGCCCTGAGGTGCCGCGTGTGTGCAATGCATCATGGATAACGTAGTGTGAAGCCGGAGATAGTGGATGGCTCTATGATTTGGCTCCATACTATGTTACCCATGATGCAGCAGAGCAGAGTAGGCGTAACCCAGCGTTCCCTAGCTACAGGCAGCAGACAGCGCGCACACCACAGCCAGCGCACACTCACAGCAACATGGCCAGTGAAAGTTCAAGTAGCGGCACGGAGAACACAGATGAGTACAATGCCAAATAATTTTAGAAATTTGATTGTTGTGTGGCGGCACGGTGGTGTAGTGGTTAGCGCTGTCGCCTCACAGCAAGAAGGTCCTGGGTTCGAGCCCCGGGGCCGGCGAGGGCCTTTCTGTGCGGAGTTTGCATGTTGTCCGCGTGGGTTTCCTCCGGGTGCTCCGGTTTCCCCCACAGTCCAAAGACATGCAGGTTAGGTTAACTGGTGACTCTAAATTGACCGTAGGTGTGAAAGTGAGTGTGAATGGTTGTCTGTGTCTATGTGTCAGCCCTGTGATGACCTGGCGACTTGTCCAGGGTGTACCCCGCCTTTCGCCTGTAGTCAGCTGGGATAGGCTCCAGCTTGCCTGCGACCCTGTAGAAGGATAAAGCGGCTAGAGATGAATGAATGAATGAATGATTGTTGTGTGCATACACAGATGTGTACTGAAGAATGAGGCTATCTGAAGTTTTCCTGTTTTGTATTTTGAGAAATAAAAAGCCCTTGAGCATGCATCCCTCTGTCTGATCAATATGGTTGATATGGTCAATGCTGTTGATATGGATCTTAAAATAGCACTCCTTCAGTGTATATACATATTGGCAGTCATCTTTTTAGAAACACACACATTTATGAGGAAGTCTAGTTGTCGTTTATTAGAAGTTACTGTTAGTTGAAACTGAAAGCATTTGTTTGAAGTCACGTGTAACGTTTTGGTTGCAGTGGTTGAGTCAGTGAAGAAATCAAAATATTTTGTCCTTTTTTCCATATATAGTATGTACAATAACTTCCATTTTGTGTGATAGAATATAATATCTATAATATGTGAGTAGTTTTGAGCTAGAATGTAGCATATGATTTTAGTCTTTATTTTCATATCCCACCTAAAAGTAAAATGAACTGAACTTTGAACTAGTTCAGAATTAAAACTGTGAACTATGAACGTGACCAGTTCACTTTTAACATGTTTGAACTGAACTTGAACTAGTTCAAAAAAAGTGTGAACTTGCACAACACTGGTTAGTTGAAACTGAAAGCATTTGTTTGAAGTCACGTATAACGTTTTGGTAGCAGTGGTTGAGTCAGTGAAGAAATCAAAATATTTTGTCCTTTTTTCCATATATAGTATGTACAATAACTTCCATTTTGTGTGATAGAATATAATATCTATAATATGTGAGTAGTTTTGAGCTAGAATGTAGCATATGATTTTAGTCTTTATTTTCATATCCCACCTAAAAGTAAAATGAACTGAACTTTGAACTAGTTCAGAATTAAAACTGTGAACTATGAACGTGACCAGTTCACTTTTAACATGTTTGAACTGAACTTGAACTAGTTCAAAAAAAGTGTGAACTTGCACAACACTGGTTAGTTGAAACTGAAAGCATTTGTTTGAAGTCACGTATAACGTTTTGGTAGCAGTGGTTGAGTCAGTGAAGAAATCAAAATATTTTGTCCTTTTTTCCATATATAGTATGTACAATAACTTCCATTTTGTGTGATAGAATATAATATCTATAATATGTGAGTAGTTTTGAGCTAGAATGTAGCATATGATTTTAGTCTTTATTTTCATATCCCACCTAAAAGTAAAATGAACTGAACTTTGAACTAGTTCAGAATTAAAACTATGAACGTGAACAGTTCACTTTTAACATGTTTGAACTGAACTTGAACTAGTTCAAAAAAAGTGTGAACTTGCACAACACTGTCCCCGTGTCCGCGTGGGTTTCCTCCGAGTGTGCCGGTTTCCCCCACAGTCCAAAGACATGCAGGTTATTAACTGGTGACTCTAAATTGACCGTAGGTGTGAGTGTGAATGGTTGTCTGTGTCTATGTGTCAGCCCTGTGATGACCTGGCGACTTGTCCAGGGTGTACCCCGCCTTTCGCCTGTAATCAGCTGGGATAGGCTGCGACCCTGTAGAACAGGATAAAGCGGCTAGAGATAATGAGATGAGATGAGAAATCGACAGAAGAAGAAGAAGAAGAAGAAGAAGAGACTTTGCCAGAAGGGCTCGTTAGTTTATCCTGGCCATTTCTGTGCCTTTAATGCTTTTCATGGGTTTTCTCTCTAGCATTTTGTTTCTTGTTCATGGGTTTTTGTGCACTAGCGGTTTTCTTGTCCTTGTCTGCCTTGTTTTTTGTCTCCTTTTTTTACATGGACTATTTTTGCTATTTGTTTTTTCATCCTGTTTGTTGGCCTTTTTGCCACGCCCTTTCCTTGGATTAAACCCACTTTATTTATTGGATTACTGTCTGTGTCGTGTTCTGCTTCTGGATCCCAATTTCACCCCATATCCAGCACCCATAACTATTACACAGGGATTGAAAAATTAGAGATGAGCATTTAGGAAAATACTAAAGCAAGACAGTATTTTGCTGAGATGGCAAATTGATCCATTTCAAATGGTGCATGCTTCAAAATTGACATGATTTGAATCGTGGAGGAATAGATTCCACATGTCTAATTGTACAGATAATTGTTAATTTAGAGATGTTTGCAGTTTACATATGCATGTTTGTGAAGAGAATTGTTTTATATATGCTTTTTCCTCAAGCTGAACATGTTTGCAATAGTTAGAATTCAAGAAGATTTGCTGTTTGTCATATTACTTGTCCTAATCCTATATTTATAGAAAAATCTATTTCAGATGGACTATGGAGAGCTAACGATTGGCTGTTAGAAATTGTAAAATTCGCTTCCCCTGGTCCCCCCACCAGGGCATTGCCATGGGCCCACATGTGCCCCAGCCTAATCTGTTACTTTCACATTTCATCTGTCTTCCATACTAATGAAAACCCTGCTAATGCACTGTGGACCTGCTTCTCTATTTCTGTAGATCTGTAATTTCATAGCGGAGACAAATTTAAGGATGTAATGATTGAACTGATATCACAATCCCAAACAAGCATTTTCATAGCCAAACAAATAACACTGTCACCCGTGAAATTGCTCTTACACTGGGTTGGCTATGCTTAATCTCGCCTAGTATGGTGTCAACCTGGCAACCCTACTGCAGCCATGTTTACCCAGTGAAGTACATTCTGAAGGGACGCGATCAATTAGCATATGGACAAACAGCTATACTTAGATTTTGATATGACACTTGCATTTGGATATAAAACTTTATTTACAATGACAAAAATTTTGAAGTTATTTTACATGGAAAAATGTGAGGAAAGGGAGTACTGGTTTTGTTTATGAATGTCTTAATGTATGAAAATTGTGGTAAATGATAGACACCCCAAACAAGATTAAACTCTCTTTACAAATGGCACCTCATATTAAATTGCCGTTTTAGAGTGTGAGAGAGTCAGCTAAAGATGCAAGAAGTAATACTAACGTCAGCAGTTTTTTTTCTTCCACCAGAGCTCACTACTCTACATCTTCTAGTCAAAGACAGTAATGCAATGATTTACTTTATTGGCAAGCACATGCACTTCTACCGTGGTATAGAAAATGGTGGATTCACACACATGATAGCTACAGTAAAGCATAACCGGATTGTATAAGACCAGTACTGAATTGGAGTGCAGCAAATCTTTACTGATTTAAATTTATTGTTCTTGTATAATACACTATGCATAATTATGTGTATAGCATCTTGTGAAATGGGGAGATTTATACCCCTAGTGTGAATGTGATGGGAGCTAGTCAGTATTAGCCATATGCTCTGTGTGTGTCAATTTTACAGATTTTCTTTTATTTCATGAAATTTTACACAAGGTAATTAAATTAAGATTAGTGGATTAGTACATACACTTATGAGTGAGTGTATTTCACCTGAGCTCTCGGATTGCTTGAAGCTTCTGGCCCTCTGGGTCTCCGCTTTGTCCTCATTCACATAAATATCTTCATGTGAGTTCTGACTGTCACTGGAATCCACTTGATTGTCTTCTGTAACTTCTACATTTGCATAAATCTCCTCACTCATCTCCATTCTTCTCTTTGCAGTAATCCTGAGCTTTCAATGAGCAGACAGTTTTACGGGTGTTTAATTGTCTAAACGACATTCAAAGTGGCTGTCTGAAGGAGCACTGCCTATGTGACTGGGTCTATTGCTATTTGTCTGTGAAGATTCTCAGTCATCCAGGTCATAGTAAACTGTGGGTGGTAAAAGAGAGCAACTGGACTTGGGCTCTTACACATGTATAGTCAATTTGGTTTTAAATATAATTTAAAAAATTATAAGGAACAGTTCATGAAATAATTTTACAAATGTGTACATTAGTGATCAAAGTGTGCAACCTTGTGCTGCCATCATAGTCTAGTCTTGTAAGGTTTCCTAATAATGATCAGCTTCGTATGCAGAAAAAGACTATTAATTGCTCGGCTTCCAGAAAGGAAGTGGCCTAACTGCAGTAGCTTCCTGGGGTCAAAGTGTGAAAACCACAGAACACTATAGCAACTATAACTTCCTAGAAGCAGTGCATTAATCCAGAGCTACTCTCAGATCTGCTGTTTTTGAAAATTTCTTTCAGCAAGTCCAGTTGCTCTCTTTTACCACCCACAGTCTATTGCTATTATGTTGAATGCCTATTTCCTGTTTAAGGCAATTTCTTTAAACAGGCATCAAGCAACGTATGTGGTCATTGTGTTATTTTCAGGCGTGAAACTGACATTCTGAAGACAATATAAGCTGGAAGGCCTTAATCCATCAGTGACATGTCACGACACTGATGTGACTACCAGACTCCCTTCTGAGTTCACTGAACGTTTTATTCATATGAAGTTAATTATGGATGATGCTTGTATAGGTGTTTCACTGACATGCATGGATTTCTTGTTTCTGAATTGAAGCAGCTCCACCGCATACCATCCTGCTGCAACATCTGTTCATAAAGTAAAAACAGATAGTGGTTAGTTCCGCATTCTGCATTACTGTGTTCAGGGAAGTAATGAACATTTTTTTTGGTTATGTTTTGTCAGGAACATTTTCAAAACAGATCATACTACTACATGGTGCAGAAAAAAAGTATAGTCTCTGTCAAGCAAAATCATGATGAATGAATACAATTTCTTTCAGCACTGCTGAATTCTTGAATGTTTTTGTTCAGAAGGTACTGACTAATTTTCGAAAACAGCAGATCTGAGAGTAGCTCTGGATTAATGCACTGCTTCTAGGAAGTTATAGTTGCTATATTGTTCTGTGGTTTTCACACTTTGACGCCAGGAAGCTACTGCAGTTAGGCCACTTCCTTTCTGGCAGCCGAGCAATTAATAGTCTTTTTCTGCATACGAAGCTGATCATTATTAGGAAACCTTACAAGACTAGACTATGATGGCAGAACAAGGTTGCACACTTTGATCACTAATGTACACATTTGTAAAATGATTTCATGAGCTGTTCCTTGTAATTTTTTAAATTATATTTAAAACCAAATTGACTATACATGTGTAAGAGCCCAGCTTGGGGCTGCATTTCTGACCACCAGAGGGACTGGTTTGAAGTAATCAGGAGCAATGAGCAACGCCTGTCTTCCTAGATACTTAAGAGTTGCATACAGGCTTTCATTTGCTCAGTCTTTGTTTCGGAGTCCTGGGAAAAGACTTGACCGGTAATCTCTGTTTTTTGAAAACTAGAGCTATACTCCAGTCTTTCCTCTGGTTTCTGTCTCTGTAGTATTCCGGAGATTCGGAGCACTGCAGGGTGGCCTTGTTTGAAGACTGTCGTGCATTCTGGTTATTGGAGTCTTGCATGTAAATGGGAGCAGACGTGACACTCCAAACTAAAGTGTTGTCAGATTGCCTGTAAAAAACAACTTCAAAAGTTTTTCAAGGAACAGTCAGTTCACTGCATAGCCGAGACACTTTACAGTGGGAGATGGAGAGCCAGAACCATCCTGAGTCACTTACATTTTATTTAACTTCACTTTTTTCAGTATGTTGAAAGTTGGAATAAAGCAGAATTAGCTGCTGCTTGAATTCACACCTGAACTACAAACTGATCTCCTGCAAACAGAGCTGTGTGACATGTCAACACACTTAACTGGTTTTCGTAAGTTCATGTACATCTACATAAAGGGTCAAACTTCCCCATCTGCAGAGACTCAGATTGTTTTGCAGGTCAAGGGGCCCACAGGGCCCCTCCTGGGAAAAAACAGGGGCCCATTTCTACAATGGGAGCCCAGTGATTATCCTTCAGTTGAAGCGAACCTAGTGAGCGAAGCGAGCCCAATGAACAGCTGGGGCAGCCCAGGGGCTGTTTTTTTTCTTCTCAATTCTGTTTTTTTTTTTGGTATTAGAAGCCATATGAAGCAATGTAGATGACAAAACTCAATGCTTCAACCAAATATATTGAGATATTGTTTAATCAGTGGCAATATTTTGGAATTCAACCACAGGCCACTATCACATCTATATTATCTCCTCCTTGTAAATTATAATTTATTTTATTAACTTGTTTTCAGTTTGGTGTAGGTCTATAGTAGTAGTAGTAGTCAGTAGTGGTAGTCACCAGTGGTAGTAGTAGTCACCAGTGGTAGTGGTAGTAGTAGTCACTAGTGGTAGTGGTAGTCACTAGTGGTAGTAGTAGTCACCAGTTGTAGTGGTAGTAGTAGTCACCAGTGGTAGTGGTGGCAGTAGTAGTAGTCGTCACCAGTAGTAGTAGTAGTAGTAGTGGTTGCTGTTGTAGTAGTTGATGTTGCAGTAGTAGTTGTTGTAAATCTAGTATGACTAATTACCTTGGGTATCAGGGGTATCAGTTTTTTCAGGTGAATGTACTCTTTCTGCCGAAGAATGACAAAATAGATGTATTTTTCTTTTTTTTCTTATCCATGTTTTCTTGTCTCTTTCGAATATTCGTACATAGACCGTAAGATGCCACCTAGCGAAAGACTTGGATCAGGTTTTACTCGCTTGGGACGCTACAAATGGGGCGGCGTAAATACACGAACGGGTCCGACATATATTCAATATGGCGGCGGTCAAAACAAATTCATCCGATGCTGAAATCTGTTGAATATCCAGATAATTATGTTGGAAGTTGCATATCTGTGCAAGATTTTCGATATTGAGACCATGAAGTCAAGTAATATCAGTCCCCCCAGGATTTCGTGGGCCTTTTTTGTGATTGTTGCAGGCTAAAATGTCTGATGTTGCGGGGTTTTCCAAAAAATTGCGATGAAAGTTGCGGTGTTTTTTAGGTTTTTGTTGCGATTACATTGCGGGAGGAAGTGAAAGTTGCGAGAAATTGTTGCAATTTTTTCTTTTTGTGATTAAAATTGAGTGATATGTTAAATATTAAGTTATGACTGAAAAACTATTGATTAAAAAAACAAAGACACTGAGAAATGGTCCTATAAACAACTTTACCAATATAAAAGATTACCAGGACTACAAAAATGCAGAAAAATAGGCTTTACTTATCCAAATGCACCTGTTGGTTCAAAAGTTAAAGTGCATAGAACCTCACAGCACAACATGAAGTTACCTTTAAATATAATATAAATGCCTCAGCTTTCATGTAAGAAAAAAAAAACTATTAATACTAGTACTGTGTGCAGGCAGTCTCTCCTGAAGACCAAATTAAACAATAATTATAAACTAATAAAATAAATGGCTCAGGCTTCATAGAAGAAAAAAAACAATTTGAACAGAATCTCACAGTATGATGCTGAAGCTGCCTAAACAATGGAAAATAAAATACCATTTTGGCAAAAATGTTGGCATCCATTAATTCCTTGTATTAAGTAAAAAAAAAAAAATGTAAAGTGCACACAGTCCTTCACTGTAAACATACACTTTCAGTAACAGAATTTAAGCCTATATAAACACTGGCTTGCACATGCTGCTTCTCTTGAACGGAAACATGGAAGTAAGCAGTGTTGCCAGATACTGCTGATGTTTTCCAGCCCAAAATATGTTCAAAACCTGCCAAAATGCACTTGAAACCCCCCAACTGGGAGGTAAACCGCCCAATCTGGCAACACTGGAAGTAAGGCGGAAGGTAGTTTGTCGACGTCACCTCAAGACGACGCCAACGATTGGTCAAATTTGCGGGAAAGTTGCAGTGATCGGATATAATTGCAACACCGTCCTGACGTCACCTCAAGACGATGCCAATGATTGGTCAAATTTGCGGGAAAGTTGCGGTGATTGGATATAATTGCAACACTGCCCTGAATTTGCGGGGATTGGTTGAATTTGCATTGAAGCAACCATAGACACATACATAGAAGACTAGATGTCTCGTCCCCGTTGCCCGTCAATGAAGTCGAACGTCCGCACATGGCGGCCATCTTACCTCAGACAGCTGGCTTACCCATTACATTGTGTTGGTAGCGATATGTACTTTTCAGATGACCGTAACTTCCTCAAATTTCAATCGATATTCGAACGGTTTGGTTTGTTATATATTAAAAAAAAACCGGAAGTATGTATTTATGATATTAATGATGAATAATAATTTTATGTTTTAAAAAAAATGCATGCTGAAATTCCTATGCTGTGAGAAGCCTAACACTGCATACTTATGGATAACTGCGGCCTTAGGACAAATAACCATACAATTTATTTCCAATTTTTAGTGAAAATATTTTTACATGTGATAGGGCCGTAGGGGAAGCTAAAGTTAAATAAACAGCTTACTCACTTCTGAAACTTCAGAAATACTTCATCCACCTCAAAAACCTAATGCACTCACAGCATAGCATAATAACAAATGTAAACTCATCGTAGCATAATAACAAATGTAAACTCACATCATAGCATAATAACAAATGTAAACTCACATCATAGCATAATAACAAATGCACTGCCCGAGTAAGTAATAGTATAAAACAGTGACAGCGACTCACGGTAGTTTGTGACAAAAAAAGCCCGGCTGCTCATATCAGGAACTGTATTGGACATTATTTCACTAAGTAAATAACGCTACCGATTATCCTTAAAAAAATGATGTATTATCTTACTGGTGAAAGGTGATCCCGCGTGCCCTACTTTCCAGACATCGCCGGTTCGAGCAACCGAAAGCCATGCAGAAGTCTGGCATCTCGTCACAGTCAGTAATTTAATTTCCTCTAGAAATCATAATGTAAGTTGTTTTAAATTAACCAACCCGAAAATGAAAACCATGTGCAAGTGCAACTTCAGTTATTGAAAATATTATCTCATGACCTTCCATGTAAAATTACTTGGTGCTACGAGCTAGCCTAGCATGAAACACAACTTTGACAAAGCTGCAGTAAGTCGTTTTTGAAGAGAAAAGGTACGATTTTAGCATGTTCAAGCACCCAGAATTACAACCACATTAATAATGTTTTAAGAAATCAAACCATTTGTATATATGTCAAAATTTCAGCGAGATAAGAGTATAAACATTTAAGCATCTCAATGGTCTTACCTCAGTGTACCGCAAATTCTGTGGAAAAGCTTGCCTGTGGTAAGATGGCCGCCCTGTGCAGACGTTCTGGAATACACGGTGAGGCATCTAGTCTTCTATGTATATCTATGCATAGACATACAAACATAGACGCCACATTGAGCGTAGAATCATATGTCACCCTCGCCACCATATTGGATGTGGCAAAGTAGCCGAGAATAAAGATGCCTCACTCATGTGCTGCGTTTAACTGTACCAACAGGTTTACCGTCCAAACGAGATCACATGGGATTGCCTTTCACAGGTGAGACTGGAAAAATACTTTTCATTGTATTTGGTCATTATAACGTAATTTTATGAACAGATTTTTCTGACTTTGTGGCTAATATGAAGTCTCACGCATAATAGCCGCTCGGTGAAACCTGTCTCCAAACAACGAAGTATTTCCTTTCCACTCTTTTCTACGGGTATAATTTATTTCATAGCCCACCCAACCAATTTCACCACCAGCTGTCAGATGGTGATGGCACACTCAAAAATAGAAGAGATTGGAAGCATGTCAGACTGTGAAGCAATCATATGGAGCAATCCCATTGTAATATGGTTTAATTGATTTTTTTTTCCATATAGCACTGTATATTGCAAAAATTGTTTTTGGAGACATTTTATAGCCTATCTGCACAGCATTTAATGAAAGTGATGCGGAGACGGCACGGCATGGCTTCAGCAGCGTAAGCACAGCACATTATTCTACACGATCCCCGCTGAGCTCCAAAACATGCCTTGATGTGTAGATATCGTTAGTAGCCTACGATAGTAGCAGTGGAATAAAAAAAAAAACAAGTTTCCAATAGTTTGATTCCGGTATAGGCCTGCTGCATGTTGAGGAAATTTAGGTCACACCTCCCACGGAATATTGACGGGTATTTCGCACACTATTTATAACCATCACATTAAAAGTTATATATGTTGTTTTGATGCCTGTTTGTTTCCCAAATATATACGTGTGTGTGTGTGTGTGTGTCTTAATGGGTGAATAAAAGGCATCGAGTTAAATATTATTGTAGAAAGGGGCTTTATGAAGTTCAGTCCATTTACTTGCATTGGTTTACGGGGAAGAGAGAGAGAGAGAGAGAGAGAGAGTGAGTGTACTTTATTGTCCCCAGGGGAGAAATTTGTGTTAGGCTTAAACAGTCACTGCAACACATACAACATTCATACGGTACATTGAGACAATACATGAAATACATAAAAACATAGACCTATACATAAAAAACATAAAACTATACATAAAAAAAACATAAAAACTATGTACTGCATAGCATGGCTGCTATCTGTCATTGAGCATTTTGATGGCAGTTGGTAGAAAAGAGTTTTTATATTTGTTCAGTCTGCAATGTGGTGTTCTAAAATGTCTCCCTGAGGGTAGCAGAGTGAATTCCTGGTACAATATATGGGTGGGGTCATCTAAAATCTTCAGTGCCTCCCTGAGCACTGACTTTTCATAGAGAGATTGCATATAACCTTGATCTGTGTGACCAACAATTTTAAGTGCAGTTTTGACCAGACGCCCCAACTTTGCTTTCAGCTGGACAGTCAGATTCCCATACCAGGTTTCCATGCTATACTGTATCACACTTTCTAAAACCATTTGAAAAAATAAAAACAGAAGCCTGCTACTAACACCATACAGTCTTAGTCATCTTAAAAAATACATCCTCTGCTGGAGTTTAGTGCATAGACTGTCAATGTGAACATGCCATGTAAATGAGCTGTCCATGAGTACACCCAGGTATTTATAGGAGCAGACCTGACTGATGGGGGTGTTGTGGATGCATACTGGGCTTGAATCAGAAACTGCTCTGGGGTCAAATATAATTTCTTCCGTTTTCTTTACATTGACAACCAGGTGATGGGCATCACACCAGTCTACAAACTGCTTAATTTCTAGGTGGTATGGTGCTGCATCCTGGCCTTTATGTAAAAGGCCCAAAATGGCAGTGTCATCAGAAAATTTAACAATGTAGTTGTGTGAGTGTTTACTCACACATTCATTCATATGGATGATGAAGAGTACAGGGGAACTCACACAACCTTGAGGAGCCCCTGTACTTATGGATTTAGATTGTGAGGTTGCTTTATGGACTCTTACATACTGCATCCTGTTTGTTAAAAATGAATAATACCATTTAATGATAAAAGTGCTGACACCCATGTTCTTCAGTGTATCTAGTAGTAAAAAGGGCTGAATTGTGTTAAAAGCAGAGCTAAAATCAATAAAAAGTAAACATAAAAGATTTGCCACATCAAATATGGTGGACACTCTGACGTATCCCAGCAACGGGGCCACCAGCTCAATGCGGCGTCTATGTTTGTATGTCTATGGAAGCAACATCGCGAAATCCTGGAGGGTCTGTAATACACCATGAAACGTTCCAAATAGGGTATAAAATGCTCGCGTCCATATTGGCCCTTGCCCCTCTCGACAATGCGTTCATTATTTGAAATAGTGCATCTTAGACGCGGGCGCGCCAACAATCTGAGTCTCTGCATCTGTCACTATAGACAGAGTTCTCTATTCTGATTGTTCAGAAGGTGTTGATTAATTTTCTTGAACAGTACCTTTGAACCTAATGCCAGCTGTAATTCAAATCATAGTGTAAAAGCTCGCTGCTCCAACATGCTGAACACAGACACAGACCCAAGAGAATAAACTAGAATATGCACTTTATTTAGAATAAATGTTGAAGTTAAGGTGGAGCCATTGCAGCGGCGTGTGATCAGTGATGAGCATGAACTGATGACCTGCTAGATCGGACGAGCAGACTCTACTACTCCTTCACCATTCAAGCTACTTCCTCTTCAGTAGCATAATGGCAGGCCTCTGGGAAGCAGTATGGGCACCGGAGGGGTTGCTATCATGTTAAATCAGGTAAGTGTGCTGGGATAGCTCTGTTTCTCTGCTGTATCAGCACCTGTGTTGGTACCTGAGTCCCCTGGCTCTTTCTGGTGTTACTTGCTGCTGCTGGAGGCTGGACTAAAGTAGGTGCTGAAGAAGAGGTTCCATCTTGCTGCTGTAGTGTGTAGAGGGTAGTGCTGTTTTGAGACCCGCATGCTCCACCACTGTAGCAACTCATTGCTAAACACAGACCCAAGGGGAATGTTCTCTTTTATTTAGAATAAACGTTGAAGGGAATGGGGGGGGGGGGGGGGGGGGGTATAAGTGTAATGCTCAGTGTCAATCAGGTGCTTGGTTGCAGGCGGACCATGAGGTGTAGGCCAAGATCCCTGGAGCCCAGTAGTCTCGGTGATGCAGGGGAAATCGAGGAGGGCAGCTCTTGTAGGGAGCATGCTATCTTCTCCGTCATCTTCAGCGTCGGCTGAGCTTCCTGGAAGCAGAAGAGAGACGTATTAGTGACTATGCTGCACTGTAACTCAACTGACTTGTGGTGGTGGCAGCACCTGTTTATACTCTTCTGATCTCTGGAGGAGGGTGAGGAGAGGTGCCACTTAATCAGGTAAGGCTGGTTTGTCTGCACCTCCCTGTCATCATGTGTTCCCTGACTGTCCAAAGCAGGAGTGTTGACCTGGAGCTACCCGTTCAGGACCTGAGGAGCAGGAGTGTAAAGAGCGATGAACCATTTGTGTGGAGGGATTTTAGAGCCGCCATTACAACAGGTTGTAATATATTAGTGTTTCTATAGGAACAGCTAATTTAAAAGGACTTGCATGATGGACACGAAATGTTATCTCAGACTAATAATCAAACAAATATGTGTAAATAACAAAGAAAAACACAAACATTGCTGTAGTGAGCACTTTTTGTTCCAAAAAATGTATTGAACATTTTGGGAAGGAGCATCCAACATCAAGTTTTGCAAGTTTTCAACCACAAAAAAGAATTCAGGGCTGAAGATTTTACAATTTCCTGTTTTTTTATTTGTCTTATTATCTTAACAAGCAAGGAAAATGAGAGAAGGGAGTGAATGACAGTTTATACCTGTTGTAATTTTATTCATTTATTTTATTTTTATTTTAAATTGATAGTAAAATTGCTGTTGCATGAAAGGAATAAAACAGTTCAAGACGAGTTGTGACATGAAAATAATCTACTTTGGGGTGATTGCAGTAACTCTGCTTTACATCCAACTACATCACATGACCTCATTGTTGATTAAGTGTTTTATGCCTGACTCATTGTTTTTGCTTATAGGTTCAGCAATACATCAACAATAACAGCTCAACACCCCAATCAGAGACCTGATTAACACCCCCCCCCCCCCCCCCCCCCCCACACACACACACACACCCCACACACAGTCACTTCTAGCCTGAGAAAGAAACACAGACCTTGACTGCAGTCAGGACTGATTTGCTGTAATTTCAGGCTGATTTGTAAAAGCTGTTCAGTGCAAGATCAGGATTAGTGATGAGTTCAGAATGGAGATGAGTCAGGAAGTATACGAAAATGCAGGAGTTACTGCACAGAAAACATCTCACTCAGATGAAGGCACTTATGAGGATGAGTTGAACTTGAAGACTCCTGCAATGGACATTTCGCAATATTCAATCACACACACATTCATTCATTTGTTCATTTATTAATTTATTCATTTTACACATAACTTGGTAGCAAGTCAAGTCAGGGGAATTCACCCCAAATGGGATAACAGTCCCATTTGAAAATATCTTTACATATTTTATTGAAAATATCTTTATTCGGTGTAGTATGAAAGTTTTACCTTCGCAACATGTAACAGCAAAGGAAAAAAATATTACACACCACAAATATTACAATGTAGAAGTACTTCTTACTTTGCTATTAAAAAAGGAGGACGGAGAGGGAGAGAGGAAGAGAAAGACAATACTTTAGTCTCATAGTTTCATCAGCAGATTTTTCTTCATTTGATTTTCTCCAAGACTCATTCAGTCTATTTAATTACCTGTGTCGAGGTCACAGCTGCAAAGCTGCTCTGGAAAGGGTCATCTGCCAAATGTTGTAAATGTAAAGTTGACTTTTAAAAGTCCAAATATCAAAAACGTACTGCCTCTAATTTCAGTAAACTCTGGCCTGTACGGCTTGTCTGCAAGTCTGCAGTTATGTCTGAAGATTGAATAACAATGTGCACAATTCTGCTTTTAACTCCTCACTCAAATAAATGTGTGTCTGTGTCCGTTACCTTCCATAGGACCCAACACTGCATGGAGCAGATGGTACAGACTGACTGTAGTGTGTGTGATGCTGCTGTGTGTTCTCCTGCTGAGTGCCGTCACGGTGCTGTCGATCAAATTCAACAACCTGAATACAAAAAACAACCAGCTGCAAACCAGTTACACCAGCCTGACAGAGAGAGACCAGTTACAGACCAGTTACACCAACCTAACTACAGGGAGAGACCAGTTACTGTGGGGGAAATTTGGACTAAACAGTGTACTTCATCGACTTGGTAAGTGAATATTAAACATATGTTGAATGTTGAAAACTAGCATGTACTGTACACTCACATCTGAAGCATTATGAATAAATCATGCTGTGTTGTGTATTAATATTTATGTCAATACTCTATACAAGGATGCAGAGTTTTTGGATCAAGCATTTACTACATTGCTACTGAAAGGAAGAACTGGACTGAGAGCAGACAGGACTGCACAGAGCGAGGAGCAGACCTGGTGATCATAAACAACAGAGAGGAACAGGTGAGAATAAATGAGTATCTAAACACATCATCCACTATAATAGGAACACCTGTACATTTATGCAGTTATCCAATCAGTGCCAGTGATAGCCAAGAACAAGAATGTGAGGTTGGTGGGGTGGAACCTGAAGTGGTCTTCTGCTATTGGAGCCCATCCACCTCAAGATGTGATGTGTTGTGTGTTCTGAAATGCTTTTCTGCTCACCACAATTGTAAAGAGTCTGTATCTGTATGATTGTGGCAGTGGTGCAATGCAAACATGGTTGGCTAATTAGATAACTGCATGAATGTGCAGGTGTTTCTAATAAAGTGGAAGGTGAATGTATATTCATATTGTGCGATTACAGTTACAGGGGTTCATCAGTAAATACTTTAGCAGTACTGAAGCTTGGATTGGTCTGACTGACAGTAAGAGAGAGGGGGATTTTAAATGGGTAGATGGTTCACCACTGACCACTCAGTAAGTCATCACTGAACTGAATTTTACTCATCATGCAGATTTTCTCTCAGTTTGAAGCTTTAAATGTGAAATAGACATTCTTTCTCTCTGTGTTTTCAGGTTCTGGTTGCCTGGAGGACCCAGTGATGCTGGAATTGGAGAGGATTGTTATAACAAGCTTTAGAGCTGCTAAATCCACCTTGTTGACCTGGGTTGATTATCCCTGTGGCTTAGATGTAGCTTGGATTTCTGAGATGAAGATGTTCTCATCTCAGGTGGTTGATACAGCTGTTGCACAAGCTGTGTACCAATTGTTTCAACTGCACTGACTGTGAAGGTGTGTAACTCCCCAAGAGTATTTTTGTTTGTTTGTTTCTTTACTTGTTTGTTTTTAAGTCTGGGTGTCAACAATGATTAAATGGACATGTTTTTATATATATATATATATATATATATATATATATATATATATATATATATATATATATATATATTGGGTGTGATTTGCTGGGGGGGATGGTGGGGATCATCCCCCCCCCTCTGGTTTTTATCTCTGCTGAAAAAAAATCCTCGGGGACAACCCCGTCAATAAAACAAACAAACCAAAAAAAAAAAAAGTTGACATGACAGGCATGTTGTGACACAGTTTTCTATGGTCTACACCCACGTGCAATGAACCGGTGCTACAGGTGCTCTAGCCCCTGCCCCTTTTCTGTTTGCTGTCCAAAGTGCCCTTTTCATAGGGACTGTTTTTTTTTTTTTAAATATTTGTAAAAGATAAGTTAGCTCCAACATCAATATTCTCTACAATTTGACAGTAATATATGAAATTATAGATTTATAAAATAACGTTTTTCTATGTAAATGCGGGCATCAATCCGTGACGTCATGCATTCAGTGAACCTCCGTGCAGAAAGCGCATGCAGGCGGTTGACAGTGGGAGACAGTGAGAGGAACGGCATGGTAAGGTCACACTGAAAGTCTCCTTTCATTTCTATCTGAACATGCATTGTGCAGCTTAGAACACAACAGTAAATGCGTAGGGTTGTTTATCATTTAATGAAGCCGCCTAGGCTATATTTGAACCGTTTGCTCCATCCATTTCATTAACGTGGCAGATTCGGAAACTTTAGTTTGAACGACGGCGTTAATAACATATTCTAGCAGCTTCGAAAACTTAAGGCTGAATGACGACGTCCACAACATATTCTATCAAGACTATTATGTTATAGTAGCTTAGGTTAGTTGAGTTAAAACATAGGGAAACATTTTCTAAATAAGTGAAAGCCTGCATTATGCAAAGATGCCAAGGAAAGAGAGGATAAAGAAGCAGAAAGGGAAGGAGCTGCGGGAGGCAGCAAAAGGCAGTGGATCTCTGTCAGGTTGGGTCAGAAAGAAAACTACAGGTCAGACTAATCTTCACTCAGTGAAGATATCCATATTGAATACAGTGTTGTCATAGACATTTTCAAGAACATGGCAAACTGAAGACTGCTGCTTTGAAGAATACTGCAGCATTTAGATGGATCACACACACACACACACACACACACAGAATGTTCAGTTGCAATTGAAATTTAGTTTTGAATAAAGTTAACTTGTGTGAAAAATTTGTTCCAAGTGCCCTTTTTTGAATGTTGAGCCCCTGCCCCTCCAAAGGTCTTTGCACGGCCCTGATGGTCTACATTGCACTCACTTTCAAAATGACCCGAAGTGGCAGCTTTGATGTTCACGAACGTCCCCAGCAAATAGATACATTGTGGATAATAACAATATCTTTGCGTTCTATGCAGGGATGCAAACAGCTCGCCTTTTGGCGGATGCTGCCTTTTTCACGGCCGATTTTTTTTTTTTTTAGGGGGGGCGTTGGAGTGTCTGATTATAATTTCAAAGTAAATTCTGTATTAAAATTACTAAATAAGCAAATCCGTTACAGTCCATGGAACAGGAAGTATAAGGATGAGAAAAAAAACAGTTTAAATCGGAAAGCTGCGCACAATGTGAACTGCGCCATCAGAGCAAACTGTTCATTTAATATTCATGTATTTTAGTGATTTTCGAGTCACTGTCCATTTAATCCGGAGGGAGAGAAACATCACAGCAATGCGACAAGCAATGCGAACTTTGTTGTGTGTTAGTGTTCGTGTATTTAGTCAGAGAGATAGGAAGATGAATTTACTGTACTATCTCTGGTTTAGTGATCGTTTTCATTTAGTGTTATTCATTTGATATCATCGGATGTTTTTGAGCTGTTAGCCTATTGTTACCTTAATTTTGTGACGTTTCATGATAAAAAAAAAATCCCCCCTTCTGTTTTTTTGACAAATCGCACCCTGTGTGTGTGTATATATATATATATATATATATATATATATATATAAATTTTTCTTAATGAGGGATTTATTTTTTTCTCTGAATAAATTCCTTTCCATTTTTTTCAGTGTGAGATGAACTTTTTTTTTTCATTTCGGTTGGACACCACCCAAACTGATGATCACATCATCAGCTTTTCTTTGGTTAATCAGACACAAGGTACTCCACCAGGGCGGCACGGTGGTGTAGTGGTTAGCGCTGTCACCTCACAGCAAGAAGGTCCGGGTTCGAGCCCTGTGGCCAGTGAGGGCCTTTCTGTGCGGAGTTTGCATGTTCTCCCCGTGTCCGCGTGGGTTTCCTCCGGGTGCTCTGGTTTCCCCCACAGTCCAAAGACATGCAGGTTAGGTTAACTGGTGACTCTAAATTGACCGTAGGTGTGAATGTGAGTGTGAATGGTTGTCTGTGTCTATGTGTCAGCCCTGTGATGACCTGGCGACTTGTCCAGGGTGTACCCCGCCTTTCGCCCGTAGTCAGCTGGGATAGGCTCCAGCTTGCCTGCGACCCTGCAGAACAGGATAAAGCAGCTAGAGATAATGAGATGAGAATGAGGTACTCCACCACTCTTGCTGGAGCAGTTGGGTGTTAGGTGCCTTGCTCAAGGGCACTTCAGCCAGTTCTGCTGGTCCAGAGAATTGAACCAGTGACCTTTTGGTCCAAAAATTGCTTCTCTAACCATTAGGCCATGGCTTCCCCAATGAATGGGGCAAGGATCACTCATGGAGTAGTCCGTTACTGGTCAGCCTGTAACATTTTGGCATCCCAGTTTGGCCTCCCCATATCCAGCGGCATGTGATATGCAACATATGGCATTCCAACAAGCAGCCGCTCCATCTAGCCTATCACATGCCGAAGACTGTCTGCAGTGGCTCCATGCACCGCCCCTGGTTTCATCATGCAGAACGTGCCGGATCTAGGGGAGTAAACCCCGATAAAAAAATCAGGGTCAGTCCCTGCTTGGGTGCCCAACTGACCCTTGTTCAGTTTGCCTCTCCTGTTTCGCCACAGTGATATGCATAACGTTTCCACTCCACAGCAATGCAGTCAGAGGAACGCAAGCATGGAAGAGGGCAGCCTGCTTGCCCATGGCACAGGGCCAGCAACCCTTTGCTGTGGAACGTATTACCCACTGTGGCAGCGGGGGCGTGGTCAAGTGCCGGTCTGTGACAGGAGGGCGGAGTCAGGGAAGGTGAGTGGCAGAATCACTACACCTGAGATCAATTAACCTGTGTTTGTGTGTCTTCCCAGTGACCGCGCCCTATATAAGGAGGGAGAGCAGAGAGCAGAGGAGCTCTTCCCGGAACCGACACCCGTTGTGTGTGTGTGTGTATGTCTGTCTGAGTAAAGGTTATACTGAAAAGTGTGACAATAAATACTAAATTGGAACCTGATCCGGGTGCTCCGGTTTCCCCCACAGTCCAAAGACATGCAGGTTAGGTTAACTGGTGACTCTAAATTGACCGTAGGTGTGAATGTGAGCGTGAATGGTTGTCTGTGTCTATGTGTCAGCCCTGTGATGACCTGGCGACTTGTCCAGGGTGTACCCCGCCTTTCGCCCGTAGTCAGCTGGGATAGGCTCCAGCTTGCCTGCGACCCTGTAGAAGGATAAAGCGGCTAGAGATAATGAGATGAGATGGAACCTGATCTCTGTCCTGCCATCCTCTGTGCTCCACCCACCTGCTCCGAACTGCCACAGTGGTGCCGAAACCCGGGATCTGGAGCACAGCAGCCTCACAGCCCCATGGAGTCCTCCCCGTTTGCTGAACTGGTCCACGCCCTCGCCATGGCCCAGCAAAGCCAGCACCAGGCACTACTCACCCTCCGAAAGGAGCAAGAAGAGCGGTTCAAGGCCCTGGTGTTGGCCCAACAAGAAGATCGACAGGTGTTCCGGCACCTCCTCGCGTCGGCGGGGCCCACCAGTGCTCCTACCGCAGGCCCGTCTCCCCTCACTGTCACCAAGATGGGCCCGCAGGACGACCCCGAGGCGTTCATCACGCTCTTTGAGCAAGTCGCCGAAGCCTCAGGGTGGCCGATGGAGCAGCGCGCGGCGCGCCTCCTCCCCCTGCTCACGGGAGAAGCACAGCTGGCCGCGCTACAGCTCCCCGCCGACCGCCGGCTGGCCTACGCGGACCTCCACCGGGCCGTCCTCCAGCGCGTGGGGTGCACTCCAAAACAGCAGCGCCAGCGCTTCCGCGCGCTGCACTTGGAGGAAGTCGGCCGGCCGTTCGCGTTTGGCCAGCAGCTCCGGGATGCCTGCTGGCGGTGGCTGAGGGCCAACAACCGCGACGCCGAAGGAATCCTCGACCAGGTGGTGCTGGAACAGTTCGTCGCTCGCTTGCCAGCAGGAACTGCGGAGTTGGTCCGGTGCCACCGCCCGGCGTCGCTGGATCAGGCAGTTGAGCTGGCGGAGGACCATTTGGCGGCTGTCCCGGTGGCAGGACAGCAGATGGCATCTTCTCTTCTCTCCTCCTCTCTCTCTCTCTCTCTCTCTCTCCTCCTGTGTCCCGTCCTCGCCCCATTCCCCCTCCATGGAGGCGGGGGCCGGCACCACCCCAGCCAGCACCCGCGGTGCCCTCCCGTTTCTCCCTTCTGTGTCTGTCTCTCCCCCACCTCAGGTGAGTGAGCCCCAGATCACCGGTGCAGAGGGAAAGCCCGGGCCGGTTTGCTGGCGCTGCGGGGAGCCGGGCCACCTTCAACAGCAGTGCACGACAATGGAAGTGGGCACGGTGGTTCGGATCCCCGATGCGCCAGAGGCCGCCCTCGATCGGGCCAGAGCGTATCGCATACCAGTGAGTATCCAAGGGGCTACATATCAGGCGTTGGTGGATTCTGTTTGTAATCAGAACTCAATTCGCCAAAGCCTGGTTCAAAACGAGGCATTGGGGGGAGCACAAGGGGTGAAGGTGTTGTGTGTGCATGGGGATGTTCACCGCTACCCTTTGGTGTCGGTCCACATTATTTTCAGAGGGGAAAAATTTATAGTGAAGGCGGCGGTGAATCCCCGCCTTACCCACTCTCGAATTTTGGGGACTGATTGGCCGGGATTTCGGGGTTTAATGACATGCCTAATAAAGAGTGGGTCCTGCCATTTAACAGGGGGAGGTCATCTCTCCCCGACCCAACTCACGGAGGACGCCCAGTTGCAGGCCGAGTTTTCGGATGTGTTCTCGCCCCTGCCCGGTCGCACTAACCTCATGGAGCACCACATCGAGACGCCCCCGGGGGTGGTAGTGCGTAGCTGCCCTTACAGGCTACCCGAACACAAAAAAAAGGTGGTTCGGGAAGAACTTCAGACCATGCTCAAAATGGGCATCGTCGAGTAGTCCCACAGTGACTGGAGCAGCCCGGTGGTCTTGGTACCCAAGGCCGACGGGTCGGTCCGGTTCTGTGTGGACTATAGAAAAGTCAACGCGGTGTCTAAATTTGACGCGTACCCAATGCCTCATTGTGGCAGCGGGGGCATGGTCAAGCGCCGGTCTGTGACAGGAGGGCGGAGTTGGGGAAGGTAAGTGGCAGAATCACTTCACCTGAGTGTAATTAACCTGTGTTTTGTGTGTGTTCTCCCCAGTAAACCGCCCTACTTAAGGAGGGAAAGGGAGAGTGGAAGGGAGCTTCTTCGCCGGCAGAGCCGACAGTGTGTGTGTGTCTCTGCCTGCTTACTTTAAAATATTGTTAGACTGAAAAGTTCGGCAATAAAGCCTTGTGAGAACCTTGATCTCTGTCCTGCCGTCCTCTGTGCTCCACCCACACGCTATTCTCGCTACAGTGGTGCCGAAACCCGGGAAACGGTGGAGCATCAGTCCTGCAGCCCCATGGAATCCTCCCCGTTCGCGGACTTGGTCCACGCCCTCGCCACGGCTCAGCAGAGCCAGCACCAGGCACTCGTCACGCTTCGGAAGGAGCAGGAGCGCCGCTTCGAAGCCCTGGTGCTGGCTCAACAGGAAGATCGAGAGGCGTTCCGGCGTCTCCTCGCGTCGGCGGGGTCCACCAGCGCCCCGGCCGCGGGCCCGTCTCCCCTCACCTTAACTAAGATGGGCCCGCAGGACGACCCCGAGGCTTTCATCACGTTGTTCAAACAGGTCGCAGAAGCCTCGGGGTGGCCGATGGAGCAGCGCGCGGCGTGCCTCCTCCCCCTCCTGATGGGAGAGGTGCAGCTGGCCGCACTACAGCTCCCCGCCGATCGCCGGCTGGCCTACGCCGACCTTCGCCGGGCTGTCCTCCAGCGCGTGGGGCGCACGCCGGAGCAGCAGCGCCAGCACTTCCGCGCGCTGCGGATGGAGGAAGTCGGCAGCCCGTTCGCGTTCGGCCAGCAGCTCCGGGACGCCTGCTGGCGGTGGCTGAGGGCCGAAGATCGCGACGACGAGGGAATCATTGACCAGGTGGTGCTGGAACAGTTCATCGCCCGCTTACCAGCCGGAACCGCGGAGTGGGTCCAGTGCCACCGCCCGGTGTCGCTGGATCAGGCCGTGGGACTGGCGGAGGATCATCTGGCGGCTGTTCCGGCGGCAGGACAACCACCGACATCGTCTTCTCTCTCCTCTTCTCTCTCTCTTTCTCTCCCCCCTCCTCCCGTGTCCCGTCCTCGCCCCATTCCCCCACCACGGAGGCGAGGGCTGGCTCCACCCCAGCCGGCCCGCCGCACCCGTGGTGCCCTCCCGTTTCTTCCTTCTGTGTCTGTCTCTCCCCCCCCTCAGGTGAGTGAGCCTCAGAACACAGCTACAGAGGGAAGGCCTGGGCCAGTTTGCTGGCGCTGCGGGGAACCGGGCCACCTGCAGCAACAGTGTGCAGCGATGGAGGTGGGGGTGGTGGTGCGGATCCCCGACGCGCCAGAGGCTGCCCTCGATCGGGCTGGAGCGTATCGCATACCGGTAAGTGTACAAGGGGCTACATATCAGGCGTTGGTGGATTCAGGCTGCAATCAGACCTCAATCCGCCAAAGCCTGGTGCAAGACGAGGCATTGGGGGGAGCACAAGGGGTGAAGGTGTTATGTGTGCACGGGGATATTCACAGATACCCGTTGGTGTCGGTCCACATATATTTCAGAGGGGAAAAATCAATAGTGAAGGCGGCGGTTAATCCTCGCCTTACCCACTCTTTGATCTTGGGGACTGATTGGCCGGGATTTCGGGGTTTGATGGCACGCCTAGTAAAGAGTGGGTCCTGCCGGTTGATGGGGGAGGGTCCCGGTGTTGCTTTGGCTGGAGCGGCGGTCGCAGAGCCGTCTACGTCATCTCCGCGACAGAGTGAGGAGCCACCGGCCCCTCCTCTTTCTATTGGGGAATCCCTCGCGGATTTCCCACTGGAACAATCGCGAGACGAGACTCTGCGACACGTGTTTGACCAAGTGAGAGTAATCGATGGTCAAACACTCCAGCCGAACGCCACCCCGCCCTTCCCCTATTTTTCTATTTTGAAGGATAGGTTATACCGAGTGACGCAGGACACTCAGACGAAAGAGCGGGTCACCCAGTTGTTAATTCCAAAGAGCCGCCGGGAATTGGTATTCCAGGCGGCTCACTTTAATCCCATGGCTGGACACCTCGGGCAGGATAAGACACTCGCCCGGATAATGGCCCGATTCTATTGGCCGGGGATTCGCGGCGACGTCCGTAAGTGGTGTACGGCGTGCCGCGAATGCCAGTTAGTAAATCCAGCGGCCATTCCAAAAGCGCCCTTGCGCCCCCTACCATTAATCGAGACCCCGTTCGAAAGAATTGGAATGGATCTCGACGGGCCATTAGACCGGTCAACACGTGGGTACCGCTTTATATTGGTTCTGGTGGACTATGCAACGCGATACCCGGAAGCGGTGCCTCTTCGCAATATCTCAGCACGCAGTATTGCAGAGGCCCTCTTCCACGTCATCTCCCGGGTTGGAATCCCGAAAGAGATTCTGACTGACCAGGGCACCTCGTTTATGTCACGAACACTGAGCGAACTGTATGGGCTACTGGGTATTAAGCCGATCCGCACCAGCGTTTATCACCCACAGACGGACGGTTTAGTTGAACGGTTCAATCGCACCCTCAAGAATATTATCAAAAACTTCGTAAGTGAGGACGCACGTAACTGGGATAAGTGGCTCGAACCCTTGCTGTTTGCAGTGCAAGAGGTCCCCCAAGCCTCCACGGGGTTCTCCCCATTTGAATTATTATATGGGCGTAAGCCGCATGGCATCTTGGATGTACTGCGGGAAAATTGGGAGGAGGGACCTTCACAAAGCAAAAACGAAATTCAGTACATTATGGATCTGCGCGCAAAACTCCACACGCTCACCCACCTAACTCAGGAGAATTTGCGCCAGGCCCAGGAACGGCAAACCCGCCTGTACAACAAGGGCACACGCCTTAGAGAGTTCACTCCGGGAGATAAGGTACTCGTCCTGTTGCCCACGTCGAGCTCCAAATTAATCGCCAAGTGGCAAGGACCCTTTGAGGTCACACGGCGAGTCGGGGACGTCGACTATGAGGTTAGGCGAACGGACAGGGAGGGGGCGCTACAGATCTACCACCTCAATCTGTTAAAACTCTGGAAAGAGGAGGTCCCCGTGGCGTTGGTGTCGGTAGTTCCGGAGAAGGCGGAGCTGGGGCCTGAGGTCCAAAAAGGGACATTGGCATCTCGTACCTCTCCGGTCCCCTGTGGAGACCAACTCTCCCCGACCCAACTCACGGAGGTCGCCCAGGTGCAGGCCGAGTTTTCGGATGTATTCTCGCCCCTGCCCGGTCGCACTAACCTCATAGAACACCACATAGAGACACCCCCGGGGGTGGTAGTGCGGAGCCGTCCTTATAGATTACCCGAACACAAAAAAAAGGTAGTTCGGGAAGAACTTCAGGCCATGCTCGAAATGGGCATCGTCGAGGAGTCCCACAGTGACTGGAGCAGCCCGGTGGTCTTAGTTCCTAAGGCCGACGGCTCGGTCCGGTTCTGTGTGGACTATAGAAAAGTCAACGCGGTGTCTAAATTCGACGCGTACCCAATGCCTCGTATTGATGAGCTGCTCGATCGACTAGGCACGGCTCGCTTTTACTCGACACTGGATTTGACGAAGGGATATTGGCAGATCCCCTTGACTCCATTATCCCGGGAGAAAATGGCCTTTTCCACACCGTTCGGCTTACACCAGTTCGTCACACTTCCGTTTGGGCTGTTTGGGGCGCCCGCTACGTTTCAGCGGCTGATGGACCAGGTCCTCCGGCCCCACGCCACCTACGCGGCTGCGTACCTAGACGACATCATTATTTATAGTAATGACTGGCAGCGGCACCTGCAACACCTGAGGGCCATCCTTAGGTCGCTGAGGCGGGCGGGGCTCACTGCCAACCCGAAGAAGTGTGCGATTGGGCGGGTGGAAGTACGGTATCTGGGCTTCCACTTGGGCAACGGGCAGGTGCGTCCCCAAATTAATAAGACAGCAGCGATTGCGGCCTGCCCGAGACCCAAGACCAAAAAGGGGGTGAGACAGTTCCTGGGGCTGGCTGGCTATTATCGTAGGTTTATACCTAATTATTCGGACATCACCAGCCCGCTGACTGACCTCACTAAAAAGGGGGCGCCAGATCCGGTCCAGTGGACGGAGCAGTGCCAGCGGGCTTTCTCTGAGGTAAAGGCTGCACTGTGTGGGGGGCCACTTTTGCACTCCCCTGACTTCTCTCTCCCTTTTTTGTTACAGATGGATGCGTCGGACGGAGGGCTGGGGGCCGTTTTGTCCCAGCAGGTGGGGGGAGAGGACCGCCCAGTGTTATACATCAGCCGGAAGCTGTCAGTGCGTGAGGGGCGCTACAGCACTATCGAGAAAGAGTGCCTGGCCATCAAGTGGGCGGTCCTCGCTCTCCGTTACTACCTGCTGGGGCGCTCTTTCACCCTCTGTTCGGACCACGCGCCCCTCCAGTGGCTCCACCGCATGAAGGATGCCAACGCGCGGATCACCCGTTGGTATCTGGTGCTCCAACCTTTCAACTTCAAGGTGGTCCACAGGCCGGGGGCGCAGATGGTCGTGGCAGATTTCCTCTCCCGTCAAGGGGGGGGGAGTCGGCTGCGGGCCGGACGGGCGCCCGGCCTGAGTCGGGCGGTGGGGGTATATGGCAGCGGGGGCGTGGTCAAGCGCCGGTCTGTGACAGGAGGGCGGAGTTGGGGAAGGTAAGTGGCAGAATCGCTTCACCTGAGTGTAATTAACCTGTGTTTTGTGTGTGTTCTCCCCAGTAAACCGCCCTACTTAAGGAGGGAAAGGGAGAGCAGAGGGAGCTTCTTCGCCGGCAGAGCCGACAGTGTGTGTGTGTCTCTGCCTGCTTACTTTAAAATATTATTAGACTGAAAAGTTCGGCAATAAAGCCTTGTGAGAACCTTGATCTCTGTCCTGCCGTCCTCTGTGCTCCACCCACACGCTATTCTCGCTACACTCATATTGACGAGCTGCTCGATCGACTAGGCATGGCTCGCTTTTACTCGACACTGGATTTGATGAAGGGATATTGGCAGATCCCCTTGACTCCACTATCCCGAGAAAAAACGGCCTTTCCCACACCGTTTGGGTTACACCAATTCGTCACACTTCCGTTTGGGCTGTTTGGGGTGCCCGCTACGTTTCAGCGGCTGATGGACCGGGTCCTCCGCCCCCACACCACCTATGCGGCCGCCTATCTTGATGACATCATCATATATAGTAATGACTGGCCGAGGCACTTGGAACACCTAAGGGCCGTCCTTAGGTCGCTGAGGCGAGCGGGTCTCACAGCCAACCCAAAGAAGTGTGCGATTGGGCGGGTGGAAGTACGGTATCTGGGCTTCCACTTGGGCAACGGGCAGGTGCGTCCCCAAATTAACAAGACCGCAGCAATTGCGGCCTGCCCGAGGCCCAAGATCAAAAAGGGGGTGAGACAGTTCCTGGGGCTGGCTGGCTGGCTATTATCGTAGGTTTATACCTAATTATTCGGACGTCACCAGCCCGCTGACTGATCTCACTAAAAAGGGGGCACCAGATCCGGTTCAGTGGACGGAGCAATGCCAGTGGGCTTTTTCAGAGGTAAAGGCTGCACTGTGTGGGGGGCCACTTCTACACTCCCCTGACTTTTCTCTCCCCTTTATGTTGCAGACCGATGCGTCGGACAGAGGGCTGGGGGCGGTTTTGTCCCAGGAGGTGGAGGGGGAGGACCGCCCCATCCTGTATATCAGCAGGAAGCTGTCGGTGCGTGAGGGGCGCTACAGCACCATAGAGAAAGAGTGTCTGGCCATCAAGTGGGTGGTCCTTGCCCTCCGGTACTACCTGCTGGGGCACCCTTTCACCCTCTGTTCGGACCACGCGCCCCTCCAGTGGCTCTACCGCATGAAAGATGCCAACGTGCGGATCACCCGTTGGTATCTGGCACTCCAACCCTTTAATTTCAAGGTGGTCCACAGGCCGGGGGCGCAGATGGTCATGGCGGACTTCCTCTCCCGTCAAGGGGGGGGGAGTCGGCTGCAGGCCGGATGGCCGCCCGGCCAGAGTCGGGCGGTGGGGGTATGTGGCAGCGGGGGCGTGGTCAAGTGCCGGTCTGCGACAGGAGGGCGGAGTCAGGGAAGGTGAGTGGCAGAATCACTACACCTGAGAGCAATTAACCTGTGTTTGTGTGTCTTCCCAGTGACCGCGCCCTATATAAGGAGGGAGAGCAGAGAGCAGAGGAGCTCTTCCCGGAACCGACACCCATTGTGTGTGTGTGTGTGTGTTTGTGTGTGTGTGTGTGTCTGTCTGAGTAAAGGTTATACTGAAAAGTGTGACAATAAATACTAAATTGGAACCTGATCTCTGTCCTGCCGTCCTCTGTGCTCCACCCACCTGCTCCGAACTGCCACACCCACTAAAGACCCTTTATTGATCAAGCACAAATAACACCCATGTCGTATATCTGAGCAGCATAACAGCACTCATAACGTGCCTCGGGTAAAGCCTTGTGGACCCCACGATCCTGATCCCCCCAGATTTGCTCATAAACAACCAAAACAACTCAAGATAGCTTCTTGAAATGCTTAGACCCTGTCAGATACTCCATCATCCAAGCAAAAGACCCCTGAACGTAGATCTGCCTTAGTATCGTCCGAACTGAAGTGCTTCAACATTGACATTGCCTGTCTAAGTGAATGCCAGATACCAGATGAAGGTGATTTTGTAGAAGGAAACTATACCTTTCTCCACTCAGGAAGACCATCCAACCAACCAAAGCTTGAAGGAGTCACCATTGTAGTCAAGTCCACCCTTTGCCCCAACGTGATCAGCTGGAAGGGGACTAGCTCAAGGGTAATGAGCATGAGGATCAAGCTGAAGAAGTTCACTGCCACCTTGATAGGTATCTATGCACCAAACTTCAAACGCCCCCCAGAAGAGAAATCTCTGTTCTATGACCAGCTATCTTCAGTATTAGCAGCAACCCCCAGACTCGACCGTCTTTTCTTGTTCTGTGACTTCAGCGCCCACGTTGGAACCGACACAAAAGCCTGGCCCAATGTTATTGGCCCACATGGTCTCTGCAATTGTAACGAGCAGGGTACTATACTGCTAGAGCTCTGCATGTGCTTTGACCTGTGCATCACCAGAATACCCTTCTCCCATGCTGATATCCATAAGGGACCCTGGCAGCACCCAAGGTCTAAGAGATGGCACCTTATCAATTACATTATTGTGAGGCAGCACCATAACAGCAACATCCTTGACTCTAGAGTATGTCGTAGATTGCTGGACTGATCACAAAATGGTCTGTGCTCAGCTGCGACTGCGGTACCATATATCTACCCAGAAACGAAGAGGACATGGCCTGAAGTGGTTAAATGTCAAGCTTTTAAAAGACCCAATCATAGCACAGAAGATGTAGGACTCACTCAGCAGCACTCTATCCAACAATTGTTATGCTAATCACACCGTCAAACAGCAGTGGGAGAGCATCCCTGATGTTATTTATACCTGTGCCAAGAATGCCGCAGGTCTTCAGGAGTGCATCCATCGTGACTGGTTTGATGAAAACAATACAACCATTATGGAACTCCTGCAGAAGAAGCATGATACTTTCCAAGCCATCCTCAGCACTGACACTCCAGCTAACCAGGCCAGATACCATCAGGCCAGGAACATCTGCCAAAGAGAGCTTCGCTGCCTGCAAAACATACGTCAACCTATACGGAATGTCCATATTTTATACGGATTTGATTCAATAAACGTAGTATACGGGCGTACAAATAAAGTTATATGGATTCTTTAAAAAAAACTTCAATATTTATTTAGAGCTATAATCAATTCCCACGATGATAAAAGAGCGCATAACATTTACAAACGTACTGTACATCACAGAAAGCACAGACAGCCTGTAAAGAGTCTTATGAAATCGCACGTTATCTTGTGGTAGCGAGACTTCGTTCCACTTTTGATCATGCGCACACCGCATTGCGAGAATCTCGCCAACCGGGAAGTAACATTTTGTTTGAAATGCGTATTTCCACCTGAGCGACTTTCAATAGCGACTGAAAAGGTTCTGAATGGGCACTCTGGCAAGATCAACACAGACACTTGCTGTGACATGCAGCCTAGTGAAGTACTGGTGCAGACTGCTAAAAAACCTGTCATGGAGTACAATTCAGAACATTAGAGTGACACTTTGTGTTTTTTGTCAAACATTGGAGCTTTGTATTCATTCTGAAGGTTTATTGTTATTAATACTGAATAAAAAGTAACTTGGATATATCATTGTTAATTATCATTCAAATTTTAGGTAAATTATTTTAATTTGCATCTTATACGGATTTTATAAGGGAAATACGGATTTTGGAGGTTGGTTATACAGGTTTGATTGACCAAAGGTTGACATGTATGGCAAAACCAGTGGTGGCTAGACCGCGTCAAAGAAATCAAACAGCACGCTGACAGGCATGACTCCAGGTCATTCTTCCAGGTCATTAAATTTGTCTTCCAGTGGTGTCAGAGTGGTATCAGCTCTATAATTGATGACCAGCGCATCAGACTAATGGAAAAAGAGGACATCCTAGCTCGCTGGAATGACACTTCAGTGTCCTTTTTGAACCTGCCAGGGACAGCTGATCCAAGTGTCATAGATGACCTACCACAAAGTGAGATATTCCAGGAGCTTGAAAATCCCCAACTGTTGAAGAGGTTCAATCAGCGCTGGGCCATTTGGCAGATAACAAGGCCCAGGGTCCTGACTGCATTCCAGCAGAGGCTCTTAAAGCAGGAGGACCAGCTCTCCTGACTGAGCTCCATAAGCTCCTCCTCTCCATCTGGGAGGCTCAACGAGTCCCACAAGACATGAAAAACAGCCGCATTATCACCATCTTCAATAAACATTGCCGGTTCTCCTGTGACAACTACCGTAGTATTACACTTCTCTCTATCATAGGCAAGCTATTTGCCTGAGTTATTTTGAACCGAGTATGGCCCCATGTTGAGAAATACCTGCCTGAATTGCAGTGCAGCTTTCGGAGTGGTTGTTCCACCAGCAATATGATGTTCTCTATCCATCAGTTTATAGAGAAATGCAGAGAGCAACATCAGGAATTACATATTGTTTTTTTTTTTAATCTGGTCAAGGCGTTTGATTCAGTTAGCAGACCTCTCATGTAGTCAGTGCTTCAGAAGATTGGAATCCCACCCAAAGTAGTCAATATCATCAAGAGCTTTCATGATGGCATGGAAGCTAGAGTACTAATCAGTGGAGAGTTTACAGAATGCTTTGAAGTAATCAATGGCCTGCGACAAGGATTTATCCTAGCCCCAATGCTGTTTATCTTCTTCTTCAGCTTCGTCCTCCGCAACGCCCATGAATCTATGCTGGAGTTTGGAGTGGAAATAAAACACAAGCTGGATGGAAGACTTTTCAGCCTCCAGAGGTTAAGGGCAAACTCAATGCCAACAACCAAGCTTGATGACTTCCTCCATGCCGATGCCGCCGCCCTGGTAACTACGTACCGTACATCTCCTGAATCCCTACAGGAAGGTGTCAGAGCACTAAAGTCTGCCTGCAACACCTGGGGGCTGACCATCAGCTGGAACAGGAGAGGCCTTAGTCTGTCAACTAAGTTGACCATTTACAAGGCGATAGTCCTACCATCTCTCCTCTATGGTTCCGAAATGTGGCCGACCTTAGTCCATCACCTCTGTTGTCTGGAAGTTTACCACCAGAGATCACTCCAACAGATAATGAACATTAAGTGGTGGCAGCGTAAGACCAATGCTGAGATCCTCCACCACGCTGATTCTACTACCATCGAGACCATGCTTCGAAACAACAGACTACACTGGCTCAGCCATGTGGCACAAATGGATGATTCTTGAACACCAAAGCAACTGCTGTTCAGTGAACTTAAGCAGGGCAAGCGCGATAAGGGTCATCCACGTAAGCGTTGGAAAGACTGTGCCAAGGAGAACCCGCAGCTCTTCAGCACAAATGCTGACTGGTACCAGATTGCGCTGAACCGCAGTGCCTGGTGGGCCGCTCTCTCCTCGGGAAAGGAGTTCTGTGAGGACTGCATCCAGACGAAGGCAGCGGAAAGATGCGAGCATCAATGACTGAGGGCATCCAAGGGTCCCCCATCATCATAATATGATGGGGACCATAAGTAAGTAAGTAGTAAGATTTAAAGGAATTTTTCATGAGTGAGGTGATAGTCAGGGGCGGACTGGCCATCGGGAGTAGCGGGAGTTTTCCCGGTGGGCCGGTGGTTCAGTGTGGGCTGGCGTAGAAAAAAAAAATACAGTTGCACTGGCCTTTAATATGATAAGCAATGTTAACAGTTTCTCTAGTGTCTGGATAATCAGCATTGGCTTACATGGGCGTCAGTCATGGGGCTGTTGGCCAATCACAGCCGAGCCAAAGGCCGAGGGTTTCGGTCCGGCCCCCTTCTCCCTCTTCATCTGTCAATCAATTAATCAGCCATGCAAAAATGGAGAAGAAACGCAAGGGAGGAGCACAAAATTAAGAGAAAAGAAAAGGCACGCACTACAAGCAGATGTGGCCAAGTGTCAGAAACTGACAAATATATTTTCTGCTGCTGCATCATCTGCACCATCCTCAGCGGCACCTGCAGCTCTCACGGCGTCGCCATCTGGAGGACAACATGACCCGGAGGGGGCTGCTACTCAGATGGGCGGCTGTAATGTTATAACATTATTTAGCTGGCTTGCTAACTTTTAGCACAACACATTTAGGCTAGCTTGGCTGTAAAAGCGTCATTATTATGTATGGACTACACTAGTACTGCTAGGCCTAGTATACTAACAACATAACATTTTTTTAACCATCTTAGCCCTATTATAAAAAATATATCTCATCTCATCTCATTATCTCTAGCCGCTTTATCCTTCTACAGGGTCGCAGGCAAGCTGGAGCCTATCCCAGCTGACTACGGGCGAAAGGCGGGGTACACCCTGGACAAGTCGCCAGGTCATCACAGGGCTGACACATAGACACAGACAACCATTCACACTCACATTCACACCTACGGTCAATTTAGAGTCACCAGTTAACCTAACCTGCATGTCTTTGGACTGTGGGGGAAACCGAAGCACCCGGAGGAAACCCACGCGGACACGGGGAGAACATGCAAACTCCGCACAGAAAGGCCCTCGCCGGCCCCGGGGCTCGAACCCAGGACCTTCTTGCTGTGAGGCGACAGCGCTAACCACTACACCACCGTGCCGCCCTAAAAAAAAAAAAAATATATATATATATATATATATATATATACGTATGTATATATATATATATTTTTTTTTACTGATAGTATTGTTTTAGTAAACCACTAAACCAAACTAACAGTACTAATCTCTTATTTAGACTGAAGATGATCCAGTTACTGCTAGAGGAAGCCAAGCCCAGGAAGTCAGTGCTCTCTCTTCAAAAGTTGATTTTTTACAAGGCCAAAACCAGAGGACTTAGATTATTTCTTGAGTCATCATCCCCAGCAGAAGGCAGAGAAGGCTATAGTGCAGAGAGCTTTTTCTTGCAAAGATGGCACAAATAGGAAATTGCTTTCATACAGTGAAGACAGACAAGCACTCCTGCTTCCTTTGTATGGCATTTGCTAAGGCTACAGATATCAGTTTGTTCATCACTGGTATGACAGACCAGAAACACATACATCAGAGAGTGGGAGAGCATGAGAGGAGCAATCTACACAGAGGTTGTGCAGAAGCATATTTCCTTAGGTCCTCAAAACCCAATGTTGAGAACCTTCTCATGGGACATCAGATGTCTCTTTGTAAAGTGCAGGTGCGCAAGAGGCGGCAAGTGTTGGAGCGCATCATAGATGTGGTGAAGCTCATTGGAAAAAGAGGTTTGAGCTACAGAGGGTCACAGTCGGAGACAGTGCTTGATGATGATACAGTGGATCATGGCAACTTCTTGGAAATTATTGTGTTGCTTTCAAAACATGATGTTTGCCTCAAGGAACACCTCACTCTTTGCATAGAAAAGAGTAAGAAAATACACCAGTCTGGATCCAGAGGTGGTAGAGGTTCTCTAGTTACTTTCCTGTCCAAAACTACCATCAACAACATCATTACAACCATCCAACACATAATGAAGGCCACCATTGTAAAACAAATCCAGGAATCTGGTATGTTCTCTGTCCAGATTGATACCACACAGGACATCACAGCCCAAGATCAGTGCTCTGTCGTCATAAAATATGTAACAGACATTGTTCATGAGAGACTTGTTGCTTTAATTAAATGTGAGGCATCCACTGGGCAGTACTTTGTCAAAGTTGTGAGTGAGGTGCTGGCAAACATGAACCTGGATATGAAGCAGTGCATTGGAAACTCAACGGATGGGGCCACCAACATGCAGGGCCAATATAAAGGCTTCTCCGCACTTCTCTCAGAAAGGTCCCCTCATCAAATCCATGTGTGGTGTTATTCACACATCCTCAACCTTGTTTTAGCAGACACAACACAGTCTGTCTTAGAAAGTGGCTTTCTTTTTTCTCTCATCAATAACATTGCTGTTTTTGTCAGAGAGTCCTACCAGAAGATGTCCATTTGGGAGAAGGAGAGGAAGGACCCTAAACACAGACGTCTTGCTCCAATTGGAAAGACACGCTGGTGGGCAAAAGACAGTGCTTTGACCAAGGTATTTGGAGCTTTTGGAAAGCCAGATGGAGTCCTGTATGCTGATGTCCTTCACACTCTTTCAGCCATCCAAGATGAACAGAACATTAACACCACTACTAGGGTCGATGCACATGGCTTCATTGCAAGGCTGCTGAAGTATGAAACAGTACTCACAGCTCAGCTCTTCCTCCAAACTTTTCAGGTCACCTCACCAGTCTCAAAATATCTACAGACAAGTGGCATGGACATCCTGACAGCTCATCAGATGATTGTGTCTGCAGAAACCCAGCTGAAAGAAATGGCCAGAGGTTTTCAGAAAGTGAAAACAGCGGCCGACACATTCGTCCAGTGGGCCAACAATGAGCTACTTGAAGAGAACGAAGAAACAGAGCTGGAGGTTGAGGCTGCTCTGCCACCAAAAAGGGGTCGAAGAAAGAAATCCATGCCTGGAGAGATGTCCCAAGATGAGACTGTGTTTGACACAGAGGCATTGTACAGAATCAATGTCCACAATCGCATCATGGATACAGTCATTGAGAGCATGCACCAGCGATTCCTCAAAAATGGCACCTTGTACTGTATGCTAATTTGGCTCCTCTGGACCCAAAAAACTTCAGCCAGGCAAAATCATATTCAAGTGGTTTCCCAGAGACAGCACTCAAAGATATGAGCAAATGTTTACTACCATTTGATGACGCACTGAAAAAAGTAACCTATAGAATTTACCCAATAAATCTGAGGTAACAATTTGCATTGACTTGTTTGGGGTAGATTTAATTCCATATATTGAGTATAAAATAACTGAAATAAAAAGCTATGAAACACTTAAATAAATTGGGTAAAATTTACCTCACATATATGTATCTATTCAACAGCTACTTTCTCATTGAAATTGGGTAAAATTTTCTCTTGTTTGCTAGTAGGTAATACCTGATAATTACTAATCAAAGGTAATTAATATCACTTAGTAACCATTACTTATTCGGAGAAGGTAAGATGGTACTTTCAGATGGTTCATCTCAATTTTTTTAATCCATAAAATCATAAAAAAACCCAGAATAAAGTGCAGTACAACAGCTTCACACAACATTTCAAATAATTAACCTGTTTTATAACTCACTAACTAACAGCTTCAAATGTTGTTTCTGGACTGACCAAATCTGCAGTCCAGGTGCATTTATACAACAAATAACTGAACCGCCTTGTTTATGTGCAGGAATGATGCACCAAATGATCAAAAAACACAAAATAAAGTGCAGTACAACAGCTTCACACAACATTTCAAGTAATGAACCTGTTTTATAACTCACTAAACTAACAGCCAGAGAGAGGAAGATGGCAGTCCGAGAGTTCCCTGTCCCGCTCACTCAAACGCGCAGTCTGACGCATGCGCGATTTGGAGCACAGGACTCACTGCTTTGGGGTATATTTCACCGTATTTTTCCATGTAACAGTTGTTACTGTTAACGAATAGGTAGCATATGTATAATTTACAACCCCGATTCCAAAAAAGTTGGGACAAAGTACAAATTGTAAATAAAAACGGAATGCAATAATTTACAAATCTCAAAAACTGATATTGTATTCACAATAGAACATAGACAACATATCAAATGTCGAAAGTGAGACATTTTGAAATTTCATGCCAAATATTGGCTCATTTGAAATGTCATGACAGCAACACATCTCAAAAAAGTTGGGACAGGGGCAATAAGAGGCTGGAAAAGTTAAAGGTACAAAAAAGGAACAGCTGGAGGACCAAATTGCAACTCATTAGGTCAATTGGCAATAGGTCATTAACATGACTGGGTATAAAAAGAGCATCTTGGAGTGGCAGCGGCTCTCAGAAGTAAAGATGGGAAGAGGATCATCAATCCCCCTAATTCTGTGCCGACAAATAGTGGAGCAATATCAGAAAGGAGTTCGACAGTGTAAAATTGCAAAGAGTTTGAACATATCATCATCTACAGTGCATAATATCATCAAAAGATTCAGAGAATCTGGAAGAATCTCTGTGCGTAAGGGTCAAGGCCGGAAAACCATACTGGGTGCCCGTGATCTTCGGGCCCTTAGACGGCACTGCATCACATACAGGCATGCTTCTGTATTGGAAATCACAAAATGGGCTCAGGAATATTTCCAGAGAACATTATCTGTGAACACAATTCACCGTGCCATCCGCCGTTGCCAGCTAAAACTCTATAGTTCAAAGAAGAAGCCGTATCTAAACATGATCCAGAAGCGCAGACGTCTTCTCTGGGCCAAGGCTCATTTAAAATGGACTGTGGCAAAGTGGAAAACTGTTCTGTGGTCAAACGAATCAAAATTTGAAATTCTTTATGGAAATCAGGGACACCGTGTCACTCGGACTAAAGAGGAGAAGGACGACCCAAGTTGTTATCAGCGCTCAGTTCAGAAGCCTGCATCTCTGATGGTATGGGGTTGCATTAGTGCGTGTGGCATGGGCAGCTTACACATCTGGAAAGACACCATCAATGCTGAAAGGTATATCCAGGTTCTAGAGCAACATATGCTCCCATCCAGACGACGTCTCTTTCAGGGAAGACCTTGCATTTTCCAACATGACAATGCCAAACCACATACTGCATCAATTACAGCATCATGGCTGCGTAGAAGAAGGGTCCGGGTACTGAACTGGCCAGCCTGCAGTCCAGATCTCTCACCCATAGAAAACATTTGGCGCATCATAAAACGGAAGATACGACAAAAAATATCTAAGACAGTTGAGCAACTAGAATCCTACATTAGACAAGAATGGGTTAACATTCCTATCCCTAAACTTGAGCAACTTGTCTCCTCAGTCCCCAGACGTTTACAGACTGTTGTAAAGAGAAAAGGGGATGTCTCACAGTGGGAAACATGGCCTTGTCCCAACTTTTTTGAGATGTGTTGTTGTCATGAAATGTAAAATCACCTAATTTTTCTCTTTAAATGATACATTTTCTCAGTTTAAACATTTGATGTGTCATCTATGTTCTATTCTGAATAAAATATGGAATTTTGAAACTTCCACATCATTGCATTCCGTTTTTATTTACAATTTGTACTTTGTCCCAACTTTTTTGGAATCGGGGTTGTACTCATTACTTTATAATTCCTTGGCTGACTGCAATAATCGAGTGAATTTTATCTGGTTTGCATAGATTATATTTACCACTCTCCAAAATCACTTCTTACAGTGCAGGGCAACGGTCACCAGTTTACAGAGTGAGCTCCTCAGTCTGGCAGGACAGTGGGATAAGTTGAAGGCCTCAATATTTGAGGAATACACAACCAAGACAGCAAAAGAGGTTGGGTCAGAGGATGCTGAAAATGAGATGGAGATGGTGAACACAAAGTGCTCCTCTTGTAAGGACTGCCCAATGTGTTGCTACCGTATGCTGAGGAAGTACAACCTCCTGACAGATGCATACCACATAATCGGCCTTGCATACAAGTTCCTGCTTACTCTGTCAGTCACACAGGTAGCATGCGAGCGCAGTGTTTCAACACTAAAATTCATCAAGGACAGGCTCAGGAGCACTCTCTCAGCAGCACCTGGAGGCATTTATGCTCATGGCCACTCAGCAAGATGTTCTTAAGATGCTGGATAGCGAGGACATCATAGATGGTGTTACAGAGAAAAGTGTGCTGCTGCAGAAATTGCTACTTCAGTAAGGTGATATGTTAACTATTATGGTATGATCATTATTAGTGTGACTTACATGTTCACCAATCTTCACACTATTAAGCAACTATTGCAGACCATTTTAAGTAACTATAAAAACTATTATATATTTGTTCTAATCAAGGCCTCAGGTTAAATGATGTGTCATTATCCCTTCAATAATGTTTACATGCATTTTTTTTTGTCTCCCACATATGAACATATTTGTTCCACCGCCAGCATCCACCACCATCATCCGCCTCCAGCATCCACCACCATCATCTGCCTCCAGCATCCGCCACATCATCCACCTCCAGCGTCCACCACCAGCATCCGCCTCCAGCATCCACCACCATCATCCACCTCCAGCATCTGCCACATTATCCGCTTCCAGCATCCGCTGCCATCATCTGCCGCCCTGGCCCCTGAGTGGGCCAGTCAGGTACTAAATTCCCAGGCCACTTTTTTGCCCCAGTCCACCCCTGGTGACAGTCACAATTATTTTATTGTTTGTAAATATATTTTTATTTTTATTTTATTGTTTGTAAAAATATCATCTCATCTCATCATCTCTAGCCGCTTTATCCTTCTACAGGGTCGCAGGCAAGCTGGAGCCTATCCCAGCTGACTATGGGCGAAAGGTGGGGTACACCCTGGACAAGTCACCAGATCATCACAGGGCTGACACATAGACACAGACAACCATTCACACTCACGGTCAATTTAGAGTCACCAGTTAACCTAACCTGCATGTCTTTGGACTGTGGGGGAAACCGGAGCACCTGGAGGAAACCCACGCAGACACGGGGAGAACATGCAAACTCCACACAGAAAGGCCCTCGCCGGCCACAAGGCTCGAACCCGGACCTTCTTGCTGTGAGGCAACAGCGCTAACCACTACACCACCGTGCCGCCCCGTTTGTAAAAATATTTTTATTATTATTTTATTGTTTGTAAATATATCTTGATTTTTTTTTGTATTATTTGTAAAGCTATTTTGATTAAAGATGATGCTTCAATTTTTTATAGTGTTTTATATTACATTTGCATCATGTGCAATGCATTTTATAAATACAGTAAGTCCACATTTTAGGTCTAACTGTAGCCTATTTGTCCTTGTTTTTTTTTTTCTTCTTTTAACTGCATACATTGGCAATCTATTCTTAAAACAATATGCAAGTTGAACAGAGTTTTTAAAGGCATTTTTTAATATTTTAAACTTAGCTAGCGAGTTGTACAGCCATGTTTTCCAAAGCCAATTCTCAAACAACACGGCCATAAATCCCCAAACATGGCCTATAAATTTTATACTAACCCATGTTAACCAAAGTTTGTGAAATTTTGTCGTTTTGTGAAGTAATTTTGTGCATTTCTCTGGACATTTTCATCAACGATCAGAGGTTTCCCGGTGCGTGCCCGGTGCACGTGCTTTCCACATATGGAAGTTAAATCGAGAAAATCAAATTTACACCGCCAAAAATGTAGCATTCTTATTGGTCAGACTTCGAAATGAGGCTTGAATGGAAGCAAAATACTACAAGTTCATCCTGTCATCAAATGCCAAAGCCGAGCGATTATTTAGTGTCTAGAACAGAGTAAAGACAAGGCTGCACTCTGGTAGAGAGGCTGGACTCCCTAATCCATCTCTCTTACAACAAAATACCTGAGCAAGACTTCAACTTTACTGCAGCACTATGGTACTATCTGGAAGATCCACACAGGTGCTACTGATCTAAGAGACTGTGATGATTTTGTTATACTGTGATGATTTTGTTACAATCTTATAAATTAGTCATTTTTATTTAGTGTTAGAATGCACAGGCAATTGCTCTAAGACAACGAGGGAGGCTCAGCCTCCTCTAAAAATGACGAACATCGTGTAGGATGAATTGTGCTAGGCTTATGTTATAGCCGACCTTATAACATTGCTATTTCAGATCCAGAATCATAGAAATATATGTGCTCAACCCAACTACAGTGCGAAATCATTCTGTTATAACTTTCCCCAGTTCGCCTAATGTGTGCGTGAGTTTTTCCCCCTCGTGACAGCACGATGCAGCCCAGCCTCAGTGGATTGGGAGCTATGTGCTTGTCAATCTCAAAATGCAAGATGATTATTGGACAAATACTGTGAAAACGCCCGCCCACGGAGTCTCACAGACTCCCAGCCTCAATGGACTTCAACGGCATTTGGGAGCTATGCACTTTTCAATCTCAAAATGCAAGACGGTTATTGGACAAATACTGTGAAAATGCCCGCCCACGGACTCCAAGCCTCACATGGGAGGGACATGGCAGTTTCCGCGAGGAGACTGGTGATTGGTGAAAGCGGCCAGATATTTTCATTGATTGACAGCTCGTTTCAACTATAGACAGGCAGCGGTACAGTGTTGCCAGATTGGGCAGTTTCCCGCCCAATTGGGCGGTTTTAAGTGCATTTTGGCGGGTTTTGAACATATTTTGGGCTGGATAACGTCAGCAGTATCTGGCAACATCAGTTCAGTCCCATGCAGATTCGCAAGTGCTGTGGTGTGTTGTAAGAGATCAGCTTACATTTCGATTTCATTCATTACATACGGTTTCTACCAGCTTTTTTAGTTTGTATATATTTTCATTGTAAATAAAGTGTAAATATAGTGTTCTCAAGTTTGCTATCTTAGTTCCAGAAATTTCGTTTATTTGAGTGACTGAACTTGAGGGGGCTAGTCAGCTAGCAAGAAAGCTGCGCACGGATGCCAAGCATTGCTGATTTAATTTTGGTGAAGCCATTTGCCAGTCTTCCTTTCGAGGAAAAAAAATTAAAATTAAAGAGCAGGGTAGACCAACACCTCAAATTGACTTGATGAAAAAGGTAGGGAATAATACTCGTTCCTTTCAGCTCTCCTGGTACGAGAAAGTGAATTGGCTAACGGCAAGTGACCCACATCAACAACAGTAAATAGGCTACTTTAGTAATATGTCATGGATGGACCAAAAATATAGAATCTATTTAAAATGTTTATGCTGAGTATATTATATTGGAATATATATTTTTCTGGATATGAATTAAACACAGCTACAATTTGGAAAACATTTTTAAACAAAAACACAGCCGAGGTCAATTTTTAAACAACATGCCACAATTTTACAATTTTAAAATATAAAATGTTAAAATATACCCCCCCCCCCCCAACACCACCATCATGTATATTGGACAGTAGGCTAATGGGCCAAAAGAACCTGTTATTTCACAGTTTGTGACCCTGCCAACAATCAGCCAGATCAGAGGCAAGAGTATGGGCAAAACTGATGTGTTTTTTCTTTTAAAATCTGGAAATATCGTAACCGACCAGCCTCCCCTGTTTGAAAGACTACCAGCTGCCACTGTTAGAATGACACTAACAGCTGACGGCGAAAGCTGGTTGTCCCAGCAACTTGCTACCGGGCTATATGGGCCCAAAGAAGATCCCCACTGCTGAGGAAGTTGATGACATAAAAAAGTCACTCAACTTCATAACTGAAGAAGTTTCTGCCGTCAGGCTGCAGCAGAAGAGCATATTGGACTTGCTGGAAGAGGTGAAAACGCTGCGGATCCAGAATGTGGAGAAGGATAAGCAGATCGCCGACCTGGAAAGCCGAGTGGCCGACCTGGAGCAATACTCCAGAATGTACGATGCTGTCGTCACCGGGCTCCAGGTAAAACGTCAGTCATACGCTCGGGCGGTGACCGCTATCAGTGGGGAGGAGCCCGGGGAGCTGGATGTGAGCTCCACGGAGCAGCAGGTAGCTGCTTTCTTGCAGTCCAAGGGAATTCACCTGGACTGCGATAACATCGAGGCTTGCCACCTGCTACCAAGGAGGAACACCAGAGACAAACAGACCATCATCATGAGATTCATCAGCCGGAAACATAAAGCTACATTACTGAAACAAGGAAGGAAACTGAAAGGTACAAACGTCTACATCAACAAGCACCTGACAAAACACAATGCTGACATCGCCAGAAAAGCATGACACTTGAAGAAGGAAAATAAAATTCAATCGACATGGATCACCAACTGCAAAGTTTTCATCAAGCTGAATGGGACACCGGAGGAGGCGAGAGTTCTGGTCATACGGAAGATCGAGGACTTGGACAAATACCAGTGATGCTATCGGGACTGTACGGTAATCAATGCCCACGTGACACTATACCAAACCCAGCCATGACATACACCTAAATAATTCTTTCATCCATTACCCGGAACACTACTCGGCTCACGCAAATGCTTGTTGATTATGAAAACCTGGAACTGAAATCACATGAATTCACTGACCATAAACTATTGGATACAGAAAATGACATAGACCCGGACAATAACTTTTTTCAACCATTAAGGACAATTGCCACTATTACACAGAGGAGCAGTACAATCAGTCCACTGAGGCTGTGGGAAAATTATCAATAATACACTTCAACAGCATAAACATGTACGCTAACTTCAAACACATCAAGAAATACTTAAGTCAGTTTACTCATCCATTCAACATAATTGCCATAACGGAGACCTGGATTGACCTGGAGAAAGGAGTGGATTTCGAACTGGCTGGATATGAATTTAATTATATAAACAGGAAAAATAAATGTGGTGGAGGAGTGGTGGTGTATGTGGATTGTAATTTGAATTATAAGTTAATACAACCCCGATTCCAAAAAAGTTGGGACAAAGTACAAATTGTAACTAAAAACGGAATGTAATAATTTGCAAATCTCAAAAACTGATATTGTATTCACAATAGAACATAGACAACATATCAAATGTCAAAAGTGAGACATTTTGAAATTTCATGCCAAATATTGGCTCATTTGAAATTTCATGACAGCAACACATCTCAAAAAAGTTGGGACAGGGGCAATAAGAGGCTGGAAAAGTTAAAGGTACAAAAAAGGAACAGCTGGAGGACCAAATTGCAACTCATTAGGTCAGTTGGCAATAGGTCATTAACATGACCTGGGTATAAAAAGAGCATCTTGGAGTGGCAGCGGCTCTCAGAAATAAAGATGGGAAGAGAATCACCAATCCCCCTAATTCTGCGCCGACAAATAGTGGAGCAATATCAGAAAGGAGTTCGACAGTGTAAAATTGCAAAGAGTTTGAACATATCATCATCTACAGTGCATAATATCATCAAAAGATTCAGAGAATCTGGAAGAATCTCTGTGCGTAAAGGTCAAGGCCAGAAAACCATACTGGGTGCCCGTGATCTTCGGGCCCTTAGATGGCACTGCATCACATACAGGCATGCTTCTGTATTGGAAATCACAAAATGGGCTCAGGAATATTTCCAGAGAACATTATCTGTGAACACAATTCACTGTGCCATCCGCCGTTGCCAGCTAACACTCTATAGTTCAAAGAAGAAGCCGTATCTAAACATGATCCAGAAGCGCAGACGTCTTCTCTGGGCCGAAGCTCATTTAAAATGGACTGTGGCAAAGTGGAAAACTGTTCTGTGGTCAGACGAATCAAAATTTGAAGTTCTTTATGGAAATCAGGGACGCCGTGTCATTCGGACTAAAGAGGAGAAGGACAACCCAAGTTTTTATCAGCGCTCAGTTCAGAAGCCTGCATCTCTGATGGTATGGGGTTACATTAGTGTGTGTGGCATGGGCAGCTTACACATCTGGAAAGACACCATCAATGCTGAAAGGTATATCCAGGTTCTAAAGCAACATATGCTCCCATCCAGACGACATCTCTTTCAGGGAAGACCTTGCATTTTCCAACATGACAATGCCAAACCATATACTGCATCAATTACAGCATCATGGCTGCATAGAAGAAGGGTCCAGGTACTGAACTGGCCAGCCTGCAGTCCAGATCTCTCACCCATAGAAAACATTTGGCGCATCATAAAACAGAAGATATGACGAAAAAGACCTAAGACAGTTGAGCAACTAGAATCCTACATTAGACAAGAATGGGTTAACCTTCCTATCCCTAAACTTGAGCAGTTTGTCTCCTCAGTCCCCAGACGTTTACAGACTGTTGTAAAGAGAAAAGGGGATGTCTCACAATGGTAAACATGGCCTTGTCCCAACTTTTTTGAGATGTGTTGTTGTCATGAAATGTAAAATCACCTAATTTTTCTCTTTAAATGATACATTTTCTCAGTTTAAACATTTGATATGTCATCTATGTTCTATTCTGAATAAAATATGGAATTTTGAAACTTCCACATCATTGCATTCCATTTTTATTTACAATTTGTACTTTGTCCCAACTTTTTTGGAATCGGGGTTGTAGATTGCATGACAACAGTGATTAATAACTTTTTAGAATGTTTAACAGTCGAAATTAATGTTGAAAAAAGTAGAACTGTATTAATTAGCTGTATATATAGAGTGCCAGAAACTAGTATAGAGGCGTTTAAGGACTGGGTAGAAAAGACATTTACAGTAGATAATAAAGTTATCTTCATTTGTGGGGATACTAATATTGATCTGTTGAACCCTAATAAGCACAGTATGACTGAGGAATTTATTAATACCATGTACAGTATGAGTCTCCACCCAAAAATTACCAGACCCACCAGAATTACTGACCATAGTGCTACCTTAATAGATAATATATTTACCAATGATATAGATAATAACATAAGTGGAATATTAATCAATGATATTAGTGATCATCTTCCAGTTTTTACAATTTATGACTGTAATCATAAGAGAAATGTGACAGACCATAAACTTAAGTATAGAAGAGTTAGGACTGAGGAGGCCATGTTTGCATTAAATAATGATTTATTAATACAAGACTGGGAATCAGTTTATATAGAGAATAGCATTGATAGAGCATATGATAACTTTTTAAGTATATTCAAATTATTATATGATAAAAATTGCCCACTGAAACAATATAGTACAAATAAAACTATAATGACCAACCTTGGATTATTAAGGGATTACAAAATGCCTGTAAGAAGAAAAACACTCTATATAGAGAATTTATTAAATTAAGAACCAAAGAGGCAGAAAATAAATATAAAAAATATAAAAACAAGTTAACAAGTATCATAAGGAGATGTAGGAAGGATTATTATGGTAAATTAATATATAATAACAAAAATAATATTAAAGGAATATGGAATATATTAAATAGTATTATTAAAGATGTTTCTGGACAAATACATTACCCTAAATACTTTAATGACAAAGGTATCGAAAATTATAACATGGATGTAGTTGCTAATAGTTTTAATAATTTTTTTGTTAATGTTGGACCAAGATTAGCTCAAAATATCTCTGATCCAGTAACAAATGATGATTGTATAGATAATATTATAAAGAGGAATTCTTGTTCTATGTTTCTTACACCAGTAGATGAGAAGGAAATTATTGATATAGTTAATAAATATAGTAATACAATATCCACAGATTGTAATGATATTGATATGAAACTAGTGAAAACTATTATTGGGGGGATTTCTAAACCATTAACATACATCTGTAACTTGTCATTTCAAACCGGTACATTTCCAAGCAATATGAAAATAGCAAAAGTAATTCCATTGTATAAATCTGGGGACAAACACAACTTCACCAATTACAGACCTGTTTCTTTACTTCCTCAATTCTCCAAAATTCTGGAAAAACTATTCAATAACAGATTAGATAAATTCATTGAAAAATACAAACTACTCAGTGACAGTCAATATGGATTTAGAGCAAATAGATCAACAGATATGGCACTAATGGAATCAACTGAAATAATCAGTAACTCTATAGATGATAAGAAACATGTCGCTGGGATATTTATTGATCTTCAAAAAGCTTTTGATACTATTAATCATGATATTAATTAATAAGATGGAACAATATGGGATAAGGGGAGTTGTATTAAATTGGATAAAAAGTTATTTGAGCAACAGGACACAATTTGTGAAGTTGGGTGACTGTCTCAACTCGTTTGAATATTGATTGTGGTGTCCCTTAGGGGTCAGTATTGGGTCCTAAACTGTTTATTCTTTATTTAAATGATATGTGGAATGTATCAAATATATTTAAGATGGTATTATTTGCAGATGACACAAATATGTTTTGTTCTCATCTCATCTCATTTTCATCCGCTTATCCGGGGCCGGGTCGCGGAGGCAGCAGTCTGAGCATGGAAGCCCAAACTTCCCTTTCCCCAGACACCTCGGCCAGCTTCTCGGGGAGAACACCGAGGCGTTCCCAGGCCAGCTGAGAGACATAGTCCCTCCAGTGTGTCCTGGGTCTTCCCTGGGCCCTCCTCCCGGGGGGACATGCCTGGAACACCTCCCCAGGGAGGCGTCCAGGAGGCATCCGAAAGAGATGCCCGAGCCACCTCAGCTGATTCCTCTCAATGTGGAGGAGCAGCTGCTCTACTCCGAGCTCCTCCCGAGTGACTGTGCTTCTCACCCTATCTCTAAGGGAGCGCCCAGCCACCCTATAAAGGAAAATCATTTCGGCCGCTTGTATCCGCGATCTTGTTCTTTCGGTCATTACCCAAAGCTCATGACCATAGGTGAGAGTCGGAATGTAGATCGACCGGTAAATCGAGAGCTTCGCCTTTTGGCTCAGCTCCTTCACCACGATGGACCGGTAAAGCAACTGCATCACTGCGGAGGCTGCACCAATCTGCCTGTCGACTTCACACTCAATCCTTCCCTCACTCATGAACAAGATCCCGAGATACTTAAACTCCTCCACTTGAGGCAGGACTTCTCCACCAACCTGGAGAGGGCAAGCCACCCTTTTCCGGTCAAGAACCATGGCCTCGGACTTGGAGGTGCTGATTCTCATCCCAGCCGCTTCACACTCAGCTGCAAACTGCCACAGTGCATGCTGAAGGTCCTGGTTTGAAGAAGCCAACAGGACAACATCATCCGCAAAAAGCAGAGATGAAATCCTGTGGTTCCCAAATAGGATTCCTTCCAGCTCCTGGCTGCGCCTAGAAATTCTGTCCATAAAAATTATGAACATAGCTGGTAGCAAAGGGCAGCCCTGCCAGAGTCCAACATGCGCTGGGAACATGTCTGACTTACTGCCGGCAATGCGAACCAGACTCCTGCTCCGTTCATACAGGGACCGGACAGCCCTTAGCAAAGAGCCCCGAACCCCATACTCCCGAAGCACCCCCCACAGAATACCACAAGGGACACGGTCGAATGCCTTCTCCAGATCCACAAAGCACATGTAGACTGGTTGGGCAAACTCCCATGAACCCTCGAGCACCCTATGAAGGGTATAGAGCTGGTCCAGTGTTCCGCGACCAGGATGAAAACTGCATTGTTCCTCCTGGATCTGAGGTTTGACTATCGGTCAAATTCTCCTCTCCAGTACCCTGGAGTAAACCTTCCTTGGGAGGCTGAGAAGTGTGATTCCCCTATAATTGGAGCACACTCTCCGGTCCCCTTTCTTAAAAAGAGGGACCACCACCCCAGTCTGCCACTCCAGAGGCACTGTCCCCAACTGCCACGCGATGTTGCAGAGGTGTGTCAGCCAAGACAGCCCCACAACATCCAGAGACTTGAGATACTCAGGGCGGATTTCATCCACCCCCGATGCCTTGCCACCGAGGAGCTTGCAAACCACCTCAGTGACTTTGGCTTGGGTAATGGATGAGTCCACCTCTGAGTCATCAGCCTCCGTCTCCTCAATGGAAGACATGACGGTGGGATTGAGGAGATCCTCAAAGTATTCCTTCCACAGCCTGACAATGTCCCCAGTTGAGGTCAACAGCTCCCCACCCACACTGTAAATAGTGTTGGCAGAGTACTGCTTCCCCCTTCTGAGGCACCGGACAGTTTGCCAGAATTTCTTCGAGGCCGACCGATAGTCCTTCTCCATGGCCTCCCCGAACTCCTCCCAGTTCCGAGTTTTTGCCTCCGCAACTGCCTGAGCTGTGGCACGCCTGGCCTGCTGATACCCATCAGCTGCCTCAGGAGTCCCGGAGGTCAACATGGCCCGATAGGACTCCTTCTTCAGCTTAACGGCATCCCTTACTTCTGGTGCCCACCACCGGGTTCGGGGATTGCCGCCACGACAGGCACCGGAGACCTTGTGGCCACAGCTCCGAACAGCTGCATCTACAATGGAGGTAGAGAACATGGTCCACTCAGACTCAATGTCCCCCGCCTCCCTCGAAAGCTGGGAGAAGCTCTCCCGGAGGTGGGAGTTAAAGACCTCCCTGACAGAGTGCTCAGCCAGATGTTCCCAGCAGACCCTCACCATACATTTGGGCCTGCCAGGTCTATCCGGCTTCCTCCTCCGCCAGCGGATCCAACTCACCACCAGGTGGTGATCAGTTGACAGCTCAGCCCCTCTCTTCACCAAAGTGTCCAAGACATAGGGCCGGAGATCAGATGAAATGACAAAGTCGATCATTGACCTCCGACCTAAGGTGTCCTGGTGCCACATGCATTTATGGACACCCCTATGCTCGAACATGGTGTTCGTTATGGACAAACCGTGACTCGCACAGAAGTCCAATAACAAAACACCACTCGGGTCCAGATCGGGGAGGCTGTTCCTCCCAACCATGCCCCTCCAGGTGTCATTGTCGTCACCCACGTGAGCATTGAAGTCCCCCAGTAGAACAATGGAGTCCCCAGTCTGAACACCTCTCAGTACCTCTCCCAGGGACTCCAAGAAGGCCGGATACTCTATACTGCTATTCGGCCCGTAGGCACAAATGACAGCAAGAGCCCTCTCCCCAATCCGAAGGCGCAGAGAGGCGACCCTCTCGTTCACTTGGGTAAACTCCAGCACATGGCGGCTGAGCTGGGGAGCTATAAGCAAGCCCACACCAGCCCGCCGCGGCTCACCATGGGCGACTCCAGAGAAGTGGAGAGTCCAGCCCCTCTTGAGGAGCTGGGTTCCAGAGCCCAAGCTGTCCGTGGAGGTGAGCCTGACTATCTCTAGCCGGTACCTCTCAACCTCCCGCACAAGCTCAGGCTCTTTCCCCCCCAGCGAAGTGACATTCCATGTCCCAACAGCTAGCCGCTGTGTTCGGGGATCAGGTCGTCGAGGCCCCTGCCTTCGACTGCCACCCAATCCACACTGCACCAGCCCCCTAAGGCTACCTCTGTGGGTGGTGAACCCACAGGAGGTCAGGCCCACGTCATGTTTTGTTCTGGAACAAATTTACATGAGTTAGAAAACAATCTCTTCAGAATTGTGCAGGTTAAAAAGTTGGTTTGATTGAAATAAATTATCATTAAATCTGTCTAAAACAAAAATCATGTTGTTATTTAATAATTATAAAATAAATAGGGCAATAAATATACAGGTAGATAGTGTTGATATTGAAAGAGTTTCTAATAATAAATTTCTTGGGGTAATAATAGATGATAGAATTAATTGGAAATCACATATAAAATACATACTAATGAAACTATCAAGAAGCATATCTGTGTTGAGTAAAGCTAAGCATGTCCTGGACTATAATTCACTCCACATTCTTTACTGTTCCCTGATTTTACTGTACTTAAATTACTGCTCAGTGGTGTGGGGAAATACGTATAAATGTTCACTTCATGCAATAACTATACTTCAAAAAAGAGCTATAAGAATAATTCATAGTGCTGGTTACCAAGATCATACTAATTCACTATTCTTAAATTCAAAATGTTTAAAATTCAGGGATATTATAGAATATAAAACTGTCTTAGTAATGTACAAAGTAAGGAATTATAAAGTACCAAGGAATATCCAAATAATGTTCTTGGATAGAGAGGGGGGCTATAATTTTAGGGGGAAATTGAAATTTAAAATTCGCAGTGCTAGGACAACATTAAAAATGTTCAGTATCTCTATTTGTGGAGTAAAGCTATGGAACAGTTTGAATGTGGAGCTCATGAAATGTACAACTATAAACCAGTTCAAAAAAAGGTATAAGGAACAGATCTTTATGAGGTATAGGGAGGAGGAATTACAATAACATGCTATTGATAATATAAGTGTATATATGTGGGTATGGGTACATTCGGATATATTATATAAAAAGTATTTGTGTATATATATATATATATATATATATATATATATATATATATATATATATATATATATATATATATATAGTGCATAATTGTATATAATATATAAGCATAATATGCATAATTATGATATGGGTGTCTGTGTACGTATGGATGTGTATAGTTATAGGTATGTGTATGTATGTACTGTATATATGTATTGTATGTGTGTATATATGCATAGCATAAGTATTTGTATATATATGATTTGATTTGGGTGATATTATACCATGTTGGTATGTCTTGGTATGTTGGTATGTTTTTTTTGTTGTTGTTGTTGATTTTGCTTTCTTTTGTATATATAGTTTATTATGGTGGAAAGTGATGTTTGATTAACGGTGGTATAGAGGGTTAGGACTTGATAAGTTATTTACTTCTTCCTAATCCTTTCCGAACATTATTATGTTATTGCCTTGTGGCCACGCTATTCTGTTTATGACGATGTTTTGATGATTGCATTTTTTATTTTTAGTTTTTTTATTTGTTTTTATATCGTTTTTACTGTTCGGAATCAATCAATCAATCAATCAATCAATCAATCAATCAATCAATCAATCAATGTCATTGTTTCAAGTTTTTTGAAGCATTGATCTCAATACTATAATCCTGCCAGTTCTTTATGTCTCATGTTTACATATGAAATCTAGTCTTCATGTTTGAAAAAAAAAAAGTTTGATAAGTGCATTATTTACCTGTGTGACTGTTACCCATCACGGTATTATCTGTAAAATTAATGTAATGTTTCTGATTTACCATTCGGCCATTGTGGGTGGTAAAAGAGAGCAAGTTTACTATGACCTGGATGACTGAGAATCTTCACAGACACATTCGGCCATTGTTTACACTTGTGTACTACGATTTCATTTGTAGTATTAATGTTTAAAATTTTTATTAATTTTTTTTGCGATATCAGTTAGCCAAGATTTACATTATCTTAAATAGTACTTTCATAAACTACCATTATTATTGAATTTTTTGAATTGTTTACAGTATTTACATTTCAAGTAACTAGTAATGACAGGAAAATTACCTTACATTTGTAACTTAATTTCACTTATTTTAACTCTTGTTTATTGCAATTTTTAACAGAATCAAAATGGTTCCTAACAATTTGTGATGTAACATTTGCATTACGTATATTTCATAAAATCAAAACTTGTTAAAGGTATACTGTCCTGCACATTTTACAAAAGTTTTTGCTGTTTCATTTAAAACTAGCTGTGTAACCAAATTTGAGGGTGCTGATTTTAAAAATGCTGTCCAAAAATTTTCTGGACCTCAAGTTTTTAAGACAAAGGCATATTTCATATATCTGCTCTATTTCTAAATATCAGCTTTCTACAATATACAGAAAATTACAGATATTCCCTTATGAAATAATATTTATTAAAATATTCATATAGAATATGAAATATTGAATAAATAAGCCACAACTTAGGTATAATAGTATAACAAATAGTTAAATGGGATATCACCTACAAAATATATATGCAATATGAAACACAAATCTGATACATGTACTATACATATATTTAATTAAATATTACAGCACCATGATCTTCACATCAGTGACAAATAATTTAGGGATGAATTTCCTCTTCTTGGACTTCTGTGAGGGGGTTGCACTGGGACAGTCTCTCCGCAGGTCTTGAGCTTCAGTACAGTGATGCTTGAAAGTTTATGAACCCTTTAGAATTGTCTATATTTCTACATAATTATGACCTAAAACAGTGTTTCTCAACCTTTTTTCAGTAACGGCACCCTTCAGAAGTATGCAAATTCTCAAGGCACCCCCATATAAAATATACTCAAAAACTACACTGCATCCCCCGACACCACCACCACACACACACCATAAGTGGTTATTGAGAGAGAGAGGAGGCAGTGTGACTTACAATCAATGGGAGACCTGAGCCTGGGATGATGCACACAAACAATCTATTCTGGCAAGAATGGATGAGAGGCAAACACGGAGCTCCTGGTCCACAGCCCTCAGTCGCTCCCTGTACTTATTCTTGATGCAAGTCAGGGTCGAAAAGCTCACTTCACACAAATACGTTGTGGAGAATGGTAATAGAATAGCAATGGGGCTGCTTGAAGCTATTGGATACTCGTTCTCCAATGATATCCAAAACCCATCCAAAGCCATGTCTTGAAATTTTATTTTTAATGTGCGATCTTCTCTGATCTCTGCCAGTTGCTCCTGTACTGGCAATGACATGTCTTTTGAGCTTTCCAGTGCACTTGAACTCCAAAGGTCACGGACCCAGTCAAACTGTGCATAAGACTTTGATGAAAAATTGTGACTAAATCTCTCATCGAGAGTTTTAAGATGCTGAGTAATGAGGTCAGAAAGTGTGCTGCTGTTTGAATGCTCACTGCACAAGGGAAACATTTCAAGCCTGCCTTGTTCCACAAATGAACGCCAGAGTGTGAGCTTTGATCTGAAGCCACGCAGTTTGTCAGTTGAGGTGAGCAGGTTTTCTTTTTTGCCTTGCATTTTAGCGTTCAGTTAAGTGAGATGCCTAAAGATGTCAGCCAAGCACATGAGTTTTGCGCACCATCGCTCATCTGCAAGCTGCTCCGCGTGTGCAGATTTCTCTCCTATCAGGAAAATTCTGAGTTCTTCTCTTAACTCATAGACTCGGACCAAAACCTTCCCACTTGAAAGCCAGCAAATGGTCATGTGTAGCAGCAAGCTATGATGCTCTGCTCCCATTTCCTCACAAAAAATGGAAAACAGGTGGCTCTTTAAGGGCCGCGCCTTGATGAAATTAACGATGTCCACCACTCTGTCCAGTACGTCTGAAAGTTCTCTGGGCAGTGTCTTTGCAATGAGTGCCTCCTGTGAAGGAAGCAGTGGGTCGTTCACACGTCCGGGTTTTGCGCTTTGACCCTACTGATGAAGCCCCTGGCACTGCCTGTCATGGCAGCCGCTCCATCCGTGCAGATACTGATACAGTTCTTCCAACTTAATCCTCCCTTTTCAAGATACTCAGTTATCACACGATAAATCTCCTCTCTGGTCATTTTGTTAGGCATTGGTTTGCAAAATAAAAAATTCTCTTTAATATGGTCCCCATCTACGAACCAAACATTTGCCAAGAGCTGCGCATACCCACTTATGTCTGTTGATTCATCAATTTGTAAGGAAAAATGTCCACTTGCCTTGATTTTTTCAAAAACCACGTCTTCAATATCCGCAGACATGTCGTCGATTTGCCTTCCAATTGTACAGTCTGACAGCGGGACCTTTGCTATTTCGTTTGCTGCTTGTGGGCCCAGCATTTTGCTGATGATTGCTGTGCATGCTGGCAATATGACTGTCTCGGCAATCGTGTGTGACTTCTTAGCCTTAGCTATGATCTCGGCCACAAAATAGCTAGCCTCCAGTGCTTTTTCCGACACTTGCACACTTCATCATTATTTGCTCTTGTCGGCTGTGTTGACATTTCATACGGACAAAATACTCCACATCCTTGCAAGCTAGTGATGGATGATTTGTTGTCAGGTGTCTTTTAAGTTTGCTCGGAACCATCGCCTCGTTTGACAATTTCATGCCACATACTAGGCACAAAGGGAGAGGGCATGATGGATCTCCGGTACAGATGAAACCGTATTTCAAGTAATTGTCATCGTACTTTTTTTTTGTCTTTTTTTTGTCTTACTGCTGGCATCCCCTACCTTTGCTAAAGAGCTGCCACTGGCTGATGAAGTTAGCTCAGATTCAGAGTCAACGTTATCTGATTCTGGAGCCTTTCTTTTCAAAAACTGATCCATGCTTGTTCTTTACTCTTCACGACACGTAACACCCTCATAATGCTTTGCGCGGCAATGAAAAAAACACCTGCAGGCTAATTATTATGCAGTCACGCTGACCATACGCTGACCCCGGCAGTGACGTTGTGACATAGGAAAGGGTGCCATGAGACAAATTTTGATGATGCATGAGGCGTCGATTACCTGCATTAGTGTAATTATCGTTTTTTGGAATTTTAATTCACTTTATTTATTTCAATGTTAGAATATATTATTTTTTTGCGGCACCCCTAACAAAGCCAGACGGTACTCCAGGGTGCCGCGGCACCCCGGTTGAGAAAGGCTGACCTAAAACATCATCAGATTTTCACACAAGTCTTAAAAGTAGATAAAGAGAACCCAGTTAAACAAATGAGACAAAAATATTAGATTTGGTCATTTATTTATTGAGGAAAATGATCCAATATTACATATCTGTGAGTGGCAAAAGTTTGTGAACCTCTAGGATTAATTTGAAGGTGAAATTAGAGTCCGGTGTTTTCAATCAGTGGGATGACAGTCAGGTGTGAGTGGGCACCCTGTTTTATTAAAAACAGGGATCTATCAAAGTCTGATCTTCGCAACACGTTTGTGGAAGTGTATCATGGCACGAACAAAGGAGATTTCTGAGAACCTCAGAAAAAGCGATGTTGATGCTCATCAAGCTGGAAAAGGTTACAAAACCATCTCTAAAGAGTTTGGATTCCACCAATCCACAGTCAGACAGATTGTGTACAAATGGAGGAAATTCAAGACCATTGTTACCCTCCCCAGGAGTGGTTGACCAACAAAGATCACTCCAAGAGCAAGGCGTGTAATAGTTGGTGAGGTCACAAAGGACCCCAGGGTAACTTCTAAGCAACTGAAGGCCTCTTTCATACTGGCTAATGTTAATGTTTATGAGTCCACCATCAGAAGAACACGAAACAACAATGGTGCACATGGCAGGGTTGCAAGCAGAAAGCCACTGCTCCCCAAAAAGAACATTGCTGCTCATGTGCAGTTTGCTAAAGATCACGTGGACAAGCCAGAAGGCTATTGGAAAAATGTTTTGTGGACAGATGAGACCAAAATAGAACTTTTTGGTTTAAATGAGAAGCGTTATGTTTGGAGGAAGGAAAACACTGCATTCCAGCATAAGAACCTTATCCCATCTGTGAAACATGGTGGTAGTGTCATGGTTTGGGCCTGTTTTGCTGCATCTGTGCCTGGACAGCTTGTCATCATTGATGGGACAATGAATTCTGAATTATACCAGTGAATTCTAAAGGAAAATGGATTCTGAATTATACCAGTGAATTCTAAAGGAAAATGTGAGGACATCTGTCCATGAACTGAATCTCAAGAGAAGGTGGGTCATGCAGCAAGACAATGACCCTAAGCACACAAGTCATTCTACCAAAGAATGGTTAAAGAAGAATATAGTTAATGTTTTGGAATGGCCAAGTCAAAGTCCTGACCTTAATCCAATCAAAATGTTGTGGAAGGACCTGAAGTGAGCAGTTCATGTGAGGAAACCCACCAACATCCCAGAGTTGAAGCTGTTCTGTATGGAGGAATGGGCTAAAATTCCTCCAAGCCAGTGTGCAGGACTGATCAACAGTTACCGGAAATGTTTAGTTGCATTTATTGTTGCACAAGGGGGTCACACCAGATACTGAAAGCAAAGGTTCACATACTTTTGCCACTCACAAATATGTAATATTGGATCATTTTCCTCAATAAATAAATGACCAAGTATAATATTTTTGTCTCATTTGTTTAACTGGGTTCTCTTTCATCTGTGTGAAACTCTGATCATGTTTTAGGTCATATTTATGCAGAAATATAGAAAATTCTAAAGGGTTCACAAACTTTCAAGCACCAGTGGAGATAGATAGATAGATAGATAGATAGATAGATAGATAGATAGATAGATAGATACATAGATAGATAGATAGATAGATAGGAACAAGAACTATATGAAAGAGAGATACACTGTAAAAATGAAAAACTGAAATAATCTCCCTAAAAGTAATTATAGTCATAAAAGAGCTGTTCAAAAAATGATCAGAGACTGGACTGGAAAAGGGGAAAAAACAGTGAAAGGGAGCGCTGTGAAGATATGTCAGGAATGGGGGGGGGGGGGGGGTGCTAAAGTTGAGAAAATAAGAGGAGGGAATGAAAGCGGGGGGGGGGGGAAATCAGGAGATACTTTTCTTGGGGCAAATTTGATTGGATATGACGTTTTAACACATAAGCCAAATCCACGCGATGTGAGTGGTAAGATGGCGGCAAGATGACTTCACTCTCACTTCACTATGAGCTCTCCAGATTTTATATTGAGCTCATTGGTTTTCACTCCCCTCTCCACTGCCCGTCACTACTCTGATTTATGTATTGAGTGAAGAAGTGCAGTAGTAGACTGACCGTGTTTGTTTGAAATACCAAAAATAAGTCTCATTTTCAATGGCTAGGTAACTTGATGTTTACAAAGTGATATCAGATTCCAACATGATCTCATTATGAATATTCATAACATAACGTTAGCTAACTTAATATCGAGTGTGTCTGAAGACATCACTCGATATGTCGTATGCCCTCCATCTTTTGCCGATTGTGGGGTTTTAACATTGCTCATTATTGTTTGAATCACATCATTTGAATAGACCGTTTGCACTTTCGTCACAAATCTCCCATGATGATCTCTGATTTTGTTGTATAGCATCCATGGTGACCGAGGACAGTGCACTGGCGAACTGTAATTTTTCACAAACATATCACGAACTGAGTAAGTGTGACAAGGTCAGATACAGGGAAAAGATAAAATAATGTTAAGGGGTGGATCCATACAGCAATGTTATAGAGTATGAAGACGATGTATGGATGTGACTGAGTGTGAATTAAATTACCTAGTGTTAACTACTAGCTTCGTCACTGGGAAACAGATGAAAGCATACCGGTACAAAAGTCTTTTGGCCTACATTTTTTGTGTGTGTGTGTCAGGCTGGGTACACAACATCTTAATCAGATGAACAGATAATAACCGGAAAATCATTCTGGTCAGGGTAAGTGCACTGTAGTGTTGTCTGTGAAGAACGTAGTCACCTAATTTGTGCCCTGATAAGTAAAGTTCTCATCTGCTCATCTAGACTAAGAAAAGCTGTTTTCTACCAAACAAACAAATAAATAAATTAGGCTGTTTTCTGACAAATAAATAAAGTAAGAAAGAATTACATATATTATTTTATTTAATTTTTAATTTCAGGTCAATCATTCACAGAGGGCAAATGAAACCATACTTCAGCCCCACTTCTTGAATAGGACGGGGAGGTTGTAACTGCAGACTGTGATTGCATGGCTGGGTGAGTATTTGGCAGTTGATAAATGTTAAAGCCATTTTATTGAAATTGATTTTAAGTGTGTTTTGATAGTACCAGAGCAACATTTTCAATATTTAAATACAAACCATTGGGATTGACAAAATGCATACATACATATTACTGGTAGTGCAAATTTAATGTGTAATATTTCATTTTCAGACCAAATGAATAAATATGACAATGCTGTATTTGTTTTAATTTATTTTTTGTAGTTTGAGTGAAGTATGCAGTCATGTGGGTGCAGTACTGTTTGCCCTTGAAGCTGGGGCAAGGATTAGGGACCAGCAGACATGTACTGAAAAAAAGTTGCCAATGGCCCCTGCCACCAGCATTGAAACAGGTATGATTAAACTCCTGTGTGTGTCACTAATAAATCGTAAATTAATCCAAGTTATCATATTTAAACTGCAGATGTCATACAGTAAAACCGAGACAATGGTCTTCCACGTAGAAGATGAGATCAAGAATCAGGAATGCTTGGTAACTGTGAATGACCACAGAATCAAGAATGTGCGAAGTTTTAAATACCTCGGCTATACCATCTCAAATGATGAAATGGACACCTCTCAGTTCCTGTATGCCAGGATCGGATCTGCCTTCCAGAAATGGAATGAACTGAACACTGTAAAAAAAAAAAAAAATGCCTCTCCAACATAAAAATTTCTAGTGACCTGTTGCACCTAAAATTTTTAGTTGGCCCAATTTCAGTTGTGGAAACCAACTTTTTTTTGTTGTGCTGACTACCCCTGCATGTAGACTGAACTTGAAATAGAATGTTGTGTCGATTAAATATTCTCTGTTGACTAAACATAGCTAGTTGGGTCAACAAGCAGACTCAAATTGAAATAAAATATTGTATTAATTAAATATTTCATGTTAGCCAAAAAGTCTATTTTTCATTATTTCAAATAAATCACACTATGCTCTGATAAAGTACATTTTATTTATTTATTTAAATCTATATGAACTCGCCTGTTAGGCTCAAGTACAACATTACACAAGTATTCATTAAAAAATACACAGTACTGCTCACTACTTTCAGGCTACAATGGTCGCTATTTAAATCAAAACAGTTCTATAAAATGTCTGCCATAAAAATGAAACATTCTGATATCTCAGGGGATGACTGCTTTACAAATCAAATATCAGCATAAACTCAGATATTGAGTTCAGGTCTACCTCACTGGCATGGAAATGGTTTGGTTTCGAAAAGACAGACGTAGATCAAAAGACCATCATATGCAAGATTTGTCGAAAATCAATCAGCATGAAACAGAGCTCCACAACGAACCAATCATAGGAAGGAGTACGAAGAATTTGTACGTAATTCGCCCCGCTTCGGTTTCGTTTCTATCGGTGGCTCCAGCCTGACTTTGAACACTCGTAACTCGCACAGGGGAGGCCCCAGCCTCCCCAGACGTGGCACCCTGACCCCCATGCCCTCCCACGAATGAAAGAGCGCTGGCAGGGCGGGCTACCTCCAAACCAATCATAGGAAGGAGTACAAAGAATATGATTGTGGCAGAGGGGGCGTGGCCAAGCAGCAGTCTGTGAATGGAGGGCGGAGTCAGGGAAGGTAAGTGGCTAGGTCATTACACCTGATGTCAATTTGTGTGCGTGTGTGTGTGTGTGTGTGTGTGTGTGTGTTTGTTGCAGGGATGGAGTATAAAGGGAGGGGGAGAGGAGAGAAGGCGGCCTGGACCACAGCACTTGTGTGAATGAGTGTGTGTGTGAGCGAGTGAAAGAAAGAAAGAAAGAAAGAAAGAAAGAAAGAAAGAAAGAAAGAAAGCTGAAAAGCTCAATAAAAGTGAGTGTGTAAACACGAACTCTCGCCTGCCGTGCTTCTGTGCTCCACCCACATCGGGGATTACTACAGTGGTGCCGAAACCCGGGACGCGTGCACAGAAGGAAACCGCCCCATGGAGTCCTCCCCGTTCAAAGAGCTCATCCTTGCCCTCGCTACCGCCCAGCAGAACTAGCATCAAGAGCTGATCACCCTCCGGAAGGAGCAGCAGCAGCGCTTTGAAGCCTTGATGCTGGCCCAGCAGGAAGATCGCCAGGCGTTCCGGCACCGACTCACATCAGCAGGGCCGCCGGCCGCCGCTGCCACCACCCTCACAAAGATGGGACCGCAGGACGATCCGGAAGCATTCCTTGCTCTCTTTGAGCAAACAGCCGAGGCGTGGGGGTGGCCGCTGGAGCAGCGCGTGGCGTCCCTCCTCCCGCTCCTATCTGGCGAGGTGCAGCTCGCAGCGCAGCAGCTCCCTGCTGACAGCAGGCTGGTTTATGCGGACCTGAGCAAAGCCATCCTGCAGCGGCTCGGCCGCTCCCCGGAGCAACACCGTCAGCGCTTCCAGACGCTGACACTGGAGGGGGTCGGCCGGCCGTTTGCATTCTGCCAGCAACTCTGGGATGCCTGCCGGTGGTGGCTGAGGGCGGAAGACCACGACGCCGAGGAGATCATCGATCTGGTGGCACTGGAGCAGTTTATCTCTCAACTTCCGGAAGGAACGGCGGAATGGGTCCAGTGTCACCGCCCGGTGTCGCTGGAACGAGCCATCAAGCTGGCGGAGGATCATCTGGAGGCGGCTCTGATGGCAGGCAGATGAGGCACCTCCCCTCGCTTCTCTTCCCCCTCTCTCCCTCTCTCTCTCCTGTCTCTGGTCCCCCTCCCCACCCCGTTCCCCTGCCACGAAGGCGGCAGCTGGCCCCTCCCCAGCCGGCCCGTCGCACCCGTGGTGTCCTCCCCTCTCCCTCTTCTGTGTCTGTGTTGTCTCCCCCTCAGGCGAGTGACACCCATAACACCAGTGCAGAGGGAAAGCCTGGGCCGGTGTGCTGGCGTGGCGGGGAATCGGAGCATCTCCCGAATCAGAGCCCCGCAAGGGAGGTGGGGGCTGTCATCCGGATCCCTGACGTGCCAGAAACCACCCCCAATCGGGCCGGAGCGTATTGCGTACCGGTGAGTATTCAAGGGGGTACATATCACGCTTTGGTGGATTCCGGTTGTAATCAGACCTCAATTCACCAACGCCTGGTGCAAGGTGAGGCATTGGGGGGAGCACAAGCGGTGAAGGTGTTGTGTGTGCACGGGGATGTTCACCATTACCCTCTAGTGTCTGTCCACATTCTATTCCAGGGCCAAACGCATAAGATGAAGGCGGCGGTTAATCCTCGTCTTACCCACTCGTTGATCTTGGGTACTGATTGGCTGGGATTTAAAGAATTAATGGAGTATTTAACATGCAGTGGGTCCTGCCCTAGTAGGTCATGGGAAGATCCTGGTGTGGCATTGGCTGGAGAAGCTGTCGCAGAGCCGTCCGCGTCAACACCGCGACAGAGTGAGGAGCAGCCCGCACCTCCTCCCTCTCTCAGGGACTCTCTTGGGGATTTCCCGTTAGAGCAGTTGCGAGACAAGACTCTGCAGCATGCATTTGACCAAGTGAGAGTAATCGATGGTCAAACTCTTCAGCCAAGCGCGGCACCAACCTTCCCCTATTTTGCCATTATTAAAGATAGATTGTATCGAGTGACACAGGACACTCAAACCAAGGAACGAGTAACCCAGTTGTTAATCCCAAAAAGCCGTAGAGAACTCGTATTCCATGCGGCTCACTTTAATCCCATGGCAGGACACTTGGGGCAAGACAAAACACTAGCCCGAATAATGGCCCGGTTCTATTGGCCTGGGATTCGCGGGGATGTCCGTTGGTGGTGTGCGGTGTGCCGTGAATGCCAATTTGTAAATCCCGCGGCCACTCCAAAAGCGCCATTGCGCCCTCTTCCTCTAATCGAGACCCCGTTTGAGCGAATTGGGATGGATCTCGTCGGGCCATTAGATCGGTCAACACGGGGATATCGCTTTATTTTAGTTCTGGTGGACTATGCAACGTGATATCCGGAGGCAGTGCCTCTCTGCAATATCTCAGCACGCAGTATTGCGGAAGTGCTCTTCCGCGTTATCTCCCGGGTCAGGATTCCGAAAGAAATCCTGACAGACCAAGGCACCTCGTTTATGTCACGCACACCGCGCGAGCTGTATGGGTTACTGGGGATTAAGTCCATCCGCACCAGTGTATATCACCCACAAACGGATGGATTAGTAGAGTGATTCAACCAGACACTCAAAAACATAATCCGGAAATTCATTAGTGAAGATGCGTGTAATTGTGATAAATGGCTCGAACCCCTGTTGTTTTCAGTACGAGAGGTCCCACAAGCCTCCACAGGGTTCTCTCCCTTTGAATTATTATATGGGCATAAGCCGTGTGGCATTCTGGATGTGCTGCGGGAAAATTGGAGGGAGGGACCTTCACAGAGTAAAAATGAAATCCAGTATGTTCTTGACCTGCGTGCAAAACTCCACACCCTCACGCAATTAACCCAGGAGAATTTACGACAGGCACAAGAACGTCAAAGCCGTCTGTATGACAGGGGCACGTGCCTTAGAGAATTCACGCCGGGAGAAAAAGTACTCGTATTATTGCCCACGTCGGGTTCTAAATTAGTCGCCAAGTGGCAAGGGCCCTTCGAGGTCACACGGCGAGTCGGGGATGTCGACTATGAGGTAAAGCAAACGGATAGGGGTAGGACACTGCAAGTCTACCACCTCAACCTTTTAAAACGCTGGAATGAGGGGGTCCCCGTGGCGTTGGCGTCGGTAGTCCCAGAGAAGGCGGAGCTGGGGCCGGAGGTAAAAAGGATAACATCGCAGGCCACTCCGGTCCCTTGTGGAGACCACCTCTCACCGACCCAACTCACGGAGGTAGCCAGGTTGCAGAAGGAATTTTCCAACGTGTTCTCGCCCCTTCCGGGCCATACCCACCTCATAGAACTCCACATTGAAACGCCCCCGGGGGTGGTAGTGCGTAGCCGCCCTTACTGCTTGCCAGAACACAAGAAAAAGGTGGTTCGGGATGAACTCAAGGCCATGCTCGAAATGGGCATAATCGAGGAGTCCCACAGCAACTGGAGCAGCCCAGTGGTCCTGGTTCCCAAGACCGATGGGTCAGTCCGGTTCTGTGTGGACTATAGAAAGGTCAATGCGGTGTCTAAATTTGACGCGTACCCAATGCCTCGCATTGATGAGTTGCTTGATCGGTTAGGCACTGCTCGCTTTTATTCGACACTGGATCTAACCAAGGGATATTGGCAGATCCACTTGACTCCTCTATCCTGAGAGAAAACGGCCTTTTCCACACCGTTTGGGTTACACCAATTTGTCACGCTCCCCTTTGGGTTGTTTGGGGCGCCCGCTATGTTCCAGCGGCTTATGGACAGGGTCCTCCGCCCTCATGCTGCCTTACGTGGCCACCTATCTAGATGACATAATCATCTACAGTCATGATTGGCCGCGGCACTTGGAACACCTGAGGGCTGTTCTAAAGTCGCTGAGGCGAGCGGGCCTCACAGCTAACCCGAAGAAGTGTGCGATTGGGCGGGTGGAAGTACGGTATCTGGGGTTCCACTTGGGTCATGGGCAGGTGCATCCCCAAATTAACAAGACTGCAGCGATTGCGGCCTGCCTGAGACCCAAGACCAAAAAGGAGGTGAGGTGGTTCTTGGGGCTGGCTGGCTATTATTGTAGGTTTATACCTAACTATTCGGACGTCACAGCCCGCTAACCAACCTCACTAAAAAGGGGGCTCCAGATCCGGTCCAGTGGATGGAGCAATGCCAACAGGCCTTCTTGGAGGTAAAAGCTGCACTGTGTGGGGGGTCACTTTTACACTCCCCTGACTTCTCTCTCCCCTTTATTTTGCAGACTGATGCATCGGACAGAGGGCTGGGGGCCGTTTTGTCCCAGGAGGTGGAGGGTGAGGAGCGCCCAGTGCTGTACATCAGCCGAAAGCTGTCGATGCGCAAGAGCAAGTACAGCACAATTGAAAAAGAGTGTCTTGCCATCAAGTGGGCGGTCCTCGCCCTCCGATACTACCTGCTGGGGCGCCCTTTCACTCTCTGTTAGGACCACGCGCCCATCTAGTGGCTCCACCGCATGAAGGATGCCAATGCGCGGATCACCCATTAGTATCTCGCTCTCCAGCCATTCAAGTTCGAGGTGATCCACAGGCCGTGGGCGCAGATGGTGGTGGCGGACTTCCTGTCCCGTCGGGGGGGGGAGTCAGCTGCAGGCCGGACAGCTCCCCGGCCTGAGTCGGGCGGTGGGGGGTATGTGGCAGCGGGGGCGTGGCCAAGCAGCAGTCTGTGAATGGAGGGCAGAGTCAGGGAAGGTAAGTGGCTAGGTCATTACACCTGATGTCAATTTGTGTGTGTGTGTGTGTGTGTGTGTGTGTGTGTTTGTTGCAGGGATGGAGTATAAAGGGAGGGGGAGAGGAGAGAAGGCGGCCTGGACCACAGCACTTGTGTGAATGAGTGTGTGTGTGAGCGAGTGAAAGAAAGAAAGAAAGAAAGAAAGAAAGAAAGAAAGAAAGAAAGAAAGCTGAAAAGCTCAATAAAAGTGAGTGTGTAAACACGAACTCTCGCCTGCCGTGCTTCTGTGCTCCACCCACATCGGGGATTACTACAATGATAAACTTTGAGACTCTGCTGCTCAAGAAAAACCAAGCACAAGCAGGCCACCTAGTCAGCATACCCAACAGACGCTTGCTGAATCATTCAGCAGAAAAGTGCCGTATGAGAAATAAGTCAACGATGGCAAGACATAACAAATGCCATCACCAAGTTCATAGCCAAAGAGATGTTACCGATGCAGTTGTGCCCCTTTTCCACCAAATCAGTTCCAGGGCTGGTTCGGGGCCAGTGCTTAGTTTGGAACCGGGTTTTCTGTTTCCACTGACAAAGAACTGGCTCTGGGGCCAGAAAAAACAGTTCCAGGCTAGCACCAGCTCTTTGCTGGGCCAGAGGAAAGAACCGCTTACATCAGCCGGGGGGGGGAGTTGTTAAGACCAACAACAATAGCAAGACCGCAAAAGGTCACCATTTTTAAATAAGCGATGAGATATCATGGATGCAGTAAAGCAGCAGTCATCCATTATTGTTGTTGCTGCTTCTTCTTCTTCTCTGTGTTGTTGCTGCTTCGATGTTCGCACCAAAGTTTATGCAAATGCCATGACGTAACTGACGTATACAGTGATGTAATGACGTGGCTCCCCTTAGCACCCTGAGCTATGGAAAAGCAAACTGGTTCTCAGATGGCTCGCAAGTTGAATGAGTTGTGAACCAGCACCAGCACTGGCCCCGAACCAGCCCTGGAACTGATTTGGTGGAAAAGGGGTATTGGTGGAGGGACAAGGCTTTATAGAACTTGTGAATGTCTTAGATGCGCGATACAGTGTGCCTAGTCATAAATATTTCAGCGAAACTGCTCTCGCCACTCTGTATGATTCAACTTGCAAAGCTGTGATGAACGAAGTGCAAAAGGTGACACACTTCGCAACAACAACCGATTTATGGTCGAGCAGAACATCGGAGCCATACCTCTCTCTGACCGTGCATTTCATTGGCGAATCTTGACTACTTCGGAGCTACTGTTTGCAGACGTCCTATTTCCCAGACGACCACACAGGAGCCAACATTGCCCTTGGTCTGAAAGATGCCCTCGCATCATGGTCATTGAATGAAGAGGGCATGGTTTGCATAACCACCGACAGCAGTGCAAACGTCGTCAGTGCACTCAGAACTAACAACTGGAAAAGGTTACCGTGCTTTGGTCACCGGCTTCATATCGCAATTGGTGAGTTATCATTTCAATATTCTTATCTATTGCAGTTGATATGAAATAGCAATGTAAGTGTCATCAATGTCGAGAAAAGTGAAAATATGTATATAACATTTTCTTATAATGTATATACATTATAAGAAAAAATTTATATTTTTTTATAGGCCTAGGTTTTTTGTTATTGGACACTCACTCACTAAACCTATATGAAATTAACTGCCATTTTAAACTGCAATGCATGGTATTATAAGGTCAACATACATGGCACTGAATGTTACATCATTACACTGTTAATTGGCTAATAATGATGTTCCATTTCAAATATTTTCCAAAGAGGAGCATGCGTGATACTAGGATAGACCGAGCCATTGGTGTCTGCAAGAAGGTGGTTGGAACCTTTTCCAACAGCTTTAAATTGAGGAAAGTGCTGGATGATGCTTAAAATCAGCTGAAGCTCCCAGAGCATAAACTCATCACAGAATCACCAACAAGAGGCTCAAGACAGCATATGATCGAGAGATTTATTGAGCAAGAAAAGGCCATTCATCATGTGCTAAGTGCAGACAAGACGCGCAGACATCTTATCCCAACATGGCAAGATGTTGATGTGCTAGAATCAGTGAGCAAAGCACTTAGTCCGCTGCTTGAGTTTACAGATGCCCTTTCAGGTGAGCAAGTAGTAACAATCTCCTACCTGAAACCCGTCCTCTCATTATTTAACTCTGAGGTTCTGGCAGTGAAGTCTGATGATACAGGTCTCACAAAAAAAAAAATCAAGGAAACCATTCTAGATTACCTAAATACAAAATACAGAGATGATAATGTGGATGGCATTTTAAGTGTGGCATCCACACTTGATCCACGGTTTAAAAACCATTACAATGATGATAATGTCAACAATTTCCTCTGAACTTATGGCTATGGCAACTCAGGAAGAGAGCGATTCTCCAGGCACCTCAACTACCACAGCTCAAGGTGCCGCCGCTGAAGGTGGAGCAGATGGTGGTGACACCAATGAACCAGCCAAAAAAAATAAAGAAGTCTTTCGGCAGTTACTTCAAAAAACAAGTGAGAGGGGAGTCACAGGCTACTGCCATAGAAAAGGAGCTCAAGAGCTACCTTATGATACTGGAGGTGGACAGTGATGTCAATCCACTTGAATGGTGGAAAACACAAGAAATAAATTTCCCCAGACTGGGAAAGTTAGCTAAAAAGTATCTGTCCATCCCTGCTTCAAGCAGCCCTTCAGAGAGGGCATTCAGCACAGGAGGAAATATTGTGGCATGTCACCGGGCTTCACTCAAGCCTGACAATGTGGACAGACTGGTGTTTTTGGCACATAATTTGAAGTAAAAAACCTGTTGGCCTAGAATGTTCAAATGTACAGAGGAGATAGAGAGATCTAAATCCCATTTGGCAGATGGTAAGCTCATACTGGTATCAGTTTGTATCAATAACTTATGAATTTTGGATAATAGCTTTTTTGAAGAAGATATATTATTAAAATTTGAGATGGGTGTAGTGAGTTCTAAATTGGGTGTTGAGGTATTCATTGTGGATGTGATTGTTGATTTGATCTGTAGGTATTGTAGAAAGTGCTTGTTGGTGATGCTGAATTTCTGGACCAAGTCCGCAAATGTGGAAAATTTGCTGTTCGTAAACAAGTGCTGTAGGTGTGTAATGCCTTTTTTCTTTCCAGGTGCTGAAATTAAGTGTTCGTTTGTTGCAAATTAAATCTGGGTTATTCCAAATCGGGGTGAGCTTTGAGAGTGAGTGCTTTGTGTTAGTGATGTTGTGGAATTTCCACCAGGCTGTCAGACCCGAACAGATGGTAGGGGCTTTGAAACAGGGGTGTTTTTTGATTGTTGGAGTAAGGAATGGCAGATCTGAAATCAGAAGGTCATTGCAAATTGTCTGTTCTAAATCCAGCCAGATAGTATCGGATTGGTTATGATGGGTCCATCTGTGCACATATTGGAGATGATTTGCCAAACTATATAGAATGAAATTTGGTGCTTCTAATCCTCCTAGGGACTTGGGTTTTTGAAGGGTTGCTAGTTCAATTCTGGGTGTCTTGTTTTTCCAATAGAATTTTGTGATTGCTGAATCTAGAGATTTAAACCAGGATATGCGTGGTTGTATTGGGATCATTGAAAAGAGGTAATTAACTTTGGGTAGAATTATCATTTTGATAGCAGATATACGGCCCATGATGGAGAGTGGAAGGTTTGTCCAGCGTTGCAAATCATCCTGAATTGTTTTTTAAAGGGGGGAAAAGTTTAGAGTGAATAGATCAGACAGCCTGGGGGAAACTCTTATTCCTAAATAGGTGATGTGATCGGTGTACTCCTCTGTACTGCTCTGGCTTCCAGGGGTCGGGGGCTGGCTGACTTGTGTGGGGGGTTCTGGCCATGGTGGGGCTGTGGTGTGGCCTCTCCCCCGCTGCCTCTGCTGCGGACCCCATCCTCCCCTGGAATGGACCGGGCTGCCTCCACTCTGCGTGTCTCACTTTTTAACGCTCCACATTAGCTGACTCGGAAGGTACATTCCCACTCAATAATACAAACACCTCCAGTAAGTAAGAGCCGAGGTGGGGTGCTCTGTAGAGTGGCCTGTAAAAAGGCCCGAATCAGCTTGTGCCTCACTTCTTTTAATGCATCACATCTTAGAAAAATCACCATCTCAATTTATAGGAAAGGTGGGGGTGGGTCAGGGGGGGAGTCTTTAGTAAGGCTCTCTCTCTGCTATGCCCCCCCTCTTTTTAATGCATTTAGACATTAGATAAAACACATCATAGGGCCAGTGAGGCGCGTGGATTGTGAGGGCCTTGGGCTCCTGTTCTGTTCGGGATGGTGGGGGCCGGGGGTGGTCTGGGGGGCTCTGCGGTGACCCTTTCCTGTCCTCTCCTCCCGCTAGGGTTCGGCTTGTACCTCTGATGCACTGGGGCTTGGAGTGGTCAGAGGAAGTCATCTTACCACCCCACCTCCATTTTATTTTATTTATTTAATTTTTCTCTTGGGGGTGTGATTGTGTCTGGGGGGGTGCGTGAGTTTGCCCGAAGTCTGCTTCTCCCTCCCTTGTCTCTTCCTCCCTTCCTCCACTTCCTCCCAGTGGGACTCATCCTAATCCCCCATGCCCCGGACTTTTCTGCTTACATATCATTTACATAATTGCTAAACTGATAATATACATATGTATTCATGTACACACACACACACACACACACACACACACACACACACGCATACACAAATACCCCCCTCACACCCACACTCAAACATCCCCCTCTAACACACTCACAGATACACACACACACACACACACACACACACACACACACACACACACACACACACATTCTAATAACACCCCCCCACCCCCACCCCAGTACCATGTCCCTAGCCCTTATTGAATGTCCTATGTCCTGGTTCACTAATGTTGTATGTTTTTTGTTATATTGTTTGTTACACACATCTTGGTTTTGTAAAAAAAAAAATCTGGTAACTATTGAAAAAAAAATAGAATGTTCAAATGTTCAAAGTTCTGCAAAGTTCTGGCATCTGTCCTTAACGGTGATAATACGGGGTATTTTTACTATTTGAGAATTGTGGATTTTTTTTCTCAACATTGCATTTTGTTCACAAATCTCTTTCTATTTACTTGAGAAAACCTTTTTAGTAAAGGGTTTTTTTTAGTGATATTTTTGTACAATCCTGGACTTTAAGTTTAATAAGGCCATATGCACTTGCTGCTGTTGACGTGCAATAATTCTCATGGATGCATGGAGCACTTTATTACAAGAGTTCAATATTTCTGTATTGTAGTTCAATTAAGTTATTTTTGTTTAAATACAATAAATCTTTTCCTTAAACATTGTGCCCATTATTGTAATCTCCAAGTAGGTATCTCTGAGAATTCCAATCACATTTTTAAAAATATTGACTAATTATTGTTATCGTCAAAATAAAAAAAAAAAATCAAGATATTATTTTTTGCCCATATCGCCTACCCCTACACATAACTTGGTAGCAAGTCATGTCAAGAGAATTCACCCCAGATGGGTTAACAGTCCATTACAGTTTAACAATACACATTATTGAAAATATCTTTATACAGTGTAGTATAAAAGGTTTAACTTCACAACATGCAACAACAAAGAAAAAGAAGTTATTACACACCACAGATATTACCATGTAGAAGTACTTCTTACTTTGCTATTAAAAAGGAGGAAGAAGAGGGAGAGAGGAAAAGAAAGAAATACTTTAGTCTCATAGTTTCATCAGCAGATTTTTCTTCAGTTGATTTTCTCCAAGACTCATTCAGTCTATTTAATTACCCGTGTCGAGGTCACAGCTGTAAAGTCGCTCTGGAAAAGGTCATCTGCCAAATGTTGTGAATGTAAATGTAAAGTTGACTTTTAAAAGTCCAAATGTCAAAAACATGTACTGCCTCTAATTTCAGCAAACTCCGGCCTGTACGGCTTGTCCGCAAGTCTAGAGTTATGTCTGAAGATTGAATAACAATGTGCACAATTCTGCTTTTAACTCCTCACTGTAAAGGTGTTGACACAGTGGGGAGACACAGTGGATAGGTTTAAAAGCCCGAACTCAGGAAAACTTACTTACTCTCAAAACTTACTGCATATCAGTTTTATATGTCAAGTCTAGACGCGCCAACCAACGTCATCATAATGCGACATGGTAAAGAGCAAAACAACGACTCAACAGGTAATGCAGGACGTGACAGAAAATCATTTCAACTGAACACCTAACAGCTGACTGTGAATTATGAACAATGCAGTGCCCCTACACATACCCCCCCAGAATTCACAAAGACAGACAAGTTCATCCGGTGAGGTGGGCGCAGTGCTCAGTCAAAACTACTCTGGCCTTCAGGCGCTGGGGCCGCAGGAACAGGAAGTTCAGGGTTTGTGGACTGTGGAAGCGTGGTAGATGGCGGACAGCCCCTCAGCGGGGGCTGGGCAACCAGCACCGGAGAATCCAAGTCCAAATGAGCAGTTTTAAGGTGGTCCACTGACATCCGGTCTCGCTTGCCCCCAACGTCGATGACAAAAAATTTGTCTCCCATTTCCAGCACCCGGAACGGACCATCGTAGAGCAGGCACAAGGGGCTGGAGTGAGCATCATGATGGATGAAAACATATGCCGCATCCTGCAGTCCTGGTAAGAGCTGTGAACGTGGCATGCCATGCTGAGAGGTGGGCACTGGTGCACCCTGGAGGTGCGCCTGCTGCTGCTGACCAGCAGACCATGGGCAGGTAACATCAGGCAAGAAATCACCCGGCGCCCGCAGAGGCTGCCTCTAGACCAATTCGGCTGCAGAAGAAAGTAGATCCTCTTTGGGAGCAGCCTGCAGCCCCAACATTACCCAAGGCAAACTATCCACCCAGCTTTCATCACGGAGGCTTGCCCGTAATGCGGCTTTCAATGAACGGTGAAACCGCTCACATAGTCCATTGGCTTGCGGGTGGTAGGCTGTGGTGCAGTGTATCTGCACTCCGAGGCTGTTGGTGACTGCAACCCATAACTCCGATGTGAACTGCGAGCCGCGGTCTGATGTTATGTCAAAAGGGATGCCAAAACGGGCTACCCATGTGCTCAGGAATGCCTGCGCGACATCAGCCGTGGAGATGGACTGGAGTGGAATGGCCTCGGGCCAATGAGTGGTGCAGTCAACCACAGTGAGCAGGTGCATAAAGCCCCAGGAGGTCGGCAAGGGTCCCACCAGGTCCACATGTACGTGGTCGAAACGTCTCTCTGGGACATGAAAGGTTTCAAGAGGGGCTTTGGAGTGACAGTGCACCTTAGCCCGCTGACATTCAAGGCAGGCGGCGGCCCAGTCACGAACATCCTTTTTGAGGCCATGCCAAACAAACTTTGCTGCCACCAGCTTCTGTGATGCTCTCCTGCCAGGGTGGGAAAGGCCATGCACCACATCAAACACCTGTCTGCACCAACTGCCAGGAACAATGGGTCAGGCCTGACCTGTGGATACATCACAAAGCAGGGTGACACCTGCATTGCCAAAAGGAACATCCACCAAACACAGTCCACTGATGGCAGTTCTGTATGCCTGAACATCAGCGTCGTGGACCTGGTCCACCGCCATGCGGACATAATCCACCCTGAGATTCACTGCCCCTGCAAACTGACGAGAGAGAGACAGTCTGCCACACGATTATCCTTCCCTGCCACATGACGGATATCCATTGTGAACTCCGAAATAAAGGAAAGCTGACACTGCTGCTGGGCAGACCATGGCTCTGAAACCTTGGCCATAGCCAAGGTTAAGGGCTTGTGGTCCAGGAAAGCAGTGAATGCTCGGCCTTCCAACAGGAAACAAAAGTGTCGTACGGCCAGGAACAGGCATAGCAGCTCTCAGTCAAATGTGCTGTACTTCCTCTCAGCTGGGCGCAACTGTTGGCTGAAAAAGGCCAGTGGCTGCCAAGCGCCATCAACTAGCTGTATGTGGACGGCCCCGACGGCATAGTCAGAGGCATCTCTCGTGATGGCAATGGGGCATCCGGGGACGGGTGTGCTAGCATAGTGGCATTGGCCAAGGCTGTCTTGGTGTCCATGAATGCCTGAGTCATTTCCTCTGTCCAGTCAACTGTGTGCTTAGCAGCCTTACCCTTAAGAGCTTTGTAGAGGGGATACATGAGGTGGGCTGCATGTGGGATGAAACGATGGTAGAAAGTCACCATGCCTAGAAACTCCTGTAGGGCCCTGACCGTGACCGGCCATGGGAACTGGCATATGGCCTCCATCTTCGCAGCTAGTGGAGCTGCACCCTTGCTCATGACATGGTGACCAAGGAAATCAATGGCAGACAAACCAAACTGGCACTTGGCTGTGTTGATGATCAGTCCGTGATCGCTCAAACGCTGAAATAGAACCCTGAGGTGCGCCAGGTGTTCAGCCTTGGAAGTACTAGCAATGAGAATGTCATCCAAGTACACAAAAACAAATGGCAGGTCGCGCAGAACACTGTCCATGAGTCGCTGAAAAGTCTGAGCAGCGTTTTTTAACCCAAATGGCATGCGGAGGAATTCAAACAAATCAAAAGGAGTGATGACAGCAGTCTTGGAAATGTCCTGTGGATGCAGCGGCACCTGGTGATAACCACAGATGAGGTCCACCTTTGAAAAAAATGACCTTACCAGCCAACCAGGCAGAAAAGTCCTGAATATGAGGAACAGGATAGCAGTCAGGTGTAGTGGCCTCATTGAAGTGGTGGTAGTCACCACATGGATGTCATCCTCCACCAGGCTTCTGAACCATGTGTAATGGTGAAGCCCAAGGGCTGTTAGAACACCATACAACGCCAAGGCGCTCCAGCATCTCGAACTCTGCCTTGGCAATGGCGAGCTTCCCAGGATCCAAGCGCCTAGGCATGAACCGATGAAACAGCATCAGTGACAAACAGCAAACCGCCTGCATGGCCGACGCTCATTGCTGTAAATGAGCGCTAGCCCCCCCATTTCCCGACACCTTGAAGCGGCAGGGTGGGCGGCACTTCGTTGCCTTGGGCCCGAAATGAGCGTGGTAGAAACACAGGCCTTGCTTCCTTTGTTGCACTGCAGCGACAAGAGCTCCCTCTGGTGGCGCTGATTCTGCAGCACAATGGTGGACAGCTGCCTTGCAGTGCTGCATGACAGAAAAAAAAAACTTATCTGCCTCCTTAGCCAGGTTGCACGGGTCACTGATGGAAGAACCAGCAAGCGCCGATCTCACCCCCCCGGCAGCTGCTGAAGGAAGAGCTCCCTGAAGATAAAACAAGGCTCATGTTTGCCGAGGAGGCTACATGAGCCTTGATAAAACAAGGCTCATGTTTGCATGTGGTCCATCAGTTCTGAAGGCTTTGCATCACCCAAACCACTCAATGAAAGCAAACGGCGGGCTCGTTCAGAATCGTTCAGTTTGAAAGTCCCCAGCAAAAGCGCTTTAAGACTGCCATATTTATCCTCAGCTGGAGGATTCTGCAGCAAACTCACGACTCTGACAGCGGTTGAGCTACCCAGGGCTGCGACCACATAGTAATATCTCATTGCATCATCCGTTATCCGTCTGATCGTGAATTGAGCCTCCTCTTGAACAAAGCACACCGCCGCATGACCTTCCCAAAACTCCGGTAGCAAAACAACGACTCAACAGGTAATGCAGGACGTGACAGAAACAATCATTTCAGTTGAACACCTAATAGCTGGCTGTGAATTATGAACAATGCAGTACCCCTACATCACTCAAATAAATGTGTGTCTGTGTCCGTTACCTTCCATAGGACCCAACACTGCATGGAGCAGATGGTACAGACTAACTGTAGTGTGTGATGCTGCTGTGCGTTCTCCTGCTGAGTGCCGTCACGGTGCTGTCGATCAAATTCAACAACCTGAATACAGAAAACAACCAGCTGCAGACCAGTTACACCAACCTGACTACAGAGAGAGACCAGTTACTATGGGAAAAACTTGGCCTATACAGTGTACTTCATAGACTTGGTAAGTGAATATTATACATATGTTGAATGTTAAAAACTCACATGTACACTCACATCTGAAGCATTATGAATAAATCATGATGTGTTGTGTGTTAACGTTATCTCTAGCCGCTTTAAACTGTTCTACAGGGTCGCGGGCAAGCTGGAGCCTATCCCAGCTGACTACGGGCGAAAGGCGGGGTACACCCTGGACAAGTCGCCAGGTCATCACAGGGCTGACACAAACACAGACAACCATTCACACCTACAGTCAATTTAGAGTCATCAGTTAACCTAACCTGCATGTCTTTGGACTGTGGGGGAAACCGGAGCACCCGGAGGAAACCCACACGGACACGGGAAGAACATGCAAACTCCGCACAGAAAGGCCCTCGCCAGCCACGGGGCTCAAACCCGGACCTTCTTGCTGTGAGGCGACAGCGCTAACCACTACACCACCATGCCGCCCCTGTTAACATTTATGTAAATACTCTATACAAGGATGGAGAGTTTTCAGATTGAGCACTTACTACATTTCTACTGAAAGGAAGAACTGGACTGAGAGCAGACAGGATTGCACAGAGCGAGGAGCAGACCTGGTGATCATAAACAGCAGAGAGGAACAGGTGAGAATAAATGAGTATCTAAACACATCATTCACTATAATAGGAACACCTGCACATTTATGCAGTTATCCAATCAGTGTCAGTGATGGCCAAGAACAAGAATGTGAGGCTGGTGGGGTGGAACCTGGTGTGGTCTTCTGCTATTGGAGCCCATCCTCCTCAAGAGTTGATGTGCTATGTGTTCTGAAATGCTTTTCTGCTCACCACAGTTGTAAAGAGTCTGTATCTGTATGATTGTGGCAGCGGTGCAATGCACACATGGTTGGCTAATTAGACAACTGCATGAATGTGCAGGTGTTCCTAATGACGTGGAAGGTGAATGTATATTCATATTACGTGATTACAATTAAAGGGGTTCATCAGGAAATACTTTGGCAGTACTGAAGCTTGGATTGGTCTGACTGACAGTAAGAGAGAGGGAGATTTTAAATGGGTAGATGGTTCACCACTGACCACTCAGTAAATCATCACTGAACTGAATTTTACTCATCATCCGTTTGAAGCTTTAAATGTGAAATAGACATTCTGTTTGTGTTTTCAGGTTCTGGTTGCCTGGAGAACCCAATGATGCTGTAATCGGAGAGGACTGTGTTATAACAATCTTTAGAGGTGCTAAACCTACCCTGTCGACCTGGGTTGATCATCCCTGTGATGTAGCCGTAGCTTGGATTTGTGAGATGATTTTGTTCTCATCTCAGGTGGCTGATACAGCTATTGCAGAAGCTGTGTATCAGTTGTTTCAATTGCATTGACTGTGAAGGTGTGCAACTCCCCAAGAGTTTTTTCGTTTGTTTGTTTCTTTACTTTGTTTGTTTGTTTTTAAGTCTGGGTGTCAACAGTGGTTAAATGGACATGTTTTTGATGAAAATAATTATTTCTTGATGAAGGATTTATTTTTTCTCTGAATAAATTTATTTCAATTAATGGTTGGATTTTCTTTTTTTTTCAGTGTGAGATGAAGCGGTTTTTTTTCCCCCTTTCATTTCAGTCGGACACCACTCGAACTGATGATCACATCATCAGCTTTTCTTTGGCTAATCAGACACAAGGTACTCCACCACTCTTACCGGAGCAGTTGGGTGTTCGATGCCTTGCTTAAAGGCACTTTAGCCAGTCCTGCTGGTCCAGAGAATCAAGCCAGTAACCTTTTGGTCCCAAAATTGCTTCTCTAACCATTAGGCCATGGCTTCCCCAATGAATAGATGAAGCAACTTCACCAAAAGGTAGATTTTTTTTTCTAACTCTTTTTACTAATCTTGACAAGGAGTACCAAAAATTGTGGAGGACACTGTGCACACGTACACGTGCACACAGACACAGACACACACACACACACTTAAAGGCAGATACGCATTTATGATTTCTAAGAGCATTTCACACTTAGTCTGAATACTCAAGTCCACATCCAGGACCGGGTATAGGTTTACTTTCATATGTTCCTCCCAACCTGTCACTCAGTTCCATACCTCACATTTATGCACTCAGGTGTACAAAATTTCAAGCACTCACACCACAAATGTGAGTAATTACAGTGCCTCTGTCTTGTGAATGTCTGTTTTATACAGTATATATCAATAATTATCAATAGCAATCACCAAGTTGCCAGTATTGAGCCATTGACCAAGGCCCTTAACCCTATTGGCTCAACCTGTCTATATCGACCTCATGGAGAAGTGGGGAACAAAAGAAGTTATCAATAACAACATCACATAAGTAGAAATTAAAGTTTCCAGACCTGATATACACTGTGATGCGATAAACTTGAACTGAACCCCAGCCCACCGTTTTCAAAAGGACTGAAGATCAATTCTGTGTTCAGGCAATACAGAGTCACCTGTTGTTGTTGTTGTTGTTGTTTTTTTTAGATACGTTTTTCCATTCAGGTTTGTTTCGGAAATAGTACAGATTCTACAGTAGTGATGTGTAAGCATGAGTGTAAATGTGCTTTAAGCTCATCAATCTGCTATAAATTTCACTGTCACTTTGTACTGTGAAGACAGTTACAATACAAACTAGAAGGGCATACGTTAGAGTGCATATCTCTTATCACGTTCATGTGCCAAGCCATATATCATGGATCCGGATCCAAATTAAAATCAAATCACTCGAATCTAGGATAATACTAAAGCTGTACACCAAATTTCATCAAAATCTGTTTTCTACTTTTTGAGCAATGTTGTGAACAAAAAATAAATAAATAAATAAAACATCCTGGATCTGCGTCGATATCTGGATCCTGGATGGCGGTGCGCATGGTTGCAGCGGCTCATGGCTCTCCTTTTCAGTGCTCTTTTTTGTTGTTATTGTATTTCTTTCTTGCTTGTTTGTGCACCATCGGTTCTGCGAACATCCAGTACACCCACCAGACACTTTTGGACATCGGTGACCAATACCAGATATCTGTTTCGAGCGATTTTCATGACTCACATAACATCCCAGACGACATAGCGAGACCACCGGGCTCTCCATGGATTGTTATCAGGTCTAGGAGGCGGCACAGATGGAGGAGGGAGAGGAAGCAGAAGCAGGGCCGCAGGGCCGGTATTATGCTAAGGCTAAGAAAACAACCACACAAGCCACCTCTACCGAGCCTGTATCTCTCCAATGTCAGATCCCTGGTGCATAAAATGGATGACTTGGAATTACCACTCGCTGGAAATCGCTATGTTCGTGACTGCTGTCTTTTGATTATCACTGAAACCTAGCTTCACCCAGGAATCCCCGATGCTAGCTTGCAGCTAGCAGGTCGCACCCTGCTCTGCTGGGACAGGACTGAGGACTCCGGTAAGAGCAGAGGAGGGGGGCTCTGTATTTACGTGCATGATAACTGGTGTAACAACGGAACAATTATAGACAAACACTGTTCCCCAGACCTCGAGTACATGTCTGTAAGATGCTGGCCTTTTTTTCTACCAAGAGAGCTAACTGTCATGATTGTCATGGCTGTGTATATTCCACCTGACGCCAGTGTAAACACAGTGCTTTCTCTCCTGCTGAACACCATAAACGAACAGCAGCGAGCCCACTCCGACGGTGTTCATATCATTGCGGGAAACTTTAATAAGGCCAACTTGAAGACTGTACTGCTGAAGTACTATCAACATGTCAAGTGTTCTCCTAGAGGGGAGAACACTCTGGATCATGTTTACTCCAACATCAGGCACGCGTACAGAGCCATACCCCTCCCCCACCTCGGCCAATCAGACCATCTTTCCCTCCTGCTCTCCTCAGCCTACACCCCCCTCAGACGCAGAGCCAGGCCCACCATTAGGAATGTTACAACCTGGCCTGACAATGCACTCTCCAAACTACAAGACTGCTTCAATCAGACAGACTGGGACTTATTTGAACACCAGGAGCTGGAGATATTCACAGGAATGGTACTGGACTATATCAAGGTCTGCATCAGGAATGTGACAGTGGACAAAAACATCCGCGTTTTCCCAAACCAGAAACCCTGGATGACCAGCCAGGTCCGCTCACTCCTCAGGGGCCGCAACGCTGCCTTCAGGTCAGGTGACAGAGCTCTGTACAGAGCTGCTCAAGCTGACCTGAAAAGAGGAATTAAAAAAGCCAAGGCAGAGCATAGGATGAGTATAGAGTCCCACCTGTCCAGCAACAACACATAGGAGGTGTGGTGGGGTATACAAGACATCACAAACTTTAGAGGCTGTGATGTGTCAACAGGAGACCTGAGTGTGCCACTGGCAGAGGAGCTAAATTGCTTCTTTGCTCGCTTTGAAACATCCCAGCAGCAGCACTCATCTGCTCCAGCCCTGCCCCCACCCGGTTCCTGCACCACTCCATTCACTGTACAGGAGCATGACGTCAGACGGATGCTCCTGGCAGTGAACCCCAAGAAAGCTATCGGCCCAGACGGAGTACCTGGCAAGGTGCTCAGAGCGTGCGCCCATCAGCTCGCCCTCACCTTCACCGGGATCTTCAACCTCTCCCTGGCTCAGGCAGTCATCCCACCCTGCCTAAAATCAGCAACAATAATCCCAGTGCTGAAGAAGTCTCCCGTCACCAGCCTGAATGATTACCGTCCTGTGGCCCTCACCCCGGTGATCATGAAATGCTTCAAGAGACTAGTTCTTCAGCACATCAAGGACTACCTCCCCCCAGACTTCGACCCCCACCAGTTCGCATATCGTGCGAACAGATCCACAGAGGATGCCATTGCCATAGCTCTCCACTCTGCACTGAACCACCTGGAGCAGCGCCAGAGCTACGTCCGGATGCTCTTTGTGGATTACAGTTCAGCCTTTAACACAATAATCCCGGACATCCTCATCAGAAAACTGGACACTCTCAGCCTCCCCCATCTCACATGGGCCTAGATAAAGGACTTTCTCACCAACCGGCCCCAGACTGTGAGACTTGGCCCCCACTTCTCTTCCACCCACACGTTGAGCACTGGCTCTCCACAGGGCTGTGTGCTGAGTCCCCTCCTGTACTGCCTCGACACCCACGACTGCAGCTCGACCCACGACAACAACCTTATCGTCAAGTTTGCTGACAACACCACTGTGGTCAGACTCATCTCGAAGGGAGATGAGGCAGCGTACAGAGAGGAGGTCCTGAAGTTGGCAGCCTGGTGTTCAGAGAATAACCTTGCTCTGAACACCAAGAAAACCAAAGAGATCATCATTGACTTCAGGAAGCACAGCACTAACCTAGCCCCACTTCATATCAACGGCGAGTGTGTGGAGAGGGTCCACACCTTCCGGTTTCTCGGTGTTCTCATCTCTGCTGACATATCCTGGACAGAGAACATCACAGCAGTCATCAAGAAGGCTCAGCAGCAGCTACACTTCCTGATAGTCCTCAGGAAGTACAACCTAGACCCCAACCTGCTGCTGACCTTCTACAGCTCATCCATTGAGAGCCTGCTGACATACTGTATCACAGTATGGTATGGCAGCTGCACTGCTGCAGACAGCGAGAGGCTCCAGAGAGTAGTAAAGGTAGCACAGAAGATCATCGGCTGCCCTCTCCCCTCCCTGATGGACATTTACACCTCCCTCTGCCTCAGCAGAGCTAAGAACATTACCAAGGACAGCTCCCACCCTGGCGGCACGGTGTAGTAGTGGTTAGCGCTGTTGCCTCACAGCAAGAAGGTCCAGGTTCGAGCCTCATGGCCGGCGAGGGCCTTTCTGTGCGGAGTTTGCACGTTGTCCGCGTGGGTTTCCTCCGGGTGCTCCTGTTTCCTCCACAGTCCAAAGACATGCAGGTTAGGTTAACTGATGACTCTAAATTGACCATAGGTGTGAGTGTGAATAGTTGTCTGTGTCTATGCGTCAGCCCTGTGATGACCTGGCGACTTGTCCAGGGTGTACCCCGCCTTTTGCCCATAGTCAGCTGGGATAGGCTCAGCTTGCCTGCGACCCTGTAGAACAGGATAAAGCGGCTAGAGATAATGAGATGAGATGAGATCCCACCCTGGCTTTGATCTGTTTGACCTGTTGCCCTCAGGGAGGCGCTACAGGTGCATCAAGACAAAAACAAATAGATTCAAAAACAGCTTCTTTTCAAAAGCCATAACCACCCTGAACTCGAATATGCACTGACTTTATAGTCTAACCCCCACCCCCCACCCCCCCAGCCCCCGGACTCTCCCTGTGCAATACTTCTAATGCGCAATACCCGGAATCTCCCTGTGCAATACTTCTAATGCGCAATACCCGGAATCTCCCTGTGCAATACTTCTAATGCGCAATACCCGGACTCCCCCTGTGCAATACTTATAATGTGCAATACCCCACTCCATAATGTGGAGCACAACATTGTACATAGTGGTTTTTTTCACTGTATTCTTTGTTCTGTATTTAAATTGCATATTTTTATGCTGTTTGCACTGTGATTGGAGTTGCTTTTAATCTCACTGTACATGTCTATAGTGACAATAAAGGTATTCTATTCTATTCTATTCTATTCTATTCTATTCTATTCTATTCACATACATATCCAGATTTAAAACAAAATCTAAATCAACTGTTTCTTGGTCCATGGCTCATCTTTCCTCAAAATTTCATCAAAAGCCGTTCAATACTTTTTGAGTAATGTTGGGAAAAAATGGAGACGAAAACATAACCTCCTCCAACACAGTTGATAGAGGTAATTACACAATGTTACATCCATCCTCTTTTTGGCTTCCTCTCTATGCTTTCTTTTTATAAATCATGATCCACAGTGTTAAATCACAGTGACACAAGATCACAGAATAAAGTGTCAATGTCCTGTTATCCATTCATCTCTGTTTGGTTCCTGTAGCTGTCTTTTAACTATGAAACAGTTAATCCATTTCACAGGCTTCATTAGGGCTGTGGGCTTACACAGTGTATGGACATTAACAAGCACAGTTCAGGGTGTGTTTAGTTGCATACACATTGACTTTATATCACAATGATGAACAATAACAAAACAAAAAAATCCTTTCCATTTACCATGACAGAAAGCAAGGGCATAATGTTTCCACAGGAGAGCCTGTGGTCCTTCCTCATAGCCATGGCAATTGTTAGAATCTATCAATGATTCCTGACACTGTCATATATGACACTAATGCCCTGCAGGAAGATTTTGCAAACACAATAGTGGTGTTACCCTTAGTATATGGTAACTCGAAACAAATCATATCATTGCTTAACCGAAAGAACACAACTCAGTTCTGCTGGTGTTATAGGCGAGTTCCTTATGTTTAATAGCACCACAATTATCAGCATAAACATGACTCCCCTTTTTGATACAAAACTTAAATTTTCATCACAACCTCGCCATGCAAAGTGGCTTTGATGGACAGACAGATTAACAGAGATGCTGTAATCCAGTGCTTTTTGTGAATCCTTTCGTCTTTAGATTAGGAATGGCTCAGGATGTTGATGTGAACTGTGCTCAGCGCAAATGGAGATGGTGAAAGTTTACGAGAACTCAGCTGCTGGTAGAGGACATGACACTCTCAATAAGAGAGACAAAAGCAGCACAAAGAGGAACCAACAAAAAGGTAGAATTCTTTTTTTAATGCTTCACATGAGAAATGAAGGATATTTGATATTAAAATGGAAAATATTTTAGATGTCAATGAAGTGTGCACCAGTTCATTTCATACAACCCTTTATTGAAAGTCATATCAATACAGAGGCTTAGCCAGGATTGGGAAGGTTGGTAGTGTTTTTCTGAAAGTAGGGAGCGTAACTTGGGTGCGCACCGGAGACTGGGGGGGGCCTCCCCCAGGAAAATTTTGAAAATTTAATCTTTTTTGGTGCAATCTGGTGACTTCTGGTGCTTCAACTGAACCATAAAAAGAAATGAAAGAAAGCATTAATTTGAAGTGTAAATTATATTTTATTAGGCATTTGTAAAGGTAGCGGAGCGGACGCTGTTAGTGGGAGTAGATTTGGCCACAAAAATCAGAGGCAGTAAGTGAGAAGAGACAATAAAAATTTTAATTTCAGGCTTGAGAAAAAAATAAATAAAAATCCAACAAAAAAAGTCCATAAACAAAATTTCAAAATAGTAATAGGATTATGAAGACCAAAAAAAAAAATAAGAATCCAAAATTCAAGTAAAATCAAAAGTCAAAAATGTTCAAAATACTTCAAAATTCTAAATCTGCTAGCCTCTAAATTGCAGAGGACAACTCACAGTACTAGAGCCTCAGTGCTCACCAAACACACGACAATCAAGACTCCCTATATAAGACTAGACAAGCACGTACATGGTATATATAAGTGACGGCGCCATTTACAACAAGGGTGAACACGTAATCAATTAACACATAACAACAAAAGAGACTCAGACAAAAGCACAAGTGTGTATACATGCAAACAAGCAGATTTACAAAATAAACACAATAAACATTCAATCCTAATAGCACATGAAAAGACACACAACAGAGCTGGCTTGATCAGGACCGCCCCTGACATCCCCATGGCCACAACCAGGATGAACTAGCCCAATTAGGCCCGGAACAAATAAATAACATAATGTTTCCGGTCGGTACTCTTTTGCCGCCGGACAGATGCTGCCAGACCGAAGACTGCAACAAACGTTCACCGCTAAACCGGTAATCATCTTATGCCAACAACATTTGTTTTGAACCCAAGTGTATGCACCTACCTAAGTACAATAAATGTTCACAGCATAATAAAATAGTCTTGCATGTTTCTGTCTATAACAATGCATTTGAGCACCATTCCAATGTCCGTTCCATAATGTCATATACGAACGCAAATGTAAAAAGTCCATGTATGATTATGTGTGTATGTACACGAATGTCCGTGTGTGCATTTGTGTGTAAAACAGTCTCGATGGAGGGCTTCTCTGTGCGGTCACTTCATGACCGTCACAGCGTTTAACACAAATTTTATTTAGTAACCTAAGAAAATGTTATAACAAAGTTTAATTTAGTTTCTTATTCATTAACCTGAACTTTACAAATCCCTGTAATTATCAGTAAAATCTTCTACAAATTCCTGCAATAAAAGCAGAAATGTTAAATAATAACTAATAGTGCACTGAAGACAAAAAACAAAATACAAATTGTTGCAATCAAGTCCTATGACACAGAATCAGACTCTCCATGATTTTGCGATGTTGCAATTTGCAACTTCAATGCAAATTCAACCAATTCCCGCGAATTCAGGGCGGTGTTGCAATCATATCCAATCACCGCAACTTTCCCCCAAATTTGACCAATCGTTGGCGTCGTCTTGAGGTGACGTTGACAAACTACCTTCCGCCTTACTTCCAGTGTTGCCAGATTGGGCGGTTTCCTGCTCAGTTGGGCGGTTTCAAGTGCATTTTGGTGGGTTTTGAACATATTTTGGGCTGCAAAACGTCAGCAGTATCTGGCAACACTGCTTACTCCCGTGTATACGTTCAAGAGAAGCAGCATGTGCGAGTCAGTGTTTATATAGGCTTAAATTCTGTTACTGAATGTGTGTTATGCTTACAGTGAAGGAGTGTGTGCACTTTACATTATTTTTTACTTAATACAAGAAATTAATGGATGCAACATTTTTGCCAAAATGGTATTTTATTTTCCATTGTTTAGGCAGCTTCAGCATCATACTGTGAGATTCTGTTCAAATTATTTTTTTCTTCTATGAAGCCTGAGCCATTTATTTTATTAGTTTATAATAGTTTAATTTGGGCGGCACGGTGGTGTAGTGGTTAGCGCTGTCGCCTCACAGCAAGAAGGTCCTGGGTTCGAGCCCCGGGGCCGGCGAGGGCCTTTCTGTGTGGAGTTTGCATGTTCTCCCCGTGTCTGTGTGGGTTTCCTCCGGGTGCTCCGGTTTCCCCCACAGTCCAAAGACATGCAGGTTAGGTTGACTGGTGACTCTAAATTGACCGTAGGTGTGAATGTGAGTGTGAATGGTTGTCTGTGTTTATGTGTCAGCCCTGTGATGACCTGGCGACTTGTCCAGGGTGTACCCCGCCTTTCGCCCGTAGTCAGCTGGGATAGGCTCCAGCTTGCCTGCGACCCTGTAGAAGGATAAAGCGGCTAGAGATAATGAGATGAGATAGTTTAATTTAGTCTTCAGGAGAGACTGCCTGCACACAGTACTAGTATTAATAGGTTTTTTTTTTTCTTACATGAAAGCTGAGGCATTTATATTATATTTTAAGGTAACTTCATGTTGTGCTGTGAGGTTCTATGCACTTTAACTTTTGAACCAACAGGTGCATTTGGATAAGTAAAGCCTATTTTTCTGCATTTTTGTAGTCCTGGTAATCTTTTATATTGGTAAAGTTGTTTATAGGACCATTTCTCAGTGTATTTTTTTTTTTTTTTTATCAATAGTTTTTCAGTAATAACTTAATATTTAACATATCACTCAATTTTAATCACAAAAAGAGAAAATCGCAACAATTCCTCGCAACTTTCATCGCAATTTTTTGGAACCCCCCACAACATCAGACATTTTAGCCCGCAACAATCACAAAAAAGGCCCGCGAAATCCTGGGGGGACTACAGAATACATCTTTACTATATACAACAAAGATAACAAATGAGATGCAGCCAACTCTGAAGATTTTTAATTTTATGAAATATGTACAACTGAAAATAACACCGACCTGCATCAGTTTTACTGACTCAAAGGTGAAAGGTGTTTTACACTAATTTTTGGGTGCTGATTTTAGGAAAAATGTCAGTTTGTTTCTAGCACGTCACATTTAGTGACAAAATGTGTGACTGATTTAAAGGCATTTTTAGTGAGCGAGGTGGCAGTCACAATAAAGAAAGATCTATGAGAAAGTCTTAACCTGTCATAGTTTAGCCAAGCGTTGCACGTATAAGGGTAGAGTTAGGTTTAACCCTAACCCTCATTATAATCATCTACTGAAGCTCAAGACCTGCAGAGAGACTGTCCCAGTGCAACCCACTTACGGATATCCAAGAAGAGGAAATTCACCCCTTAATTGTTTTAATGTCACTGATGTGAAGATCAGAGTGCCGTAATATTTAATGAAATATATGTATATAGTACATGAATCAGATTTGTGTTTCATCTTACATATATTTTTGCAGGCAATATCCCATTTAACTATTTACGATGCTATTATAAGTTCTGCCTTATTTTAATCAATATTTCTTATTCTGTATGAATATTTTAATAAATATTATTTTATAAGGGAATATCTGTAATTTTCTGTATATTGTAGAAAGCTGACATTTAGAAATACAGCAGGTATAATAAATATGCCTATGCCTTAAAAACCTGAGGTCCAGAAATTTTTTGGACAGCATTTTTGAAATCAGCACCCTCAAATTTGGGTTACTCACTGTAGCTAACGCTGTAATATTAATATTTTTGTGTATTATTTGTTCATATTTAATATTCAATGTTGTTTTTGCTCATACTTATTTGCATACTTAATCTGAAAATTGTTCAATTAATCACGTCATGTGAGCACATCATTTGGTCATGTGATGCTATGGGGAGGAGCGTGAGTTTCGTTTCTTCACATGTTCAGTGTGCTCGAGCGGTATGATGATGTATGAGAGACTGTGCAATATGGAGACAAAGACTGCTAGCCACTCCTAACCTTCAGGTTGAAGGCGTACACGGTATGTTTATTGACATATTTGTGTGATATTTCCTGAAGGCATTAATATTATGGGTATTAAGTGAAACATTTCATGATGGTTTTACTGATGTGTATTTGCCACCGTGTATTTCTTTCAGTTTTCACGGTGGTTTCAGCGTTTGCTCGTTGTAATAAAACACTTGAATCATCAGTTGGAGCGTGGCGCTTTTATCTAACCTGAAGAAAAAAGTTGGGAGTCAGCTATAGTGAAAACATGGGAGCCTACAGTGAGGCCGGTGAAGACGCGCAGCGAGGCCAGTGAAACGGTACACGTGCGCAGCGCAGTGAGGCCAGAGAGGGAACCCCGCACCGAGCAGGACACGTGAATGCAAGCTCTGACTCGTCGCAACCACAGGCCATGGCAAGATGGAAGAGACCGTCAGTGTCACAGCTTGAAGACCTCGCACAACACCACCCACAACTACTTTGCTGCTCTGGTCGTCGTTCAAGGTGACTGTTTCGTCGGCTCCGCTTGAAGAACAGCAAGGTCGGACTCGCGCCATAACAGCGAGTGAGGACAGCGCTGCCGCTGCAGCAGGTCACCGCAAGAGGGCAACAGCGCCTCGTCTTCCGACTGTGTCGTGAGTGGATGCAAGCCGTCAGGTTTAACGTTGCATTTCTTTTATAAGAAGTGAACACTTCTTATATTGCAAATAGATTGTAAATTCGTGTGAAATGGCCATTATGTACAGAATAGTTGTGGCCTGTGTTTAGTAAGCATTGGAGATTGCTGTATCCATCATATTGTGGTGTGGATTCACTGTATGCTTAGGTTTAATACATGTGTAATTTCTATTTGAAATTAATATTGTAACTTTCTTGTAGCTTAAGTTCTGTGTTCAAGATTTTGACTACTTTTTATAGTGTTGTTTTAAAGTAGTTAAGAAAATGGATCAAAGCAAGGGAGATACTCTTGTACTTGAGGGAGTAATTCAGGCTCTTGAAGAAGAACAAAGAGAATTACAAACTAAGTTAGAGACTGTAACAGATGCAACATTAACAGAACAAATGGAAGAACGCATAGCTGAAATTGATAAAATTCTGCAAGCACATAGTGTAGAGAGCCAGGAACCAGATTTTCAACCTGAACAATTGAGGCGCTCAGAAAGAGAACGAATACCAACAGAAAAGTGGCTTGACTATGTAAAGCAAGAGAGTGCAAAAAAGGAAAGAAAGTTTATGTTAATGTATGTAAACTTCAAAGCTGAGATTCAGTACATTAGGAGCAAACTTAAAGAAGAATGTGACAAGATACAACTAGACAGTATGGTGACTTCTTTGGAAGAATATGAGTCACGCTTAAAGGAAGAATATGAGAGCTTACGTGCAATGACTACACCTTCTCAAGACATAAGAAGGAGAATGGATAGCTGTACCTCTGTAACTAAAGAAGTAATTACACTGCTAAATATGTGTCGCTCAGAAGTGGGCAAAGAGTTTGATGCTGCTGCAGTTAAGGAATCGCTCTTACAATTACTTCAGAGGGAAGATGCTAGATCAATTTATGGGTCCACTGTATCAAGGGCAGGTGTGGTTAGTCTACCAGGTAGTCAGGTGTCAATAAAGAAAGCTGAAGCAGCAGCACGCTTGGCATCAAAACGGGCTGAAATTAACAGAGAAAGTGAAATAGCTGCACAAAGAAAAGAGGTGCTTGCCCAGCAAGACAAATTAAGAATGCTGGAAAACCAAAGGGATCTGGAAGCTATGCAGGCTGAACATGATGTGTATGCCGAGGAGGAAATAAAACTTAATGCTGAAATAGGAGAAAATAAAGAAATAACTCGGCCTCCAAGTCAGCCCCAAACTCAGCATACCAAAGCTCCACATGCTCAGATTCCCCATGGCGTATCAGTCCCTTCTCGTTCAGAAAGACAATCGGAGGAAAAATTGAATGACGCATCACTAGTGCAAGCCTTTAAAGAATCTCTGATGGTGACCAGACTTCCTGCACCCGAGCCGTCCTTGTTTACTGGTGATCCGCTAAAATTCACTGAATGGCACACCAGGTTTAAAGCACTTATCGAAACGAGCTGCAGAGACCCAGCACATAGACTGTTTTATCTGAGAAAATACATAAGTGGGGATGCACTATCTGTGTTGGATGGAACGTTTTACAGAAGCGACAAAGAAGCATATACACGGGCTTGGGATGCCCTGAACAAGCGCTATGGCCATCCTTTCATAGTGCAAAGAGCCTTTCGAGGTAAACTTAGTAGCTGGCCCAAGATAGGACCAAAAGACCCACTAAAATTAAGAGAGTTCAGTGACTTCCTGGTCTCATGTAAAAATGCCATGCCTTACGTACAAGGTCTGAAAGTGTTGGATGATTGTGAGGAGAATCAAAAATTGCTTCAAAAACTTCCTGATTGGGCAACAGCTCAATGGAATCGGCATGTCACCAAGACATTGGATGACAACAAGCCATATCCAAGTTTTGAAGAATTCTCAGACTTTATAGCAGAGGAGGCCCACATCGCATGCAATCCTGTTTCCTCTCTTTACGCTCTGAAATATACAGAGGAGAAAACAAGTACAGACACAAAACGCCTCAAAGCCAGAACTCTAGTGACATCAACAAAGGTTGCTCAAGGGAAAAGTCAAGCTTCTAAGGATTCAGGTGAATCAGCAGGCTCTGCAGTTAATCCATCTGCTGCTCAACCAAAGAAACCAATGCATATGCTGTCAGCAAAATCACTTCATTTACAAATGTGAACAATTTGCTGCTTTTCCCCTTGATGAAAAGAAAACATTTGTCAAGAACAACAATATGTGCTTCGCTTGCCTGAGAGTTGATCATGTTGCAAAGGATTGTTGGAAAAGGGCTACTTGTAATATTTGTAGAAAGAGCCATCCAACTCCGCTTCATGACGAATGTGCTCAAGAAGAAAAGCCTGAAGCAAGTCAACAGAAAGACAATTCCTCTACTACCTTGTGCAGTGTGAACATGGATAATGCAGACAGCACCTCAATGATTGTCCCTGTGTGGCTCTCTAGTGCTGTCAAGAACAGCCCTGAGAGCTTGGTGTATGTGCTGTTGGATACACAAAGTAGCAATACATTCATTAATCGAGATGTGTGTGAAAAACTTCAAGCCCACACCAAACCAGTCAAGCTCAAGTTGTCAACAATGACTGACAGGTCAATAGTGAATTGTCACAGAGCCACTGGGTTAAAGGTGAGAGGATACGGTTCAGAAGAATGCATTGAGCTACCACCAGCATACACTAGAGAATACATCCCGTTGGAGAAGACCAGTATTCCAACTCGGGAAACGGCCAAAGGATGGGCACACTTGCTTAGCATAGCTGAAGAGATGCCAGACTTGCTTGACTGTCCGGCTGGACTCCTGATAGGTTACGACTGCACAAGAGCTCTAAAACCAAAAGACGTATGTGGCAGCGGGGGCGTGGTCAAGCGCCGGTCTGTGACAGGAGGGTGGAGCCAGGGAAGGTGAGTGGCAGAATCGCTTCACCTGACTGTAATTAACCTGTGTTTGTGTGTTTTCCCAGTAACCGCTCCCTATTTAAGGAGGCAGAGAGAAAGGAGAGGGAGCGCAACCCGGGATCAGTTGAGTGTGTGTGTGTGTGAATGAATGAGAGTGCTTACACTGAAAAGTTGTAAAAATAAATCGCCTTGTCTGCCTCCAAACGTTGTCCTGCCATCCTCTGTGCTCCACCCACACTCGATACGCGCTACAGTGGTGCTGAAACCCGGGATTAAGGCGGAGCACCAACACAGCAGCCCCATGGAATCCTCCCCGTTCACGGACTTGGTCCACGCCCTCGCCACGGCTCAGCAGAGCCAGCACCAGGCACTTGTCATGCTCCGAAAGGAGCAGGAGTGCTGCTTTGAAGCCCTGGTTCTGGCCCAGCAGGAAGATCGAGAGGCGTTCCGGCATCTCCTCGTGTCGGCGGGGTCCACCAGCGCCCTGGCCGCAGGCCCATCTCCCCTCACCTTGACCAAGATGGGCCCGCAGGACGACCCCGAGGCTTTCATCACATTGTTTGAGCAGGTCGCCGACGCCTCGGGGTGGCCGATGGAGCAGCGCGCGGCGCGCCTCCTCCCCCTCCTGACGGGAGAGGCGCAGCTGGCCGCACTACAGCTCCCCGCCGACCGCAGGCTGGCCTACGCCGACCTTCGCAGGGCTGTCCTCCAGCGCGTGGGGCGCACGCCGGAGCAGCAGCGCCAGCGCTTCCGCGCGCTGCAGATGGAGGAAGTCGGCAGCCCGTTCACGTTCGGCCAGCAGCTCCGGGAAGCCTGCTGGCGGTGGCTGAGGGCCGAAGATCGCGACACCGAGGGAATCATCGACCAGGTGGCGCTGGAACAGTTTATCACCTTCTTACCAGCTGGAACCGCGGAGTGGGTCCAGTGCCACCGCCCGACGTCGCTGGATCAGGCCATAGGACTGGCGGAGGATCATCTGGCGGCTGTTCCGGTGGCAGGACAGTGGATGACATCATCTTCTTTCTCCGCTTCTCTCTCTCTTTCTCCCCCCCTCCTCCCGTGTCCCGTCCTCGCCCCATTCCCCCACCGCGGAGGCGGGGGCCGGCTCCACCCCAGCCGGCCCGCCGCACCCGTGGTGCCCTCCCATTTCTCCCTTCTGTGTCTGTCTCTCCCCCCCCTCAGGTGAGTGAGCCCCAGAACACAGCTGCAGAGGGAAGGCCCGGGCCGGTTTGCTGGCGCTGCGGGGAACCGGGCCACCTGCAGAAACAGTGTGCAGCAATGGAAGTGGGGGCGGTGGTGCGGATCCCCGACGCGCCAGAGGCTGCCCTCGATCGGGCCAGAGTGTATCGCATACCAGTAAGTGTACAAGGGGCTACATATCAGGCGTTGGTGGATTCAGGTTGCAATCAGACCTCGATCCGCCAAAGCCTGGTGCAAGACGAGGCATTGGGGGGAGCACAAGGGGTGAAGGTGTTGTGTGTGCACGGGGATATTCACAGCTACCCGTTGGTGTCGGTCCACATACATTTCAGAGGAGAAAAATCGATAGTGAAGGCGGCGGTTAATCCTCGCCTTACCCACTCTTTGATCTTGGGGACTGATTGGCCAGGATTTCGGGGTTTAATGGCACGCCTAGTAAAGAGTGGGTCCTGCCGGTTAACAGGGGAAGGTCCCGGTGTCGCTTTGGCTGGAGCTGCGGTCGCAGAGCCGTCTACGTCATCTCGGCGACAGAGTGAGGAGCCACCGGCCCCTCCTCTTTCTATTGGGGAATCCCTCGCGGATTTCCCACTGGAACAATCACGAGACGAGACTCTGCGACACGCGTTTGACCAAGTGAGAGTAATCGATGGTCAGACGCTCCAGCTGGGCGCCACCCCGTCCTTCCCCTATTTTTCCATTTTGAAGGATAGGTTATACCGAGTGACGCAGGACACTCAGACGAAAGAGCGAGTCACCCAATTGTTAATTCCAAAGAGCCGCCGGGAATTGGTATTTCAGGCGGCTCACTTTAATCCCATGGCTGGACACCTCGGGCAGGATAAGACACTCACCCGGATAATGGCCCGATTCTATTGGCCGGGGATTCGCGGCGACGTCCATAAGTGGTGTACGGCGTGCCGTGAATGCCAGTTAGTAAATCCAGCGGCCATTCCAAAAGCGCCCTTGCGCCCCCTACCATTAATCGAGACCCCGTTTGAAAGAATTGGGATGGATCTCGTCGGGCCTTTAGATCGGTCAACATGAGGGTACCACTTTATATTGGTTCTGGTGGACTATGCAACGCGATACCCGGAAGCGGTGCCTCTTCGCAATATCTCAGCACGCAGTATTGCGGAGGCCCTCTTCCATGTCATCTCCCGGGTTGGAATCCCGAAAGAGATTCTGACTGACCAAAGCACCTCGTTTATGTCACGAACACTGAGCGAACTGTATGGGCTACTGGGTATTAAGCCGATCCGCACCAGCGTTTATCACCCACAGACGGACGGTTTAGTTGAACGGTTCAATCGCACCCTCAAGAATATTATCAAAAAATTCGTAAGTGAGGACGCACATAACTGGGATAAGTGGCTCGAACCCTTGTTGTTTGCAGTGCGAGAGGTCCCCCAAGCCTCCACGGGGTTCTCCCCATTTGAATTATTATATGGGCATAAGCTGCGCGGCATCTTAGATGTACTGCGGGAAAATTGGGAGGAGGGACCTTCACCGAGCAAAAACGAAATTCAGTACGTTATGGATCTGCGTGCAAAACTCCACACGCTCACCCACCTAACTCAGGAGAATTTGCGGCAGGCCCAGGAACGGCAAGCCCGCCTGTACAACAAGGGCACGCGCCTTAGAGAGTTCACTCCGGGAGATAAGGTACTCGTCCTGTTGCCGACGTCGAGCTCCAAATTAATCGCCAGGTGGCAAGGACCCTTTGAGGTCACACGGCGAGTCGGGGACGTCGACTATGAGGTTAGGCGAACGGACAGGGAGGGGGCACTACAGATCTACCACCTCAATCTGCTGAAACTCTGGAACGAGGAGGTCCCCGTGGCGTTGGTGTCGGTAGTTCCGGAGAAGGCGGAGCTGGGGCCGGAGGTCCAAAAAGGGTCATTGGCATCACGTACCTCTCCGGTCCCCTGTGGAGACCACCTCTCCCCGACCCAACTCACGGAGGTCGCCCAGTTGCAGGCCGAGTTTTCGGATGTGTTCTCACCCCTCCCCGGTCGCACTAACCTTATAGAACACCACATAGAGACGCCCCCGGGGGTGGTAGTGCGTAGCCGCCCTTATAGACTACCCGAACACAAAAAAAAGGTGGTTCGGGAAGAACTTCAGGCCATGCTCGAAATGGGCATCGTCAAGGAGTCCCACAGTGACTGGAGCAGCCCGGTGGTCTTGGTTCCCAAGGCCGATGGCTCGGTCCGGTTCTGTGTGGACTATAGAAAAATCAACGCGGTGTCTAAATTCGACGCGTACCCAATGCCTCGTATTGATGAGCTGCTCGATCGACTAGACACGGCTCGCTTTTACTCGACACTGGATTTGACGAAGGGATATTGGCAGATCCCCTTGACTCCATTATCCCGGGAAAAAACGGCCTTTTCCACACCGTTCGGCTTACGCCAGTTCGTCACACTTCCGTTTGGGCTGTTTGGGGTGCCCGCTACGTTTCAGCAGCTGATGGACCGGGTCCTCTGGCCCCACGCCACCTATGCAGCCGCTTACCTAGACGATATCATCATTTATAGTAATGATTGGCAGCGGCACCTACAACACCTGAGGGCCGTCCTTAGGTCGCTGAGGCGGGCGGGACTCACTGCCAACCTGAAGAAGTGTGCGATTGGGCAGGTGGAAGTACGGTATCTGGGCTTCCACTTGGGCAACGGGCAGGTGTGTCCCCAAATTAATAAGACAGCAGCGATTGCGGCCTGCCCGAGACCCAAGACCAAAAAGGGGGTGAGACAGTTCCTGGGGCTGGCTGGCTACTATCGTAGGTTTATACCTAATTATTCGGACGTCACCAGCCCGCTGACTGACCTCACTAAAAAGGGGGCGCCAGATCCGGTCCAGTGGACGGAGCAGTGCCAGCGGGCTTTCTCTGAGGTAAAGGCTGCACTGTGTGGGGGGCCACTTTTACACTCCCCTGACTTCTCTCTCCCTTTTTTGTTGCAGACCGATGTGTCGGACAGAGGGCTGGGGGCCATTTTGTCCCAGCAGGTGGAGGGGGAGGACCGCCCAGTCTTATACATCAGCCGGAAGCTGTCAGTGCGTGAGGCGCGATACAGCACAATTGAGAAGGAGTGCCTGGCGATCAAGTGGGCAGTCCTCGCTCTCCGTTACTACCTGCTGGGGCGCTCTTTCACCCTCTGTTCGGACCACGTACCCCTCCAGTGGCTCCACCGCATGAAGGATGCCAACGCGCGGATCACCCGTTGGTATCTGGCACTCCAACCCTTCAACTTCAAGGTGGTCCACAGGCCGGGGGCGCAGATGGTCGTGGCGGACTTCCTCTCCCGTCAAGGGGGGGGGGGGGGGAGTCGGCTGCGGGCCGGACGGGCGCCCGGCCTGAGTCGGGCGGTGGGGGTATGTGGCAGCGGGGGCGTGGTCAAGCGCCTGTCTGTGACAGGAGGGTGGAGCCAGGGAAGGTGAGTGGCAGAATCGCTTCACCTGACTGTAATTAACCTGTGTTTGTGTGTTTTCCCAGTAACCGCTCCCTATTTAAGGAGGCAGAGAGAGAGGAGAGGGAGCGCAACCCGGGATCAGACGAGTGTGTGTGTGTGTGTGTGTGTGTGTGTGTGAATATGAATGAGAGTACTTACACTGAAAAGTTGTAAAAATAAATCGCCTTGTCTGCCTCCAAACGTTGTCCTGCCATGCTCTGTGCTCCACCCACACTCGATGCGCGCTACAAGGTAATATCAGGAAATGAGCATGAGCCATACGCAGTAAAAATGGACTTGGGGTGGAGCATAGTTGGTGCCAAAATGCCTACCACTGGTAGAGGGCCAATGGCAGGATTCTGTTATCGCATCTCTGTGAAAGAAATTCCACCTATTACACCTGCATGTGCAATTAAGGCATTAGAGGCAGACTTTCAGGATACAGACCCTACAGATGGGACAGTTTCCCAAGAAGATATCCATTTCTTGCAAATTCTAAATGAGAAAATTCATCATAATGAAAATGGACATTTGGAGATGCCACTTCCATTTAGAGAGCGCCCCCAGCTGCCTAACAACAAACATCTAGCCACAGTCAGGGTGAAACATCTAAAGGGGAAGATGGAGAAAAATCCCAAATCTAAGGAGGACTATGTTAAATTCATGGTCAATGTTTTCAATGATGGTGATGCGGAGGAAGTGTGTGCAACACCAAGGGACGGAAACACATGGTACATCCCACACCATGGGGTGTATCACCCAAGAAAGCCTGAAAAGATAAGGGTTGTTTTCGATTGTTCCGCCAAATGCAAAGGCACCTCGTTGAATGACCACCTACGCACAGGGCCTGATTTAACAAATACATTGACTGGAGTGCTGTGCAGATTTCGCCAGTCTCCCATTGCAATCAACTGCGACATTGAGAAAATGTTCCACCATTTCCATGTTACTCCAGACGATCTGGATTTCATGAGGTTTCTCTGGTGGGAGAATGGGAATACCAAGAGTGAGCCCAAAGAATACCGCATGAGGGTGCACATATTTGGAGCAGCATCATCACCAGGATGCGCCAATTACGGCATGAAATACCTCGCCACTAAGTATGAGAATGAGTACCCCCTAGCAGCAAGTTTCATCTGGAGAAATTTTTATGTGGATGACGGACTTGTCAGTCTGGATTCTGTTGAAAGAGCCAAACAACTAGTCCATGAAGCAAGAGAAGTCTGTAGTAAGGGACAACTGTGCCTGCACAAGTTTGTGTCTAATAACAGAGCTGTCTTGGAGACAATTCCAGAGAGTGAGCGTGCTGGTACAATGACAGATGTGGACCTAAACTATAGACAGCTGCCAGTTCAGAGTGTGCTAGGTGTGAAGTGGAACATAGAGATGGATGTCTTCTCTTTAATGTGGTCCAACAGGAAAGAGCAGCCACTCGACGAGGCATCTTATCCACAGTCGCTAGCATATATGATCCACTAGGATTTATTGCCCCCTATATCTTGACTGGGAAAGGAGTGTTGCAAGAAATGTGCAAACGAGGTGCAGGATGATGTGAGCCCGTCCCGCCAGAACTAAGGCCAAAGTGGGAGACATGGCTCCAAGACCTGGACAATCTTCAACCTATTCAAATACCACGGTGCTTTGTTCCCAACGATCTTGGCACGATCCAGAAAATTGAGTTGCATCATTTCTCAGATGCCAGTAATTATGGCTATGGGCAGTGCTCTTATATCAGGATCGTAGCTGATGAACAAGTACATTGCACATTAATAATGGCGAAAGCTAGGGTAGCACCCACGAGGATTGTCAGTACTCCACGTCTTGAGCTCACTGCAGCCACAGTCTCTGCAGCTGTAAGCAAGATTCTCAGGGAGGAGATTGAGCTAAATATAGATCAGGAGTACTTCTGGACTGATTCGAAGGTGGTACTGGGATACATCAAGAACGAAGCCCAACGTTTTCATAGCGAACCGAATACAGAAAATCAGAGATGCTACTGACCCTAATCAATGGTTTTACATTGAAACAAGTCAGAATCCGGCAGATCATGCCTCTAGAGCAGGGGTCCCCAACCTTTTCAGCCCCAAGGACCGGTTTGGTTCTCATTTTTCCACAGCAGACTGGGGGGGGGGGGGGGGGGCACATATGTTCGCGTGCACATACTTTTACAAATGAGGATAGTCAGCAGGATACAATATGTGGGGGTGGGGGTATTTATTCACAAGTGACTTTAAGGTTGGTATGTTCCAACCATTGGGGGTCTTTGGGGGGGGGCACATGATCATTTATTATTAGGGGACAATTTTGGTGATATTTCATATGGTGTTGTGCATGCATATTAAAAAATAACCATTTCAGCCATGAACAGTAGGTAACAAACTCTTGCAAAAGAACGTGAACTTGAACAAGTGAAAAAGAACGTGAACTTGAACAAGTGAAAATTGAACTATGAACAGGAAGTAAACGCGAAACAACATGCACAACACAATATGTACTGTACAAATTAATACAACGAATTAATAAATTTAGCATGCGTTGAGGCCAAAATGCAATTTATTTTAATGGTTGCCCTGTGCTTGTTTCCCTGCAACAAGAAGATTCCATCTGGGGGTGATGGAAGACAGTGATACTCTTAATGTGTTTGAAATGTCCAATCGATTGCGCAGTTTTGTTTTGGTCACGGTCATTGCAGAAAACCCGGCCTCGCACAGGTATGTGGTTGGAAAAGGAAGCAATGTTTTGAGCGCTTTTGCGGCTATTTCCGGGTATTCCGCTTTGGCTTTGATCCAAAATGCAGGTAAAGAGGTTTGCTTGAACATAGTCTTAAGACCACTGTCATTTGCTAGTTCGAGAAGCTGTGCTTCCTCCTGAATGGGCAGGTGATTGGGGATGCTGGCAAATGGGTTGCGGATCCACTCATTCTTTTGACCCGGATCCGTGGAGGCTGGGAAGTACCATTCGAATTCTTTCGACAGCGCAACAAGGTGATCACGAATCAGCTCCGACAGAGCTGGCGCTGCCTCAGTCTCTCCCAATATCCCCACTAATGTATGAAACATATCAAACACACCCCTGCCTACTCGACGTCCCCACTGAGCCAGCTTTGCTTTAAATGCAGCAACTTTATCTGCCACTTTAAAGACCGTTGTAATCCTCCCCTGGAGTGTCAGGTTGAGCTCATTAAGCAAGCTGAAAATGTCACAGAGGTACGCGAGTTTTGACACCCAATGGTCATCACTAAAATGCGCGGGCAACTCAGATTTTTTTTCTGCCAGAAATTTCTGCAGAGGCTCTCGCAACTCAAACACTCTGGCCAGTGATCTCCCCCTCGACAGCCATCTGACCTCTGCGTGCAAGAAAAGGCGTTTGTGCTCTGCATCCATTTCTTTGCAGAGCTGTTCAAATAACCGGGTGTTGAGTGCGTGTGCTTTGATGTGGTTGACAATTTTAACTACATCATTTAGTACAGCATTCAACTCAGGTGACAATTTACAGCTGGCCAGCATTTCTCTGTGAATGACACAGTGTGCGTGTTCGCAGTCAGGTGCAACCTCTCTGAGCCTCGCAGTGAAACCGGACAGCCGCCCAGTCATCGCTGCAGCCCCATCAGTACAAACGCCGATGCAGAAGGACCAGTCTAACTTCCCGGACACAACCATCCAAAGCTCGAAATAATTCTACACCTGTGGTGTTTGTTGGGAGTGACAGTACACACAACAAATCCTCCTGCACATCCTCCTCAAAAATGTACCGCACAAAAACAAGCAGAATTGCCCGATTTTCCACATCAGTGGACTCATCAACCTGAATCGCAAACCATGGTGACCATCTTACCCTCTCCAACAACTGTGTCTCAATATCCTCCGCTATGTCATCAATCCACCTATGGACAGTACTGGCCGAAAGAGGTACCGCGCCTATCTTTTTTGCTGCTGCCTCCCCAAAGACTTCATTGCACATGTCTTTTGCACATGGCAGAATTAGCTCTTCCCCAATAGTGAAAGGTTCCTTGCATTTAGCAATTCGATTAGCCACTAAGTATAAGGCTTTTAGCGCAGCCACATTCACAGATGCAGTTGTCTTGAGCACGAGTTTTTGTGAATCTTGTTCACGATTTTTACGCTCAAAGAATTCAAGGGGTTTGTGTTTAAGTGTCGGATGTTTGGATTCTAGGTGTCGAATGAGCTTGGATGGCTTCATAGCCTCATTTGACAACTTATCGCCACATACCACACACAAGGGATTTGGTGCATGCGAGTCACCGGTCTGTGCAAACCCATATTTAAGATATGACTCGTCATATTTGCGATTGAAAGATCCCTTCTTTTTCTTTGACATTTCTGGTTCACCAGTATCATCAGTGGGCCTTTTTTTGCCCCTACCCACACCAAAGAAATTCGCTAACAACGTCTGCTTTTTGTTCATTTTAGCTAACGTGTAGCACTGACTGTACAGTACCGCTGACCATGAAGTGAGCTGAACTGAGACTGCGCTGCGGGTTAAGTTGCCTACGTGTTGAGGGGCGGGACAGACAGACAGTCATCATGATTGAAAAAAAAAAAGCTGTTTAATATGCTGCTATGGGTCACCTATGCAATCTGTGCAGTCTCCACATAAATGTTTGACATCTAAACGGGTGTGATGAGTGCATTTGTGGGGGGTTTTTTCCCCTCGCATTTTTTTCGTGTCAAGGCCCGGTTTGGAATGTCTCGCGGACCGGTACCGGTCCGCGGACCGGTGTTTGGGGACTGCCGCTCTAGAGGGCTTAAGGTGGCAGATCTGATGGCATCAAATTGGTTCAAAGGACCCAAGTTCTTATGGGAACAGGAAATTGTAACCAACCAAACATCCTCAGAGCTACTTATAGGCGACCCAGAGGTCAAAGTCCTGAAAACTAATGTTGTGAAAGAATATGACCTCCTGAATCGGTTGTCAAGATTTTCTGACTGGGTTACATGTCTCAATGTCATTGCACGCATTCAGAGGCTGGCTTGCAAGGACAGCTCTGAGCCCATTACTGTAGAGGAGCGAAAGAAAGCTGCTCTCGTGCTGATCAAGGCAGCCCAAAGAGAAGCATTTGGGGAAGAGCTTAAATGGCTTAGCCAAACATCACCACAAAAACTCAGGAAAACTCATAAGATGTATGAACTGGACCCATTTCTTGAGGATGGAGTGCTTAGGGTTGGTGGCAGGTTGAGAAGGTCGTCAGCTTCTCTGGAGTTCAAACATCCCGTGATACTCCCAAAAGAAGGCATTGTTACACAACTGATACTTGACCACTGCCATAAAAGAACACAGCACCAAGGTCGAGGACAAACACTGAATGAACTCAGAGCCAATGGATATTGGGTAATGGGTGCCAGTAAAGTTGTGGCCAAGTACATCAAGAGTTGTGCTACATGTCGAAGGGTGCGTGGCCAAACTCAAGAACAGCGCATGGCTGACTTGCCTATTGATCGAATTGAGCCATCTCCTCCATTCTCATGCACAGGCATTAACTGTTTTGGTCCCTTCTACCCAAAACAAGGTAGAAAAGAATACAAAAGGTATGGGCTGTTGTTAACGTGCCTAAGCTCCAGGGCCATCCATATTGAGATGCTGGAAGATCTCACAACTGATGCATTTCTGAATGCATTGAGATGCTTCATAGCAATAAGAGGAACAGTCAGACAAATTCAATCCAACCAAGGTACGAATTTCATAGGAGCAAAAAATGAGTTGGGAAAGTGGAACTGGATGAGGAAAGGATTTCAACCTATCTTGCGAGAAAGGAATGTGACTTCCTTATGAATATTCCTGAGGCCAGTCATATGGGAGGCATTTGGGAATGTCAGACACAGACAATCAGGAGCGTGATGAGTTCTGTCCTTGCTCAAGCTAAAGGAAGACTGGATGACTCCTCATTAAGAACATTCTTCTACGAGGCCATGTCCATAGTGAACAGTCGCCCGCTCACAACAAACACAATCTGTGATCCCAAAAGTGTTGAACCCTTGACACCCAATCATTTACTTACTTTGAAGCCTACTATGCCCCTTCCACCTCCTGGAAAATTTGTTCAAGAAGATTTATATGCCAGAAAAAGGTGGCGCAAAGTACAGTATCTCTCTGAACAATTCTGGAGCAGGTGGCGACGAGAATACTTGACCAACATCAGCCTTAGACAGCAGTGGCATGTGACAAGAAGGAATGTACAGGTTGGAGATGTAGTGATTGTTAAGGATGAGAATACTCCTAGAAATGAGTGGCCACTAGCTAAGGTTGTTGAAGCAAACGAAGATGATGATGGTCTTGTCCGAAAGGTCAAAATTCAAGTAGGTCAGAGAAATTTAGGACCACAAGGTAAACGCTTACCACAACCTTCATATCTTGAGCACCCAGTTCACAAATTAGTGGTGTTAGTTGAACATAATTCAAAATAGAATAACGCTGAAATAAAATGGAACAATTCAGTTAACTACTTTAACGAACTATTGATAAAAATTGAGTGTAAAAGTTGGGTTTGAAGTTGATAGAAAATTACAAGTTTTATTCACATTTTGTCTAAATATGGTGAACATAAACCTTTGTAATTTTGGTGGCAGTGTAGCTAATGCTGTAATATTAGTATTTTTGTGTATTATTTGTTCATATTTAATATTCAATGTTGTTTTTGCTCATACTTATTTGCATACTTAATCTGAAAATTGTTCAATTAATCACGTCATGTGAGCACATCATTTGGTCATGTGATGCTATGGGGAGGAGCGTGAGTTTCGTTTCTTCACATGTTCAGTGTGCTCAAGCGGTATGATGAAGATGTATGAGAGACTGTGCAATATGGAGACAAAAACTGCTAGCCACTCCTAACCTTCGGGTTGAAGCCGTACACGGTATGTTTATTGACATATTTGTGTCATATTTCCTGAAGGCATTAATATCATGGGTATTCAGTGAAACATTTCATGATGGTTTTACTGATGTGTATTTGCCACCGTGTATTTCTTTCAGTTTTCACGGTGGTTTCAGCGATTGCTCATTGTAATAAAACACTTGAATCATCAGTCGGAGCATGGCACTTTTATCTAACCTGAAGAAAAAAGTTGGGAGTCAGCTATACTCACTACTCCACTGTTGGGTTTCCCATGGTGGCAGGCACACACACACACAGGACCAAAACAATCAGAAAACAACTTAATGGATTACTCACTACTCAGCTGTTGGGTTTCCTGGGGTGGCAGGCAGACCCACACAGGACCGAAACCATCAGAAAACAACTTGATGGGTTACTCACTAATCAGCTGTGGGGTTTCCTGGGGTGGCAGGCACACACACAGGACTGAAACCATTCGAAAAAAAATCGATGGGTTACTCACTACTCAGCTGTTGGGTTTCACATGGTGGCAGGCACACACACACAGGACCGAAACCATCAGAAAACAACTCGATGGGTTACTCACTATTCAGCTGTTCGATTTACCATGGTGGCAGGCACACCCACACAGGACCGAAACAATCAGAAAACAACTTGATGGGTTACTCACGACTCAGCTGTTGGGTTTCCCATGGTGGCAGGCACACCCCCACACACACAGGACCGAAAACATCAGAAAACAACTTGATAGGTTACTCACTACTCAGCTGTGGAGTTTCCTGGGGTGGCAGGCACACACACACACACACAGGACCGAAAACATCAGAAAACAACTCGATGGGTTACTCACTACTCAGCTGTTGGGTTTCACATGGTGGCAGGCACACACACAGGACCAAAACAAGCAGAAAACAACTCGATGGGTTACTCACGACTAAGCTGTTGGGTTTCCTGGGGTGGAAGACGCACACACACACACACACAGGATCGAAACCATCAGAAAACAACTCGATGGGTTACTCACTAATCAGCTGTTGGGTTTCCCATGCTGGAAGGGGCACACACACACACACACACACACACACACACACACACACACACACACAGGACCGAAACCATCAGAAAACAACTCGATGGGTTACTCACGACTCAGCTGTTGGGTTTCCCATGGTGGCAGGCACACACACACACACACAGGACCGAAACCATCAGAAAACAACTTAATGGTTTACTCACGACTAAGCTGTTGGGTTTCCTGGGGTGGAAGGCGCACACACACACACACACAGGATCGAAACCATCAGAAAACAACTCGATGGGTTACTCACTAATCAGCTGTTGGGTTTCCCATGCTGGAAGGGGCACACACATACACACACACAGGACCAAAACAATCAGAAAACAACTTGATGGGTTACTCACGACTCATCTGTTGGGTTTCCCATGGTGGCAGGCACACACACACAAGACTGAAAACATCAGAAAACAACTCGATGGGTTACTCACTAATCAGCTGTTGGGTTTCCCATGCTGGAAGGGGCACACACACACACAGAGGACCAAAACAATCAGAAAACAACTCGATGGGTTACTCACAACTCATCTGTTGGGTTTCCTATGGTGGCAGGTGTACATACACAGGACCGAAAACATCAGAAAACAACTTGATGGGTTACTCACTAATCAGCTGTTGGGTTTCCCATGCTGGAAGGGGCGCACACACACACACACACACACACACACACACACAGGACCGAAATAATCAGAAAACCACTCGATGGGTTACTCACTACTCAGCTGTTGGATTTCCTGGCGTGGCAGGTGCGCACATACACAGGACTGAAACCATCAGAAAACACCTTGATGGATTACTCACTACTCTGCTGTTGGGTTTCCCATGGTGGCAGGCACAGACACACACACACACAAGACCGAAACCATGAGAAAACAACTCGATGGGTGTGGCAGCGGGGTCATGGCCAAGCGTCGGTCTGTGAATGGAGGGCGTAGTCAGGGAAGGTAAGTGGTGGAATCACAGCACCTGATGTGAATTAACCTGTGTTTGTGTGTCTTCCCCAGTGACTGCACCTTATAAGAGGAGAGGGAGAGCAGAGGAAGAGGTCTCTCTCCCGACCAGAAATGTGTGTGTGAGAGAGTGAGTGTGCACTGGTGGTGCAGTTGGCTGAAAAAATTATATATTATATCTATTACACACGGGCGGCACGGTGGTGTAGTGGTTAGCGCTGTCGCCTCACAGCAAGAAGGTCCTGGGTTCGAGCCCCGGGGCCGGCGAGGGCCTTTCTGTGTGGAGTTTGCATGTTCTCCCCGTGTCTGCGTGGGTTTCCTCCGGGTGCTCCGGTTTCCCCCACAGTCCAAAAGACATGCAGGTTAGGTTAACTAGTGACTCTAAATTGACCGTAGGTGTGAACGTGAGTGTGAATGGTTGTCTGTGTCTATGTGTCAGCCCTGTGATGACCTGGCGACTTGTCCAGGGTGTACCCCGCCTTTCGCCCGTAGTCAGCTGGGATAGGCTCCAGCTTGCCTGCGACCCTGTAGAAGGATAAAGCGGCTAGAGATAATGAGATGAGATGAGATCTATTACACACCTTGAAAAATAAAAAGAGTTTTGAGAACTCAGTTCTGGCCTGCCGTGCTTCTGTGCTCCACCCACCTGGTCAGATACTACAGTGGTGCTGAAACCCGGGACGGAGTGCAGAAGGGAAACAGCCACATGGAGTCCTCCCCCTTCAAGGACCTGGTCCATGCCCTCGCCACGGCCCAACAGAGCCAACACCAGGCGCTGATCGCCCTCCTGAAGGGGCAGGAACAACGGTTCGATGCCCTGGTGCTGGCGCAACAGGAAGATCGCCAGGCATTCCGGCACCTGCTCGCATCGGCGGGGTCCCCGATCACCACTGCTGCGGACCCTCCCCACCTCACCCTAACAAAGATGGGTCCGCATGACAACCCCGAAGCCTTCCTCACTCTTTTTGAGCAGGCAGCAGAAGCGTGGGGTTGGCCGGTGGAACAGCGTGCAGCGCGCCTCCTCCCCCTGCTAATGGGTGAGGCGCAGCTGGCCATGCTACAGCTCCCCGCCGACAGCCGGCTGGTCTATGCAGACCTCCGCAGGGCCGTCCTCCAACGCATGGGTCGCACCCCGGAACAGCAACAGCAGCGCTTCCGCGCGCTGTGCCTGGAGGAGGTCAGCCGGCCATTCGCGTTTGGCCAGCAACTCTGGGACACCTGCTGGCAGTGGCTGAGGGCCAACAACTGCAACGCCAAGGGACTCATCGATCTGGTGGCGCTGGAAAAATTCGTCGCCCAACTTCCGGAAGGAATAGTGGAGTGGGTCCAGTGCCATCGCCTGGCCTCACTGGATCAGGCCATCGATCTGGCGGTGGACCACATGGCGGCCGTTCCAACGGCAGGACAGCGTGTCTCCCCTTCTCCCCTCTCTTTCTGTTCCTTGTCCTCGCCCCATTCTCCCACCGCGCAGGCGGGGCCCGCTCCACCTCAGCCAGCCCACCGCACCCGCGGTGCCCTACCGTTTCCTACTTCCTTGTCTGTGTCTTCCCCCCCCCCCCCCCCCCCCCCCTCAGGTGAGTGATCTCCGGAACACCGGTACAGGGAGAGAGCCTGGGCCAGTATGCTAGCGCTGCGTGGAACCAGGGCACCTCCAGCATCAGTGCTCGGCGATGGAGGTGGGTGCGGTGGTCCGGATCCCCGATGCACCAGGGACCGCCCTTGATTAGGCCGGAGCGTATTGCATACCGGTGAGTATCCAAGGGGATATGTATCAGGCTTTGGTGGGCTCCAGCTGTAATCAGACCTCAATCCACCCAAGCCTGGTGCAAGACGAGGCATTGGGGATAGCACAATTGGTGAAGGTGTTGTGTGTGCATGGGGATGTTCACAACTACCCCTTAGTGTCAGTCCACATTCTATTCCGAGGGGAAAAGTTTAGAGAAAGGCGGCGGTTAATCCTCGCCTTACCCACTCGATAATTCTGGGGACTGATTGGCCGGGATTTCGGGAATTAATGACGTATTTAGTGAAGAGTGGGGCCTGCCATAGTTCAGCGGGGGGAGGGCTTGGAGTGGCATTGGTGTGAGCAGCTGTCACAGAGCTGTCTACGTCATCACCGTGTCAGAGTGAAGAGCAGCATGCTCCTCCTCCCTCTGTCAGGGATTCCCTCATGGATTTCCCATTAGAGCAGTCTCGAGACGGGACTCTGAGGCATGCGTTTGACCAAGTGAGAGTAATCAATGGTCAAACGCTCCAGCCAAACACCACCCCGTCCATCCCCTATTTTTCCATTATTAAGGATAGGTTATACCGAGTGACCCAGGACACTCAGACTAAGGAACAAACACAGCTTTTCATCCCAAAGAGCCGCCGGGAATTTATATTCCCGGCGGCTCACTTTAATCCCATGGCTGGACACTTGGGGCAGGATAAGATACTAGCCCGAATAATGGCCCAGTTCTATTGGCCAGGAATTCGCAGCGATGTATGGCGTGCCGTGAATGCCAGTTAGTAAATCCCGCCGCCATTCCAAAAGCGCCTTTGCGCCCTCTGCCATTAATCGAGACCCCATTCGAAAGAATTGGGATGGATCTCGTGGGGCCATTACACTAGTCAACATGAGGATAATCACTTTATTTTAGTTCTGGTGGACTATGCAACGCGATATCCGGAAGCAGTGCCTCTTCACAATATCTCAGCACACAGTATTGCAGAAGCACTCTTCCGTGTCATCTCCCGAGTCGGAATCCCCAAAGAGATTCTGACTGATCAAGGCACTACGTTTATGTCATGCACACTGCGCGAACTGTATGGGCTACTGGGAATTAAGCCTATCTGCACCAGTGTTTATCACCCACAAACGGATGGTTTAGTGGAACAGTTTAATTGCATCCTCAAAAACATTATTAGGAAATTTGTAAGCAAAGACGCACGCAACTGGGATAAATGGTTCGAGCCCCTGTTATTTGCAGTGCGAGAGGTCCCACAAGCCTCCACGGGGTTCTCCCCGTTCGAATTATTATACAGGCGTAAGCCGCGTGGCATTCTGGATGTGCTATGGGAAAATTGGGAGGAGGGACCTTCAACCAGTAAAAACGAAATTCAATACGTTATCGACCTGCACACCAAACTCTATACCCTCACACACCTCACCCAGGAGAATTTGTGCCAGGCCCAAGAACGTCAAGTCCGTCTGTACGACAGGGGCATGCGCCATAGGGAATTCACACTGGGAGATAAAGTACTCGTGTTGTTGCCCACGTCGAGCTCCAAATTGATTGCCAGGTGGCAAGGACCCTTTGAAGTCACATGGCGAGTCGGGGACGTCGACTATGAGGTGAGGCGAACGGACAGGGGTGGGGCGTTACAAATTTACCACCTCAATCTACTAAAACTTTGGAACGAGGAGGTCCCCGTGGCATTGGTGTCATTGGTTCCGGAGAAGGCGGAGCTGGGGCTGGAGGTTCAAAAAAGAAAATTGACATCGCCCACCGCTCTGGTCCCCTGTGGAGACCACCTCTCCCCAACCCAGCTCACGGAGGCCGCCCAGTTGCAGACAGAATTTTCTGATGTGTTCTTGCCCCTGCCTGGCCGCACCCACCTCATAGAACACCACATTGAGATGCCCCCTGGGGTTGTAGTGCACAGCCACCCTTACAGACTGCCCAAATACAAAAAAAAGGTGGTTCGGGAAGAACTTGAGGCCATGCTCGAAATGGGCATCGTCGAGGAGTCCCACAGTGACTGGAGCAGCCCGGTGGTTTTGGTTCACAAGGCCGATGGGTCGGTCCGGTTCTGTGTGGACTACAGAAAAGTCAATGCGGTGTCTAAATTTGACATGTACCCAATGCCCCGTATTGATGAGTTGCTCGATCGACTAGACACTGCTTGTTTTTATTCGACACTGGATTTGACAAAGGGATATTGGCAGATCCCCTTGACTCCGCTATCCCAACAGAAAATGGCCTTTTCCACACCGTTTGGCTTACACCAGTTCGTCACACTTCCTTTTGGGCTGTTTGGGGTGCCCGCTACATTCCAGCGGCTTATGGATAGGGTCCTTCGCCCCCATGCCACCTACGCGGCCGCCTACTTGGATGATATTATTTACAGTAATGACTAGCCATGGCACTTAGAATACCTAAGGGCCATCCTTAGTTCACTGAGGCAAGCGGGTCTCACAGCCAACCCGAAGAAGTGTGCGATTGGGCGGGTGGAAGTACGGTATCTGGGTTTCCACTTGGGCAATGGGCAGGTGCGTCCCCAAATTAATAAAACAGCAGCGATTGCAGCCTGCCCGAGGCCCAAGACCAAAAAGGGGCTGATACAGTTCCTGGGGCTGGCTGGCTACTATCGTAGGTTTATACCTAATTATTCGGACGCTGACTGACCTCACTAAAATGGGAGCACCAGATCCAGTCGAGTGGACGTAGCAATGCCAGCGGGCTTTCTCGGAGGTAAAGGCTGCACTGTGTGGGGGGCCACTGTTACACTCCCCTGACTTTTCTCTCCCCTTTATTTTGCAGATGGACGCATTGGACAGAGGGCTGGGGGCTGTTCTGTCCCAGGAGGTGGAGGGGGAGAAACGTCCAGTGCTGTACATCAGCCGGAAGCTGTCAGTGCGTGAGGGCAGGTCCAGCACAATCGAAAAGGAATGCCTCACCATCAAGTGGGCAGTCCTCGCCCTCCGCTACTACCTGCTGGGGCGCCCTTTCACCCTCTGTTCGGACCACACGCCCCTGCAGTGGCTCCACCACATGAAGGATGCCAACACGCAGATCACTCGTTGGTATCTGGCACTCCAGCTATTTAAGTTCGAGGTGGTCCACAGGCCGGGGGTGCAGATGGTCGTGGCGGATTTCCTCTCCCATTGGGGGGGGGGAGTCGGCTACAGGCCGGATGGCTCCCCGGCCTGAGTTGGGCAGTGGGGGTATGTGGCAGCGGGGGTGTGGCCAAGCGTCAGTCTGTGAATGGAGGGCGGAGTCAGAGAAGGTAACTGGTGGAATCACTGCGCCTGATGTGAATTAACCTGTGTTTGTGTGTCTTCCCCAATGACCGTGCCTTATAAGAGGAGAGGGAGAGCAGAGGAAGAGGTCTCTCTCCTGACCAGAAATGTGTGTGAGAGGGAGTGAGTGTGCACTGGTGGTGCAGTTGGCTGAAAAGCTATATATGAGAGACAGAGAGAGAGAGAGAGAGAGAGAGCTCTTTTCCAAAATGCTATAAATCCATTTTGATTGTTTTCAGAAAAATGACATTTACCCAGACCCATAAATTTTGCAAATATTTAATTTATCCTGTTATAATACATAGTTGGTTCAGTCTGAACATTGTCAACAATAATTGACAAATCTCACAACGTTATTGATTATAAATCCAAAGTTTATTATGTATTTTTTTCAAAACGCTATAAATCCATTCATTTTTTTGTCTTTCTGTTTTCAAAAACAAGAGAACATGCTGTAGATATATAATTTCAGGAACTTTCATCATACAATTTATGATAAAATCAAATTATATAAACACTTAAATAACATTCATTCATTTATGTTTAATCTTACATTTTAAGACTGTCCACCACAGAAAACTAAATAACAAATAGCCAGTTAGTTCAATTTTTTAAATGCAATCCAAAGTGCCACCTTAAATAGCATGACAAAACCACTAATTAAATAACAATAATCAGCCCGCCACCAGAATAGCGAATTTTCTTAGTTTGCTCTCGTTCATGGTTATCTTTGTTTAAATGATGTCTTCTACCACCTGGTGTAGGTCTCACAGGTCTTTCAGAACCATCAAAAGTATTCACAACCACCATTTGCAAAAGTTATTTGTGCTCAAGAAGCTACACAAGCAAACAAAACTCCTCGCTTCAGGGCACCACCATGTGGGATAGTGTAGAACGCTGACCGAACTCTGATTGGTCTCGAGGAAATGTCTCACTCAGCCAAAAAACAGGTGTAGCACCCATCACGTTTTGGAGAGAAAATACAATTTGCAGCACATATAAACAAGGAAATATAGCGATTTTGGCATGAAACATTAATGGAGCAGTGAATAGGCTCAGTACACAGCAGAATAGCGTGACGAATTCGTTTTTTTTTAAATTGCCGTTTATCGCATTTTGGAAAAGAGCTCTTCATATCTTGAAAAATAAGAGTTTTGAGAACTCAGTGCTGGCCTGCCGTGCTTCTGTGCTCCACCCACCTGGTCAGATACTACAATGGGTTACTCACTACTCAGCATACCTGTCAACTTTGAGGTTTGAAAAAAAAGGGATATTTCCCAGATTTTAACTCAAAATAAGGGAAAATTTCGGAAAGTCGAACTTTCCGAAAATTTCAGAAAGTCGGTAATCGAACTGACTTTTCTTCACAAAATTAAATTCGTCCTGCCATTTGGGCAAGTAGCGGCAATACACCTTTTTTGGTTTTGCCTCGCTCCTTTCTTTATTCATGTCTCTTGTCTCGCCGTCTACTGAAACTCGCTCCCTGAGGAAAGAATTACGACCATCTTTTAGTTTTGTGAGAAGTTCCGAGCAGTGACCTTGGTCAGACCATAGATTTACATAGAAGACTAGATGCCTCGTCCCCGTTGCCCGTCAACGAAGTCGAACGTTCGCACATGGCGGCCATCTTACCTCAGACAGCTGGCTTACCCATTACATTGTGTTGGTAGCGATATGTACTTTTCAGATGACCGTAACTTCCTCAAGTTTCAATCGATATTCAAACGGTTTGGTTTGTTATATAAAACAAACAAACGGAAGTATGTATTTATGATATGAATGATGAATAATCATTTTATGTTTTAAAAAAATACGCATAGCTTGGTGAAAATATTTCAGTATACTACAGACTGTAAGACAGGATGCATGCTGAAATTCCTATGCTGTGAGAAGCCTAACACTGCATACTTATGGATAACTGCGGCCTTAGGACAAATAACCATACAATTTTTTTCCAATTTTTAGTGAAAATATTTTTACATGTGATAGGGCCGTAGGGGAAGCTAAAGTTAAATAAACAGCTTACTCACTTCTGAAACTTCAGAAATACTTCATCCACCTCAAAAACCTAATGCACTCACAGCATAGCAGAATAACAAATGTAAACTCACATCATAGCATAATAACAAATGCACTGCCCGAGTAAGTAATAGTATAAAACAGTGACAGCGACTCACGGTAGTTTGTGACAAAAAAAAGCACTTAATTAATCACATGTGGTTATACTTCCAAGGATAAAAAGATATCTTTACATTTACAAAAAGAACAGTCAAAGCTGATTATCATGTCAAAGTCAATATATGTTAGCACAGAAGATTGAAATTTCATTTGACTAGGCTCCAATGTGCAGTTAAAATAAAACTAAACATACTGATATAAACATCTACAATTAAAACAGACATACACATCAGCTTGTCATCAAAGTCAGTACTTTGATTTCCTGTAAATCATAATGTGAGTGCTGGGCTGTGCTTGCGTAAGTCTTCATACCCATAGGATGTCTATGTTCATACCCCTTGTCTGTGGTAAGATGGCCACCCTGTGCGGACGTTCTGGAATACGCAGTGAGGAATCTAGTCTTCTATGTAAATCTATGGGTCAGACTAGCGCTATGGTTCTGACAGTCTTCTTCACAGACATGCAATTAAAATCAATGTGTAATTACTAGACTGCCACCTGCTGTACTGGAGAGGGCGGGGACGTGAATTCATGGCCCGACTTCCTGCTGTAAACTCCTGTCAGAGGCGCGTCATGAATTCTGGACCTACCGACTTTTATATAATGTGAAAATACGGGATATTTTCGGGAAAATAAAAAAACGGGAAGACAGTGGGAAATAAGTAAAAATAAGGGATTTCCCGGGAAAAACGGGAGGATGGACAGGTATGCTACTCAGCTGTTGGGTTTCCTGGGGTGGCAGGCAAACACACACAGGACCAAAACCATCAGAAAACAACACGATGGGTTACTCATTTCTCAGCTGTTGGGTTTCCTAGGGTGGCAGGCACACACACACAGGACCGAAACCATCAGAAAACAACTCGATGGGTTACTCACTACTCAGCTGTTGGGTTTACCATGCTGGCAGGCACACACATACAGGACTGAAACCATCAGAAAACAACACGATGGGTTACTCACTATTCAGCTGTTGGGTTCCCCATGGTAGCAGGCACACCCACACAGGACCGAAACCATCAGAAAACAACTTGATGGGTTACTCACTATTCAGCTGTGGGGTTTCCTATGGTGGCAGCCACACACACACAGGACCGAAACCACCAGAAAACAACTCGATGGGTTACTCACTATTCAGCTGTGGGGTTTCCTATGGTGGCAGCCACACACACACAGGACCGAAACCACCAGAAAACAACTCGAAGGGTTACTCACTACTCAACTGTTGGGTTTCCTGGGGTAGCAGGCACACACACACACAGGACCGAAACCATCAGAAAACAACTCGATAGGTTAGTCACTATTCACCTGTTCGATTTACCATGGTGGCAGGCACACACACACAGGACCGAAACAATCAGAAAACAACTTGATGGGTTACTCACAACTCAGCTGTTGGGATTCCTATGGTGGCAGGCACACACACACAGGACCGAAACCATCAGAAAACAACTCGATGGGTTACTCACTATTCAGCTGTTCGATTTACCATGGTGGCAGGCACACCCACACAGGACCGAAACAATCAGAAAACAACTTGATGGGTTACTCACGACTCAGCTGTTGGGATTCCTATGGTGGCAGGCACACACACACAGGACCAAAACCATCAGAAAACAACTTGATGGGTTACTCAGTATTCAGCTGTGGGGTTTCCTATGGTGGCAGCCACACACACACAGGACCGAAACCACCAGAAAACAACTCGAGGGGTTACTCACTACTCAACTGGTGGGTTTCCTGGGGCAGCAGGCACACACACACACAGTACCGAAACCATCAGAAAACAACTTGATGGGTTACTCACGACTCAGCTGTTGGGTTTCCTATGGTGGCAGGCATACACACACAGGACCAAAACCATCAGAAAACAACTCGATGGGTTACTCACTATTCAGCTGTGGGGTTTCCTATGGTGGCAGGCACATACACACAGGACCGAAACCACCAGAAAACAACTCGATGGGTTACTCACTACTCAACTGTTGGGTTTCCTGGGGTAGCAGGCACACACACACACACACACACACACAGGACCGAAACCATCAGAAAACAACTCGATGGGCTACTCACTATTCAGCTGTTCGATTTACCATGGTGGCAGGCACACACACACAGGACCGAAACAATCAGAAAACAACTTGATGGGTTACTCACGACTCAGCTGTTGGGTTTCCTATGGTGACAGGCACACACACACAGGACCGAAACCATCAGAAAACAACTCGATGGGTTACTCACTATTCAGCTGTTCGATTTACCATGGTGGCAGGCACACCCACACAGGACCGAAACAATCAGAAAACAACTTGATGGGTTACTCACGACTCAGCTGTTGGGTTTCCTATGGTGGCAGGCACACACACACACAGGACCGAAACCATCAGAAAACAACTCGATGGGTTACGCACTATTCAGCTGTTCGATTTACCATGGTGGCAGGCACACCCACACAGGACCGAAACAATCAGAAAACAACTTGATGGGTTACTCACGACTCAGCTGTTGGGTTTCCTATGGTGGCAGGCACACACACACAGGACCGAAACCATCAGAAAACAACTCGATGGGTTACTCACTACTCAGCTGTTGGGTTCCCCATGGTGGCAGGCACACCCACACAGGACCAAAACCATCAGAAAACAACTCGATGGGTTACTCACTACTCAGCTGTTGGGTTCCCCATGGTGGCACGTGCACCCACACAGGACCGAAACCATCAGAAAACAACTTGATGGGTTATTCATGACTCAGCTGTTGTCCAATGGTGGCAGGCACACACACACAGGACCGAAACCATCAGAAAACAACTCGAAGGGTTACTCACTACTCAGCTGTTGGGTTTCCTGGGGTGGCACTGGGCAAGCGTGCACACACAGGACCGAAACCATCAGAAAACAACTCGATGGGTTACTCACTACTCAGCTGTTGGGTTTACCATGCTGGCAGGCACACACAGACAGGACTGAAACCATCAGAAAACAACACGATGGGTTACTCACTACTCAGCTGTTGGGTTCCCCATGGTAGCAGGCACACCCACACAAGACCGAAACCACCAGAAAACAACTCGATGGGTTACTCACTACTCAACTGTTGGGTTTCCTGGGGTAGCAGGCACACACACACACAGGACCGAAACCATCAGAAAACAACTCGATATGTTACTCACTATTCACCTGTTCGATTTAGCATGGTGGCAGGCACACCCACACAGGACCGAAACAATCAGAAAACAACTTGATGGGTTACTCACGACTCAGCTGTTGGGTTTCCTATGGTGGCAGGCACACACACACAGGACCGAAACCATCAGAAAACAACTCGATGGGTTACTCACTATTCAGCTGTTCGATTTACCATGGTGGCAGGCACACCCACACAGGACCGAAACAATCAGAAAACAACTTGATGGGTTACTCACGACTCAGCTGTTGGGTTTCCTATGGTGGCAGGCACACACACACAGGACCAAAACCATCAGAAAACAACTTGATGGGTTACTCAGTATTCAGCTGTGGGGTTTCCTATGGTGGCAGCCACACACACACAGGACCGAAACCACCAGAAAACAACTCGATGGGTTACTCACTACTCAACTGTTGGGTTTCCTGGGGTAGCAGGCACACACACACACACACACACACAGGACCGAAACCATCAGAAAACAACTCGATGGGTTACTCACTTTTCACCTGTTCGATTTACCATGGTGGCAGGCACACCCACACAGGACCGAAACAATCAGAAAACAACTTGATGGGTTACTCATGACTCAGCTGTTGGGGTTCCTATGGTGGCAGGCACACACACACAGGACCGAAACCATCAGAAAACAACTCGATGGGTTACTCACTATTCAGCTGTTCGATTTACCATGGTGGCAGGCACACCCACACAGGACCGAAACAATCAGAAAACAACTTGATGGGTTACTCACGACTCAGCTGTTGGGTTTCCTATGGTGGCAGGCACACACACACAGGACGAAAACCATCAGAAAACAACTCGATGGGTTACTCACTATTCAGCTGTTCGATTTACCATGGTGGCAGGCACACCCACACAGGACCGAAACAATCAGAAAAGAACTTGATGGGTTACTCACGACTCAGCTGTTGGGTTTCCTATGGTGGCAGGCACACACACACAGGACCGAAACCATCAGAAAACAACTCGATGGGTTACTCACTATTCAGCTGTTCGATTTACCATGGTGGCAGGCACACCCACACAGGACCGAAACAATCAGAAAACAACTTGATGGGTTACTCACGACTCAGCTGTTGGGTTTCCTATTGTGGCAGGCACACACACACAGGACTGAAACCATCAGAAAACAACTCGATGGGTTACTCACTATTCAGCTGTTTGATTTACCATGGTGGCAGGCACACCCACACAGGACCGAAACAATCAGAAAACAACTTGATGGGTTACTCACGACTCAGCTGTTGGGTTTCCTATGGTGGCAGGCACACACACACAGGACCAAAACCGTCAGAAAACAACTCGATGGGTTACTCACTATTCAGCTGTGGGGTTTCCTATGGTGGCAGCCACACACACACACAGGACCGAAACCACCAGAAAACAACTCGATGGGTTACTCACTACTCAACTGTTGGGTTTCCTGGGGTAGCAGGCACACACACACACACACACACAGGACCGAAACCATCAGAAAACAACTCGATGGGTTACTCACTATTCACCTGTTCGATTTACCATGGTGGCAGGCACACCCACACAGGACCGAATCAATCAGAAAACAACTTGATGGGTTACTCACGACTCAGCTGTTGGGTTTCCTATGGTGGCAGGCACACACACACAGGACCGAAACCATCAGAAAACAACTCGATGGGTTACTCACTACTCAGCTGTTGGGTTCCCCATGGTGGTAGGCACACCCACACAGGACCAAAACCATCAGAAAACAACTTGATGGGTTATTCACGACTCAGATGTTGGGTTTCCTATGGTGGCAGGCACACACACACAGGACCAAAACCATCAGAAAACAACTCGATGGGTTACTCACTATTCAGCTGTTCGATTTACCATGGTGGCAGGCACACCCACACAGGACCGAAACAATCAGAAAACAACTTGATGTGTTACTCACGACTCAGCTGTTGGGTTTCCTATGGTAGCAGGCACACACACACAGAACTGAAACCATCAGAAAACAACTCGATGGGTTACTCACTATTCACCTGTTCGATTTACCATGGTGGCAGGCACACCCACACAGGACCGAATCAATCAGAAAACAACTTGATGGGTTACTCACGACTCAGCTGTTGGGTTTCCTATGGTGGCAGGCACACACACACAGGACCGAAACCATCAGAAAACAACTCGATGGGTTACTCACTACTCAGCTGTTGGGTTCCCCATGGTGGTAGGCACACCCACACAGGACCAAAACCATCAGAAAACAACTTGATGGGTTATTCACGACTCAGATGTTGGGTTTCCTATGGTGGCAGGCACACACACACAGGACCAAAACCATCAGAAAACAACTCGATGGGTTACTCACTATTCAGCTGTTCGATTTACCATGGTGGCAGGCACACCCACACAGGACCGAATCAATCAGAAAACAACTTGATGGGTTACGCACGACTCAGCTGTTGGGTTTCCTATGGCGGCAGGCACACACACACAGGACGAAAACCATCAGAAAACAACTCGATGGGTTACTCACTATTCAGCTGTTCGATTTACCATGGTGGCAGGCACACCCACACAGGACCGAAACAATCAGAAAACAACTTGATGGGTTACTCACGACTCAGCTGTTGGGTTTCCTATGGTGGCAGGCACACACACACAGGACCGAAACCATCAGAAAACAACTCGATGGGTTACTCCCTATTCAGCTGTTCGATTTACCATGGTGGCAGGCACACCCACACAGGACCGAAACAATCAGAAAACAACTTGATGGGTTACTCACGACTCAGCTGTTGGGTTTCCTATTGTGGCAGGCACACACACACAGGACTGAAACCATCAGAAAACAACTCGATGGGTTACTCACTATTCAGCTGTTTGATTTACCATGGTGGCAGGCACACCCACACAGGACCGAAACAATCAGAAAACAACTTGATGGGTTACTCACGACTCAGCTGTTGGGTTTCCTATGGTGGCAGGCACACACACACAGGACCAAAACCGTCAGAAAACAACTCGATGGGTTACTCACTATTCAGCTGTGGGGTTTCCTATGGTGGCAGCCACACACACACACAGGACCGAAACCACCAGAAAACAACTCGATGGGTTACTCACTACTCAACTGTTGGGTTTCCTGGGGTAGCAGGCACACACACACACACACAGGACCGAAACCATCAGAAAACAACTCGATGGGTTACTCACTATTCACCTGTTCGATTTACCATGGTGGCAGGCACACCCACACAGGACCGAATCAATCAGAAAACAACTTGATGGGTTACTCACGACTCAGCTGTTGGGTTTCCTATGGTGGCAGGCACACACACACAGGACCGAAACCATCAGAAAACAACTCGATGGGTTACTCACTACTCAGCTGTTGGGTTCCCCATGGTGGTAGGCACACCCACACAGGACCAAAACCATCAGAAAACAACTTGATGGGTTATTCACGACTCAGATGTTGGGTTTCCTATGGTGGCAGGCACACACACACACAGGACCAAAACCATCAGAAAACAACTCGATGGGTTACTCACTATTCAGCTGTTCGATTTACCATGGTGGCAGGCACACCCACACAGGACCGAAACAATCAGAAAACAACTTGATGGGTTACTCACGACTCAGCTGTTGGGTTTCCTATGGTAGCAGGCACACACACACAGAACTGAAACCATCAGAAAACAACTCGATGGGTTACTCACTATTCACCTGTTCGATTTACCATGGTGGCAGGCACACCCACACAGGACCGAAACAATCAGAAAACAACTTTATGGGTTACTCATGACTCAGCTGTTGGGGTTCCTATGGTGGCAGGCACACACACACAGGACCGAAACCATCAGAAAACAACTCGATGGGTTACTCACTATTCAGCTGTTCGATTTACCATGGTGGCAGGCACACCCACACAGGACCGAAACAATCAGAAAACAACTTGATGGGTTACTCACGACTCAGCTGTTGGGTTTCCTATGGTGGCAGGCACACACACACAGGACCGAAACCATCAGAAAACAACTCGATGGGTTACTCACTATTCAGCTGTTCGATTTACCATGGTGGCAGGCACACCCACACAGGACCGAAACAATCAGAAAACAACTTGATGGGTTACTCACGACTCAGCTGTTGGGTTTCCTATGGTGGCAGGCATACACACACAGGACCAAAACCATCAGAAAACAACTCGATGGGTTACTCACTATTCAGCTGTGGGGTTTCCTATGGTGGCAGGCACATACACACAGGACAGAAACCACCAGAAAACAACTCGATGGGTTACTCACTACTCAACTGTTGGGTTTCCTGGGGTAGCAGGCACACACACACACACACACACACACACACACACACACACACACACACACACAGGACCGAAACCATCAGAAAACAACTCGATGGGTTACTCACTATTCAGCTGTTCGATTTACCATGGTGGCAGGCACACACACACAGGACCGAAACAATCAGAAAACAACTTGATGGGTTACTCACGACTCAGCTGTTGGGTTTCCTATGGTGGCAGGCACACACACACAGGACCGAAACCATCAGAAAACAACTCGATGGGTTACTCACTATTCAGCTGTTCGATTTACCATGGTGGCAGGCACACCCACACAGGACCGAAACAATCAGAAAACAACTTGATGGGTTACTCACGACTCAGCTGTTGGGTTTCCTATGGTGGCAGGCACACACACACAGGACCGAAACCATCAGAAAACAACTCGATGGGTTACTCACTACTCAGCTGTTGGGTTCCCCATGGTGGCAGGCACACCCACACAGGACCAAAACCATCAGAAAACAACTCGATGGGTTACTCACTACTCAGCTGTTGGGTTCCCCATGGTGGCACGTGCACCCACACAGGACCAAAACCATCAGAAAACAACTCGATGGGTTACTCACTACTCAGCTGTTGGGTTCCCCATGGTGGCACGTGCACCCACACAGGACCGAAACAATCAGAAAACAACTTGATGGGTTACTCACGACTCAGCTGTTGGGTTTCCTATGGTGGCAGGCACACACACACAGGACCGAAACCATCAGAAAACAACTCGATGGGTTACTCACTATTCAGCTGTTCGATTTACCATGGTGGCAGGCACACCCACACAGGACCGAAACAATCAGAAAACAACTTGATGGGTTACTCACGACTCAGCTGTTGGGTTTCCTATGGTGGCAGGCACACACACACAGGACCGAAACCATCAGAAAACAACTCGATGGGTTACTCACTATTCAGCTGTTCGATTTACCATGGTGGCAGGCACACCCACACAGGACCGAAACAATCAGAAAACAACTTGATGGGTTACTCACGACTCAGCTGTTGGGTTTCCTATGGTGGCAGGCACACACACACACAGGACTGAAACCATCAGAAAACAACTTGATGGGTTACTCACGACTCAGCTGTTGGGTTCCCCATGGTGGTAGGCACACCCACACAGGACCAAAACCATCAGAAAACAACTTGATGGGTTATTCACGACTCAGCTGTTGGGTTTCCTATGGTGGCAGGCACACACACACAGGACCGAAACCACCAGAAAACAACTCGATGGGTTACTCACTACTCAACTGTTGGGTTTCCTGGGGTAGCAGGCACACACACACACACACACACAGGACCGAAACCATCAGAAAACAACTCGATGGGTTACTCACTATTCACCTGTTCGATTTACCATGGTGGCAGGCACACCCACACAGGACCGAATCAATCAGAAAACAACTTGATGGGTTACTCACGACTCAGCTGTTGGGTTTCCTATGGTGGCAGGCACACACACACAGGACCGAAACCATCAGAAAACAACTCGATGGGTTACTCACTACTCAGCTGTTGGGTTCCCCATGGTGGTAGGCACACCCACACAGGACCAAAACCATCAGAAAACAACTTGATGGGTTATTCACGACTCAGATGTTGGGTTTCCTATGGTGGCAGGCACACACACACAGGACCAAAACCATCAGAAAACAACTCGATGGGTTACTCACTATTCAGCTGTTCGATTTACCATGGTGGCAGGCACACCCACACAGGACCGAAACAATCAGAAAACAACTTGATGTGTTACTCACGACTCAGCTGTTGGGTTTCCTATGGTAGCAGGCACACACACACAGAACTGAAACCATCAGAAAACAACTCGATGGGTTACTCACTATTCACCTGTTCGATTTACCATGGTGGCAGGCACACCCACACAGGACCGAATCAATCAGAAAACAACTTGATGGGTTACTCACGACTCAGCTGTTGGGTTTCCTATGGTGGCAGGCACACACACACAGGACCGAAACCATCAGAAAACAACTCGATGGGTTACTCACTACTCAGCTGTTGGGTTCCCCATGGTGGTAGGCACACCCACACAGGACCAAAACCATCAGAAAACAACTTGATGGGTTATTCACGACTCAGATGTTGGGTTTCCTATGGTGGCAGGCACACACACACAGGACCAAAACCATCAGAAAACAACTCGATGGGTTACTCACTATTCAGCTGTTCGATTTACCATGGTGGCAGGCACACCCACACAGGACCGAATCAATCAGAAAACAACTTGATGGGTTACGCACGACTCAGCTGTTGGGTTTCCTATGGCGGCAGGCACACACACACAGGACGAAAACCATCAGAAAACAACTCGATGGGTTACTCACTATTCAGCTGTTCGATTTACCATGGTGGCAGGCACACCCACACAGGACCGAAACAATCAGAAAACAACTTGATGGGTTACTCACGACTCAGCTGTTGGGTTTCCTATGGTGGCAGGCACACACACACAGGACCGAAACCATCAGAAAACAACTCGATGGGTTACTCCCTATTCAGCTGTTCGATTTACCATGGTGGCAGGCACACCCACACAGGACCGAAACAATCAGAAAACAACTTGATGGGTTACTCACGACTCAGCTGTTGGGTTTCCTATTGTGGCAGGCACACACACACAGGACTGAAACCATCAGAAAACAACTCGATGGGTTACTCACTATTCAGCTGTTTGATTTACCATGGTGGCAGGCACACCCACACAGGACCGAAACAATCAGAAAACAACTTGATGGGTTACTCACGACTCAGCTGTTGGGTTTCCTATGGTGGCAGGCACACACACACAGGACCAAAACCGTCAGAAAACAACTCGATGGGTTACTCACTATTCAGCTGTGGGGTTTCCTATGGTGGCAGCCACACACACACACAGGACCGAAACCACCAGAAAACAACTCGATGGGTTACTCACTACTCAACTGTTGGGTTTCCTGGGGTAGCAGGCACACACACACACACACAGGACCGAAACCATCAGAAAACAACTCGATGGGTTACTCACTATTCACCTGTTCGATTTACCATGGTGGCAGGCACACCCACACAGGACCGAATCAATCAGAAAACAACTTGATGGGTTACTCACGACTCAGCTGTTGGGTTTCCTATGGTGGCAGGCACACACACACAGGACCGAAACCATCAGAAAACAACTCGATGGGTTACTCACTACTCAGCTGTTGGGTTCCCCATGGTGGTAGGCACACCCACACAGGACCAAAACCATCAGAAAACAACTTGATGGGTTATTCACGACTCAGATGTTGGGTTTCCTATGGTGGCAGGCACACACACACACAGGACCAAAACCATCAGAAAACAACTCGATGGGTTACTCACTATTCAGCTGTTCGATTTACCATGGTGGCAGGCACACCCACACAGGACCGAAACAATCAGAAAACAACTTGATGGGTTACTCACGACTCAGCTGTTGGGTTTCCTATGGTAGCAGGCACACACACACAGAACTGAAACCATCAGAAAACAACTCGATGGGTTACTCACTATTCACCTGTTCGATTTACCATGGTGGCAGGCACACCCACACAGGACCGAAACAATCAGAAAACAACTTTATGGGTTACTCATGACTCAGCTGTTGGGGTTCCTATGGTGGCAGGCACACACACACAGGACCGAAACCATCAGAAAACAACTCGATGGGTTACTCACTATTCAGCTGTTCGATTTACCATGGTGGCAGGCACACCCACACAGGACCGAAACAATCAGAAAACAACTTGATGGGTTACTCACGACTCAGCTGTTGGGTTTCCTATGGTGGCAGGCACACACACACAGGACCGAAACCATCAGAAAACAACTCGATGGGTTACTCACTATTCAGCTGTTCGATTTACCATGGTGGCAGGCACACCCACACAGGACCGAAACAATCAGAAAACAACTTGATGGGTTACTCACGACTCAGCTGTTGGGTTTCCTATGGTGGCAGGCATACACACACAGGACCAAAACCATCAGAAAACAACTCGATGGGTTACTCACTATTCAGCTGTGGGGTTTCCTATGGTGGCAGGCACATACACACAGGACAGAAACCACCAGAAAACAACTCGATGGGTTACTCACTACTCAACTGTTGGGTTTCCTGGGGTAGCAGGCACACACACACACACACACACACACACACACACACACACACACACACACACACACACAGGACCGAAACCATCAGAAAACAACTCGATGGGTTACTCACTATTCAGCTGTTCGATTTACCATGGTGGCAGGCACACACACACAGGACCGAAACAATCAGAAAACAACTTGATGGGTTACTCACGACTCAGCTGTTGGGTTTCCTATGGTGGCAGGCACACACACACAGGACCGAAACCATCAGAAAACAACTCGATGGGTTACTCACTATTCAGCTGTTCGATTTACCATGGTGGCAGGCACACCCACACAGGACCGAAACAATCAGAAAACAACTTGATGGGTTACTCACGACTCAGCTGTTGGGTTTCCTATGGTGGCAGGCACACACACACAGGACCGAAACCATCAGAAAACAACTCGATGGGTTACTCACTACTCAGCTGTTGGGTTCCCCATGGTGGCAGGCACACCCACACAGGACCAAAACCATCAGAAAACAACTCGATGGGTTACTCACTACTCAGCTGTTGGGTTCCCCATGGTGGCACGTGCACCCACACAGGACCAAAACCATCAGAAAACAACTCGATGGGTTACTCACTACTCAGCTGTTGGGTTCCCCATGGTGGCACGTGCACCCACACAGGACCGAAACAATCAGAAAACAACTTGATGGGTTACTCACGACTCAGCTGTTGGGTTTCCTATGGTGGCAGGCACACACACACAGGACCGAAACCATCAGAAAACAACTCGATGGGTTACTCACTATTCAGCTGTTCGATTTACCATGGTGGCAGGCACACCCACACAGGACCGAAACAATCAGAAAACAACTTGATGGGTTACTCACGACTCAGCTGTTGGGTTTCCTATGGTGGCAGGCACACACACACAGGACCGAAACCATCAGAAAACAACTCGATGGGTTACTCACTATTCAGCTGTTCGATTTACCATGGTGGCAGGCACACCCACACAGGACCGAAACAATCAGAAAACAACTTGATGGGTTACTCACGACTCAGCTGTTGGGTTTCCTATGGTGGCAGGCACACACACACACAGGACTGAAACCATCAGAAAACAACTTGATGGGTTACTCACGACTCAGCTGTTGGGTTCCCCATGGTGGTAGGCACACCCACACAGGACCAAAACCATCAGAAAACAACTTGATGGGTTATTCACGACTCAGCTGTTGGGTTTCCTATGGTGGCAGGCACACACACACAGGACCAAAACCATCAGAAAACAACTCGATGGGTTACTCACTATTCAGCTGTTCGATTTACCATGGTGGCAGGCACACCCACACAGGACCGAAACAATCAGAAAACAACTTGATGGGTTACTCACGACTCAGCTGTTGGGTTTCCTATGGTGGCAGGCACACACACACAGAACCGAAACCATCAGAAAACAACTCGATGGGTTACTCACTATTCACCTGTTCGATTTACCATGGTGGCAGGCACACCCACACAGGACCGAAACAATCAGAAAACAACTTTATGGGTTACTCATGACTCAGCTGTTGGGGTTCCTATGGTGGCAGGCACACACACACAGGACCGAAACCATCAGAAAAAAACTCGATGGGTTACTCACTATTCAGCTGTTCGATTTACCATGGTGGCAGGCACACCCACACAGGACCGAAACAATCAGAAAACAACTTGATGGGTTACTCACGACTCAGCTGTTGGGTTTCCTATGGTGGCAGGCACACACACACAGGACCGAAACCATCAGAAAACAACTCGATGGGTTACTCACTATTCAGCTGTTCGATTTACCATGGTGGCAGGCACACCCACACAGGACCGAAACAATCAGAAAACAACTTGATGGGTTACTCACGACTCAGCTGTTGGGTTTCCTATGGTGGCAGGCACACACACACAGGACCAAAACTGTCAGAAAACAACTCGATGGGTTACTCACTATTCAGCTGTGGGGTTTCCTATGGTGGCAGCCACACACACACAGGACCGAAACCACCAGAAAACAACTCGATGGGTTACTCACTATTCACCTGTTCGATTTACCATGGTGGCAGGCACACCCACACAGGACCGAATCAATCAGAAAACAACTTGATGGGTTACTCACGACTCAGCTGTTGGGTTTCCTATGGTGGCAGGCACACACACACAGGACCGAAACCATCAGAAAACAACTCAATGGGTTACTCACTATTCAGCTGTTCGATTTACCATTGTGGTAGGCACACCCACACAGGACCAAAACCATCAGAAAACAACTTGATGGGTTACTCACGACTCAGCTGTTGGGTTTCCTATGGTGGCAGGCACACACACACAGGACCGAAACCATCAGAAAACAACTCGATGGGTTACTCACTATTCAGCTGTTCGATTTACCATGGTGGCAGGCACACCCACACAGGACCGAAACAATCAGAAAACAACTTGATGGGTTACTCACGACTCAGCTGTTGGGTTTCCTATGGTGGCAGGCACACACACACAGGACCAAAACCATCAGAAAACAACTCGATGGGTTACTCACTATTCAGCTGTGGGGTTTCCTATGGTGGCAGCCACACACACACAGGACCGAAACCACCAGAAAACAACTCGATGGGTTACTCACTACTCAACTGTTGGGTTTCCTGGGGTAGCAGGCACACACACACACACACACACACACACACACACACACAGGACCGAAACCATCAGAAAATAACTTGATGGGTTACTCACGACTCAGCTGTTGGATTTCCTATGGTGGCAGGCACACACACAGGACCGAAACCATCAGAAAACAACTCGATGGGTTACTCACTATTCAGCTGTTCGATTTACCATGGTGGCAGGCACACCCACACAGGACCGAAACCATCAGAAAACAACTCGATGGGTTACTCACTATTCAACTGTTCGATTTACCATGGTTGCAGGCACACCCACACAGGACCGAAACCATCAGAAAACAACTCGATGGGTTACTCACTATTCAACTGTTCGATTTACCATGGTGGCAGGCACACCCACACAGGACCGAAACAATCAGAAAACAACTTGATGGGTTACTCACGACTCAGCTGTTGGGTTTCCTATGGTGGCAGGCACACACACACAGGACCGAAACCATCAGAAAACAACTCGATGGGTTACTCACTATTCAGCTGTTCGATTTACCATGGTGGCAGGCACACCCACACAGGACCGAAACAATCAGAAAACAACTTGATGGGTTTCTCACGACTCAGCTGTTGGGTTTCCTATGGTGGCAGGCACACACACACAGGACCGAAACCATCAGAAAACAACTCGATGGGTTACTCACTATTCAGCTGTTCGATTTACCATGGTGGCAGGCACACCCACACAGGACCGAAACAATCAGAAAACAACTTGATGGGTTACTCACGACTCAGCTGTTGGATTTCCTATGGTGGCAGTCACACCCACACAGGACCGAAACCATCAGAAAACAACTCGATGGGTTACTCACTATTCAACTTTTCGATTTACCATGGTGGCAGGCACACCCACACAGGACCGAAACAATCAGAAAACAACTTGATGGGTTACTCACGACTCAGCTGTTGGGTTTCCTATGGTGGCAGGCACACACACACAGGACCGAAACCATCAGAAAACAACTTGATGGGTTATTCATGACTCAGCTGTTGGGTTCCCCATGGTGGCACGTGCACCCACACAGGACCGAAACCATCAGAAAACAACTTGATGGGTTATTCATGACTCAGCTGTTGTCCAGTAGTGGCAGGCACACACACACAGGACCGAAACCATCAGAAAACAACTCGAAGGGTTACTCACTACTCAGTTGTTGGGTTTCCTGGGGTGGCAACTGGGCAGGCGTGCACACACAGGACCGAAACCATCAGAAAACAACTCGTTAGGTTTCTTTATGTATCTACAGTCTATGCCTATGGGGCTCCACTCGTGTGGGCCAAAGGAGCTCCACTAATATGAAGATTTAAAATTTAATTACAGATAGGAGTGTGGTTCAGTTAAAGGTTAAACTGATTTCCGTGGTGAGTAAATACTAATAGAGCTAGTTTTGGTGTGGGGATGCTCTAAAGCAGCCTGCAAAGCATGTAATCTAGAATGATGAATCCGCTCGACTTGCAGTTGCTGCTGTCTAACAGCTCGTCAGCCGTTTGACACAGAACACGATACATCGGGAGTTTGTCATTTTCTTCTTCGGCACTGTGGCCATCTTAGAAACTCACTGTGCTCGCGAAATAATTTGCTCTCTGACGTCATTTCTGTGGATTGAGCGTGACAGAACCCACCCAGTTTTTTCCACTGCTCGACACCAAAATCATGGGTGATATACTTTCTTATTTTGAACACAGAATGGCAAATTTTGGTGAAAAGTCAGCAAAATATATAAAGTTTTCAAGGTCTTTGGTTGAAAGTTTTACCCTCATGAGCCAAGTTGCAACAGGAGCCAAACCGTGCAGGCAATATACGTAGAGTGCTCCGAGATGATGCTAAAAATAGTAACACTGCGGTCTGCGCGGCCATCTTGGAAGTCACTCGCTCCGGAGCACTCATAGAGTACACATCATAGAGTACACATTCACCAATTCGTTTCCGCGTTAGAGGGCTTAGAAGCTTGGATTTTTTAAGAATTTAGACATCTGAAGTGATGGAGCACTACTGTGAAAGTTTGGATAAGCAGGCACGGGAGTGTTATGCTGAGAAGGTACGTTTCATTGGGAATATAGATCCATACACGGTTAGTGAGAAGGAATGGATAGCTGACCCCAGCTTGTTGCCGCATGTGACATACATCGATCTTGTGAACTATCTAGTGTTTCACCCAAGTCCATTTTGTGAACTAAAGCATGTGTACATAAACATTACTAGGCCTAGATCTTAAATGCCATTTGATGCAACAATGCACTGCAGTAGACATAAGCTACCTAATATGACAAATATATCCATTAATCATTGCTAAAAGTACATAGAAAAGATAATAGTTTGTATCACATTTATTTTAGTAACTATGAAATTCAAGACAATTTAACCTACCTGTCACAAAGTGATCAGAACAAATCCGGATACAGTCAAGTTGTCCTAAATTTGATCGGTTAATGGCAGCCAGCCACTGTCGTCTCCTCCGCTCGCTTTTCTCCTGTGCTGCAATTCCCTGGTTAGTCACGACTTTAGGGAGTCTGTGGAAGCTTTTGCCACCCTTTCCCCCCCGGCTACTACAGCCAACAATGACACACGTATTCGGCATTGTCACCCCTTTTTGCTTCGCTGAACAACAACAATGCACTGACACGGCGACCTTTGACTTCCAATATGGCCGCCGCTGGGTTCGCGCTGACCTCGAAGCACTCTATTAAAGCTAATTTAACGGAGCATGCGCAGTGCGCAGGCATCCTTTTGCCACTTTACCATCAGCTGACCTGTCGCTAGTGTATTGCTGTTTTCTTTCTTTGTCCTTACCATTTGAATTGATCAGTATAACTGGTTTCATAAGCCATGCTCGGCATTAATCACTGTTTGCCATAACTTTATTTTCATGCATTTAACTGTGCTGTGGGGAGAGCAGGGAAAGGCCTAGCAGCATTTTTGGATACCAAATGTTTGTCATGTCTCGTTCAAAATGCTCATTGCCATTTACATCTCTCATCTGTGTTAGCTTTGTCTAATATCAAGAAATGCAAATATACACACAGGCTGTGAAAAATACTCTCATTTATTGGGTAAAACTTTGTGATGACATTTCCGGATTCACTTTACTCACCGCCATTCAAACTCCGGCACTTCCGGGTTTACGTAGGGAACCCGAGGGACTGTACCACTTGGGTCAGATAGAGGGGTTTCGTGGGTGGATAGCGGGTTGAACCATTTTGACAGGGGTGGGATTTATAGCAAAATGTTTTGAAAACAAAAGATACACGATTCATGAAAACACTGACTGGATTCAGGTCAACTTGTCAGATCCCGAAGGATTTCACAGTGATTTCAGAATCAACATCACTATTTAGAATTAAATTCCTACAACTCATCATTTCTATTAATTCATTTTTTACACGTTTTCTTTCTCTTTCAGCTTGTCGCTTTTCTTGTGAAAGATTTCTTCGCCTTTCTCTCACTCTTTCACCACTTCTTTCCTTTTCTTCCTCTCTTTCTCTTCCTGGTTTTGACTTCATCTTTCTCTCCTTGGTTCACTTGTTCTGACATCTTTTTTAAAGTTTGTAAAAATGATTATTATTTTATTGCGCGGTTTCAGTTGTTCTCTGTAGGGATGGATTGGCATGCCGTAGCCATAGTAAATTCCCTTTCACTCTACAGCAGGGGTCTTCAATCCTATCTGCAAAGGGCCGGTGTAGCTGCAGGCTTTCATTACAGCCAAATTGGAGGCTCACTTGATTGTTGACTGGAGACGAGGGTGAAATGATTAAACAAGTGAAATCAGGTGTAGCTCCTGCTTGGTTGGAATGAAAGCCTGCAGCCACACTGGCCCTTTGTGGATAGGATTGAAGACCCCTGCTCTACAGCATTGAACACGCCAATTCCTGCACTCGATGCCATGTTCTATCTCCGCCCATTCTTCAAACTCCCTGTAATGGTATTGGATACAGAGATGATACTGGATACCAAACACAGTGATGTCACAACTGTGCTTTAAACCCGTGGCGGAATCAAAATTCTTTCTCTCTGGTGGAGGGTTTCCAAGCGTGAAAGAGAGACGTCGTTGTATCTGTGCTACAGGAGAACAAAGGACAAAGAACGAGCTATTGATACCGGACCTTTAGCCAAAGTTCAATGTATTTGATCTTTGCATAGTTGCAATAATATCTGAACCGGTTAGTTACTGCAGCCCACGCAGTATTTTAAAGAGGAAAGGTGACCGGATCCCTTTTCCCTTTCGCAACATCGACAAACTACAAATAAGATTCCTTCCAAATCATCGGACGACCGACGGGACATCGAAGATCTTCAGCTGACGAGCTATGAAAGTAAAAGGAACAGAACTGTTTTCTCCCTGGACCTGTGCTCTGCGCTGTCTTCGGATAACAGATGACACACTTTCAGTCGCCAAGCAAGAGCGATCTCAAGTAAGGCTGGCATCTGGGCAATTGTTAGTCTTAGTTGTGGCTAGTTAATGCGAAGAGTGTTGTTTATTTGAATTAATTCATGATTTAAATGTACGCAATTTGATTCACATGAAAGTTGGTCTTAGACCGCGTGTTGTTTGATTTACTTTGTTTATTATCTGTATTTAGTTAGATCGTGCATGCTCTCTCTCTATCTCGCTCTCTTTAACTCCCTCTGTCGCACTACACCCCTTAACATTGGGATTTCAGGAGTAGCTAAGGTTGAGTAGAAGTTTGGCTTTGAGGCCTAGCACAAGGCTCGCGCATTCCATACACACACACTCACTCAATCTCTCTCACACACACACACACACACACACACACACACACACACACACACACACACACACACACACACTCTCCCTCACACACACACCTACTCATACACACACTCTCACACAGACACACATAAACACGTGATTTCCCTATCACATTTTAACATTCACTCGCCCCTATACTGTAACACTGGCATATAGCTCATTACTTCTGATCACCATTAGTGCCTCAGTTATCATCATATACACTACTGATTTTTATTTGTATACGTTGTATCACCATTTATATTGAATTATTCCTTGGCTGCTATTGTTGCTATATCTGATCAGTATTAGTTTGCTAATTCATGTCCGCTATTTCAGTAAATGGTATCTTTGGAATAAACTGTGTCCTGTTTATTGCTACAACATCCACCGAGTGCCAACCTCTGCCAAACAAGTATTCTAATTGCCTTCGCCCATTTGGTTGTTATATGAATGTTATAGATCTAGAGTAAACGTATTACATTAGAGCTACAATACTCACTAAACTATAGCAACATCACTAAGTTATTCCATTGATTTTAATAGTTTAGCTATAAACTATTAGACACTTGAATTAATGATTTATGAATTTATGAGACTGATCACTTTTTACATGAGACTGATTTGATAAGCCTATTGCACCTACATCTCGGTGGAAAAAACAATAAATGTGAAATTATCTGAAGACAAAAATAAGTTATGTAGGTGTGTTCGCGCTTCTAGTTCCCGCCAAAATCAAACAGCCAATCAGAATCGCGAGGGGCATGGATGGACGTACACGGCTGGGATCCCTGTGTGTCCATGAAAAATCAACTCGATGGGTTACCAGATTTTCTGAAGTATGGAGCTCTGCAAGGCCAGCGCGAAAGCTCTGCTACAACAAGAAAAAGACATTCTCCAGCGGGCTAGAAAAATAATCGAAGAACCTGGCTGATGTAACTCCATTCTTGTTTGAAGAAGGAGGTCTGTAAATTGATATAAGGTGAAGAGATTTGTTCCCAGCATTGAGATTGATGTCGAGACACTCCATGGCAGAGTATCGACACGTTGGTTCATTTTCAGTGTTAGTGAGGCCTTTCCGTATTAGAGCTGCAATTCCACCACTAGTTCTGTTTAATCTCGACTGATGAGTAATCACATGAGTAGACAGCGCATTTGAAAAATCAGCAATAGTCCGTTCATCCTGTCCGTCACCATTCAGCCAGATCTCAGTTATAATCATAACATCAATTTGGCAAGAAATTATAAAGTCACAGAAACCGGCTGACTTGTTCTTAATGGAACGGGCATTCCAGAGAGCAAAACAAACTTTAGGACTGTACGAAGTTGGGATGATTTTAGAAATGTTTACATTTATCCTTCTTTAGGTGATTTATCTTGATCCAAAGTAACAGATGTAGTAGATGAATATTAATGTTGCTTTTTGGATTATGCAATATTATAATGCAAGCTTGTAAAGGCCTTGATGATGCAATGTTATCATAATTGTGCGTCATTGATTCTGGGAAAATTTGGATGAAAGGTGGGCAGAAAACATTTTCTGAATTTGAACTTAGATTCAAATTCATAGAACATGGAACAAAACTTTGGTATTTACCATAACCCAATACTGTTATAATGGGCCTTTGCAATGCAGCTGATGAGGCGCGAAACAACTTCCGGTTTATTATTACTTAATAACTCTCTAACCATCATGGGGTCACCCTTTTTTCTTTAAGAAACTATTTTTACATTCAGGTTTGTTTAGGAAATAGTACAGATTCTACACTAATGATGTGTAAGCATGAGTGTAAATGTGCTTTAAGCTCATCAATCTGCTGTAAAATTCATTGTCACATTGCACTGTGAAGACAGTTACAGTATAAATTACTCAATGTTACATGCATCCTCTTTTTGGCTTTCTCTTTGTCCTCTTTTTTGTTTTATAATTCATGATACATGGTGTAAACAGTGAAATAAGATAACAGAATAAAGTGTCGATGCACCACTATTCATTCGTCTCTGGTTCCTGTAGCTGCCTTTTACCTATGAAACAAGATTGTAAAGCATTATAGTAGAACAATATAATGAATGATTTATATATTCAGTAGGATTCATTAGGGCTGTGGGCTTCCCCAGTGTACTGACATTAACCAACATTAATGGAATTTCTTGCCTTCCTAATGCATTTGAGACCAAAACAGTAAATAATAAAAATGATACAGTAAACAGCCATATTCCACACCTGTAGTCATTCATATTATGTCAAGAACTGCTCAACTAAGTCAAGAAAAACAAGTCTGGCATTACTTTAAGACATGAAGTGACTTTTAATTCATAAAAATAGAGAAAAAAAAACATTGAATTAGAAGTTGTGTTCAGACTTTTGATTGATACTGTACTTATTCATTGATACTTCAGTTGCACACACAATGACTTTATATCACATTCATAAACAAACAACAAAAAAAAAAACCCTTTCCATTTATCATGACAGAACGAAAGAGCACAACCTTTCAACAGGAGAGCCTGTGGTCCAAACTGTTGCCATGGCAATTGTTGGAATCAATCAGTGATTCCTGATACTATCATCAGTCGCCCCAAGCCTATTTTGTTTCTTGTGTTTCTTGCTTTCTGCATGACAAAGTTATTGGTTTTGACCCTTGTCTGTGCTCATAGATTACTCTGGTTTCTTGCTGCCCGCCTGTGCTATGACCCCACTAAAAAAAAAAAAAAATCGACACTGGGAGCACTACTTGTGAACATCACTTGCAGATATCCTTATTAATGTTATTCTGGTAATTGTGGTTGAATTTAAACTTAATTTGCAAACTATTACATTTGAGCTAAGGAGAAAAGGGTGGATTAAAAAAAAGCAGGCAATTTCTTGAAAACAAATGATTATAAATGCAATATAGAACACAAAATTTTCACAACACAAAGTCTTCGTGGTCACACCCGTAGTTTTACATTATAGAATATAAGAATTTTACTGAGAATATAAGAATGTTCTGAGGCTAATATAGTTATAACTATATTTCTACATTTCCAGAATTGTGTAAAGCTGCTTTCTGTCTATTGTTTTAAGCATTGATTATAAAATGAACTCAATCGCTCCATAAATTCAGCTTGATTTGTGAATATTTTACTGGACTGTTCCCTCATTACGAAAAAAACTAAACAAAACTTTTCTCACAGATCCATAATTGATTTCTTGAGCATGGCAAGTCATTCCACCCTTTCCTATCTGAACTATTGAAATTCTCAGCGCAGTCCTCATCACCATTATTATTATTTGGTTCCCCATCAGACCAGTACCTGAAAAGCAGAGAAATACATAGAAACAGATCAGTGTTCAGTTACCTTCAGTTCCACACATTTAAGTAAATCAACTGAGTAACCCATGTTTACTGAGATTCTTAACGATCACAGCAGTAATAGTTATTGTTGTGATGAGAATATAAAAGGGAATTATATTATCTTAGCATTTAGTTTAACGTAGTATCAAATTGTCAATCAGCAGACGCAAACGCTTTGTCATGTTATGACTGTGATTAAATGCAGTAGATGGCCTCATAGTAGTAGCACTCTGCAAAATGGGAAGATATTTTGGAATATATACAGATAAATACAAGTCTCTTACACAGTGGTCAGTGGTGTACCATCCACCCATTTCCACTCTCCCTCTGTGTCTCTGTCACTCAGACCAATCCAAGCGTTTCTGCTGCTGCCCACCAAGTTCAGGATAAACTCCTGTGATGGAGAGAACAATATCAAAGTATTTCTCTACATGTGATCTGCTATATTTATAATAGCACAATATGAATACAGATACTGTTCTCATTTGTATTCTCTCTCTCACCTGTTCCTCTCCGCTCTTTATGATCACCAGGTCTGCTCCTCGCTCTCTGCAATCCTGTCTGCTCTCAGTCCAGTTCTTCTTTATTTGCGAGATGTAGTAAAAACTGGAACTGAAATAAGTCCATCCTGGACCCAGACCATTTTAATGAAAAAAGGGAGAATAATTCTCAAAATTATTTAAGCTTCGATATTGATGACACTGTACATTGTACTGCTCTCAGTACATATTTTCACCTCAGTAGAGATGTAGTCAATACTGTAGTTGAAATATCTCACTTTGAAACATTAAACTGACCACAGAAAAATACATTTAAGGCTGTGTTCAGAGTTGGGTCACATTTTAATACAGAAATTGTGCATGTCAGTATTCAGACCTTAGATGTACAGAAACTACAGACTCAGGCACTATTTAGAAGTTACAGGTGAGTTGCATCTGTGAGGTTCAGTAAAAAGGGAGTAAATTTAAACAAAAAAAAAAATCAGTAAAATTTTAAAGTGTTTCATAGATTTTAGCTTGAAGTAGACTTTAAGCTTGTCCAGATTGTCAATGAGAACAGCGAGAAACACGGACAGAAAGTTGGAGGTAATAGTTTGAGCATTAGGACTAAAAAAAAAAACCCTGAGAATTCACTTTTAATTCGTCGAGGGACTAGGCGGGGCAGGAAATGAACAGGTGAGGCAAAAAGCACATGAAAACAAAGGCTGTCAAAACAAACACAAAACACAGAAAACAGTGGCAGCCTCTAGAGGCCAAAACAAACATGACAACAACAGAAAATAATAGCGGCCTCTAGAGGCCAAGATAGTCCAAGTCCTAACAAATTATCTCAGAAGTTGAAATTACAGAAACTGCTGTGGAAAAGGCTGAATGTATTGTTTGCAGGTATCAGACGAGGATGTCAATGATAATCTTTGTGTGGCCCAGGATGTGAGCGAGCAAAGGAAGGACATGTTTCAGGATTTTTACTCTCCTTTATTAATAATGTGTATGATGGCCAAGCTATCAGAGTAAATCAAAATTACATTCCCTGTCCATTCATGCCCTTCGATGAGGGAGGAGATCATTATGGGATAAAGTTCCCACAGGGTGGAAGATTCATTGTGTAAGTGAATAAATTCAACAGGCCATGGAGAAGCAAACCAATGACCTCCTATATATACTGACCAAAGCCAGTGATTGGATGAGCCTCGATGTGGACTTGCAAGTTTTTGGTCTATCAAACCTCATCCTGATAAAAGAAGGAAAAGCCATTCCAGTGTTCGGTAAAAACAGAACTGATGAGGAGACATTGAAGAAGCAGCAAATGAAAGGGTTCACCAGCGATATAATGTGTATTGTGTAGTTAAGGTAGTTCAAAGAAGTTGAAGTTTGGTAAAATGTGGAACGTTAACAAATTCAGACAGGGCAGGAATGATATGGTTGTGCTGACTTGCGGGAGGGAGATGTGGAAGGATATTATTTCTAAACCTATACAGAGAAATTCTGAAGAGATGGAGGGTTGTAAAATTGCTTTGTATAAGAATGCCAAAATTGCTGAAGGCTGAGTCAAGAATCAAGAGGCCAACAGAAGAGGAGAGTAGACAAGGTCAGTGGTGAGAAATGATGAGGAAATCATCCTTTATGTGAAGGATGACAAGTGTGTGATATACGGTACATACATGAAAGAGGATCCAGTATAGAGCTTGACCTAGAGTGTTGGAAAACTCTTGAAGCTTAGAATGAAGAAAATTTGCTTTTCCAATATACTCTGAACAGATACCAGGAAATCAGGGTGAAGTGGTACAATATTGAAAGCTGCCATGAGTTAGCCTTGGCCATCCAGGTTGTGCTCCTACTGTGTTTAATGAGATGAAGAGTGTAATCCACTGTCACTCGCTGAATAAAAATGTAGACCTGGGGACTATGGTTTTCATGGAAACAAACCTTTAAAGACATTACTGCACATAATCGATGTTCTCTGTCTGACTCAGAGCAGTTCATATCCATAGATCTGTTACAACCACTGAGCATATTTAAAACGTATACTCACCTAAATTAGTAATCTGTTTTTGAAATTCGTCTTTCTCTTTAGTCAGGTTGTTGAATTTGATCCACAACACTGTGACGGCAATCAGCAGTAGAACACACAGCAACACCACACACACTGCAGTAAGTCTGTAACATTTCATCCCTGCAGGGTTGATACCTGTAACTAGAGAGAACTTAAGTAATGTAAGTAATCACTTTTTATATTTGTACATCTATTGTTCAGAAGTTAATCTGAGAAGAGTCATGAGGTTACACCATGGTGTAAGTTATAGCTCTTGGTAAAATATATAGATTATATAGTAGTGAACGACAAATATTGCCATCGTTTCGATAATAGGGTAAAAGGAAACACATATTAAACAAATGCACTCCCTAATGCTTTGTGTTTGCGCCCACATACCAGCTTAGACAATGCACTCACTCGCTGGGAGGATGGAAAGGCTCCTTCCACATCTTAAGGGACCCAAGGCTCAGCACTCCCACCACTTGGGAACTTCCATACTGCCTCACCTCACTGGGATGGCTTAAATTCCACTGACTGGCTCATTACACAACATCCTCACAAACCCCATGATTGTGATTAACTTTTATTCTACGATGATCAAATCATGCTGGGTTTCCGAAAACAAACTGTGTAAATGCAACTCAGTTCATTTACACAGAACCAATGTACACATTTAAATCATGTATATTCATTTTATGTTTCTCCCTGTAATTTCATAATGGAGACTAATTTCGGGTTCTACTGGTTGTAGTGATGACATCACGGCCCCAAACGATCGTGGTGAATTAATCTTTGCAATGTATAGCTGATTTCTGAGTTGCCTTTGCAAGTGATGGGCAATAATTTGAAAATTGTATAGCACTGAAAGAAATTACAGATGCATACATCCATAGATGGCGGCACGGTGGTGTAGTGGTTAGCGCTGTCGCCTCACAGCAAGAAGGTCCTGGGTTCGAGCCCCGTGGCCGGCAAGGGCCTTTCTGTGCGGAGTTTGCATGTTCTCCCCGTGTCCGCGTGGGTTTCCTCCGGGTGCTCCGGTTTCCCCCACAGTCCAAAGACATGCAGGTTAGGTTAACTGGTGACTCTAAATTGACCATAGGTGTGAATGTGAGTGTGAATGGTTGTCTGTGTCTATGTGTCAGCCCTGTGATGACCTGGCGACTTGTCCAGGGTGTACCCCGCCTTTCGCCCGTAGTCAGCTGGGATAGGCTCCAGCTTGCCTGCGACCCTGTAGAAGGATAAAGCGGCTAGAGATAATGAGATGAGATACATCCATAGATGATCTTCCCACAAGATTATAATGTACTTGAATTTAATTGGGCATGTGACTACTTTTTTGGATCTTGACAAATGCATGCATTTGAGGAAAGGAGGTTTGGAGTGAGATCTGAATGAGGAAGGCAGAAGCTTCAAGGTCTACTTTTAGCATTTGACTAGCTTTTACTAATACTTACAGTGGTGCTTGAAAGTTTGTGAACCCTTTAGAATTTTCTATATTTCTGCATAAATATGACCTAAAACATAATCAGATTTTCACACAAGTCCGAAAAGTAGATAAAGAGAACCCAGTTAAACAAATGAGACAAAAATATTATACTTGTTCATTTATTTATTGAGGAAAATGATCCAATATTACATATCTGTGAGTGGCAAAAGTATGTGAACCTCTAGGATCAGCCTCTAGGATAATTTGAAGGTGAAATTAGAGTCAGGTGTTTGCAATCAATGGGATGACAATCAGGTGTGAGTGGGCACCCTGTTTTATTTAAAGAACAGGTATCTATCAAAGTCTGATCTTCACAACACATTTGTGGAAGTGTATCATGATACGAACAAAGGAGATTTCTGAGGACCTCAGAAAAAGCATTGTTGATGCTCATCAGGCTGGAAAAGGTTACAAAACCATCTCTAAAGAGTTTGGACTCCACCAATCCACAGTCTGACAGATTGTGTACAAATGGAGGAAATTCAAGACCATTGTTACCCTCCTCAGGAGTGGTCGACCAACAAAAATCACTCCAAGAGTAAGGCGTGTAATAGTCGGCAAGGTCACAAAGGACCCCAGGGTAACTTCTACTGTAAGCAACTGAAGGCCTCTCTCACATTGGCTAATGTTCATGAGTCCACCATCAGGAGAATACTGGACAACAATGGTGTACATGGCAAGGTTGCAAGGAGAAAGCCACTGCTCTCCAAAAAGAACATTGCTGCTCATCTGCAGTTTGCTAAAGATCACGTGGACAAGCCAGAAGGCTATTGGAAAAATGTTTTGGGGACGGATGAAACCAAAATAGAACTTTTTGGTTTTAATGAGAAGCGTTATGTTTGGAGAAAGGAAAACACTGCATTCCAGCATAAGAACCTTCCCATCTTTACCAACTTTCCCATCTCTGAAACATGGTGGTGGTAGTATCATGGTTTGGGCCTGTTTTGCTGCATCTGGGCCAGGACAGCTTGCCATCATTGATGGAACAATGAATTCTGACTTATACCAGCGAATTCTAAAGGAAAATGTCAGGACATCTGTCCATGAATTGAATCTCAAGAGAAGGTGGGTCGTGCAGCAAGACAACGACCCGAAGCACACAAGTCGTTCTACCAAAGAATGATTAAAGAAGAATAAAGTTAATGTTTTGGAATGGCCATGTCAAAGTCCTGACCTTAATCCAATGGAAATGTTGTGGAAGGGGGCAGCATGGTGGTGTAGTGGTTAGCGCTGTCGCCTCACAACAAGAAGGTCCGGGTTCGAGCCCCATGGCCGGCGAGGGCCTTTCTGTGCGGAGTTCGCATGTTCTCCCCGTGCCCGCATGGGTTTCTTCTGGGTGCTCCGGTTTCCCCCACAGTCCAAAGACATGCAGGTTAGGTTAACTGGTGACTCTAAATTGACTGTAGGTGTGAGTGTGAATGGTTGTCTGTGTCTATGTTTCAGCCCTGTGATGACCTGGCGACTTGTCCAGGGTGTATCCCGCCTTTCGCCCGTAGTCAGCTAGGATAGGCTCCAGCTTACCTGCGACCCTGTAGAACAGGATAAAGTGGCTAGAGATAATGAGATGAGATGTTGTGGAAGGACCTGAAGCAAGCAGTTCATATGAGGAAACCCACCAACATCCCAGAGTTGAAGCTGTTCTGCACGGAGGAACGGGCTAAAATTCCTCCAAGCCGGTGTGCAGGACTGATCAGCAGTTTCTGGAAACATTTACTTGCATTTATTGCTGCACAAGGGGGTCACACCAGATACTGAAAGCAAAGGTTCACATACTTTTGCCACTCACAGGTATGTAATCTCATCTCATCTCATTATCTCTAGCCGCTTTATCCTTCTACAGGGTCGCAGGCAAGCTGGAGCCTATCCCAGCTGACTACGGGTGAAAGGCGGGGTACACCCTGGACAAGTCGCCAGGTCATCACAGGGCTGACACATAGACACAGACAACCATTCACACTCACATTCACACCTACGGTCAATTTAGAGTCACCAGTTAACCTAACCTGCATGTCTTTGGACTGTGGGGGAAACCGGAGCACCCGGAGGAAACCCACGCGGACACGGGGAGAACATGCAAACTCCGCACAGAAAGGCCCTCGCCAGCCCCGGGGCTCGAACCCAGGACCTTCTTGCTGTGAGGCGACAGCGCTAACCACTACACCACCGTGCCGCCCCCAGGTATGTAATATTAGATAATTTTCCTCAATAAATAAATGACCAAGTATAATATTTTTGTCTCATTTGTTTAACTGGGTTCTCTTTATCTACTTTTAGGACTTGTGTGAAAATCTGATGGTGTTTTAGGTCATATTTATGCAGAAAGACAGAAAATTCTAAAGCGTTCACAAACTTTCAAGCACCACTGTTTGTCCAAACCTCCTTTCCTGTACATGTATGTTTATCAGGGCTATGCAGTTTCCAAATTATTGCTCATCACCTGAGAAGAAGACTCAGAAATCTGCAACTGTACTGTCATGGATACTCATGATACTGCCCAGACATACTGTGTTTTGAGAAGAAATGAAATATTTTACAAAAATAGATGAAGGTAAATATAAATAAGTCCGCACCCATAGCACCAACTAGTCAGGTAGACAGATTAACTTCCATTAATGCACTGCGTACCTGCTTCTCCATTTCTGTAGATCTCTGATTTCATAGCAGAGACTAATTTAAGGATGTAATGATTGAACTGATGATATCACAATCCCAAACAAGAGTTTTTATAGCCAAACAGATAACACTGTCACCCCTGAAATCACTCTTATACCGGGTCGGTTGTTCTTAATCTCGTACAGTATGGTGTCAACCTGGCAACCCTACTGCTGCCATGTTTACCCAGTGAAGTACATCATAGATTTACATAGAAGACTAGATTCCTCACTGCGTATTCCAGCATGTCCGCACAGGGCGGCCATCTTACCACAGACAAGGGGTATGAAGACTTACGCAAGCACAGCACAGCCCAGCACTCACATTATGATTTACAGGAAATCAAAGTACTGACTTTGATGACAAGATGATGTGTGTGTCTGTTTTAATTGTAGATGTTTATATCAGTATGTTTAGTTTTATTTTAACTGCACATTGGAGGCTAGTCAAATGAAATTTCAATCTTCTGTGCTAACATATATTGACTTTGACATGATAATCAGCTTTTAATGTTCTTTTTGTAAATGTAAAGATATCTTTTTATCCTTGGAAGTATAACCACATGTGATTAATTAAATGCTTTTTTTGTCACAAACTACCATGAGTCGCTGTCACTGTTTTATACTATTACTTACTCGGGCAGTGCATTTGTTATTATGCTATGATGTGAGTTTACATTTGTTATTATGCTATGATGTGAGTGCATTAGGTTTTTGAGGTGGATGAAGTATTTCTGAAGTTTCAGAAGTGAGTAAGCTGTTTATTTAACTTTAGCTTCCCCTACGGCCCTATCACATGTAAAAATATTTTCACTAAAAATTGGAAATAAATTGTATGGTTATTTGTCCTAAGGCTGCAGTTATCCATAAGTATGCAGTGTTAGACTTCTCACAGCATAGGAATTTCAGCATGCCAAGCTATGCGTATTTTTTTAAAACATAAAATGATTATTCATCATTAATATCATAAATACATACTTCCGTTTTTTTTTTTTTATATAACAAACCAAACCGTTTGAATATCGATTGAAATTTGAGGAAGTTACGGTCATCTGAAAAGTACATATCTCTACCAACACAATGTAATGGGTAAGCCAGCTGTCTGAGGTAAGATGGCCGCCATGTGCGGACGTTCGACTTCGTTGACGGGCAACGGAGATGAGGCATCTAGTCTTCTATGTAAATCTATGAAGTACATTCTGAAGGGGTGTGGTGAATTAGCATATGGACAAACAGCTATATTGATATTTAGAGCTGATATTTGCATTTGCATATAAAACTTACATTATGAAGTTACATATTAACACAGTATTTGCAGTGACAAATCATGAATAATTTTGAAATTATTTTATATGGAAAAATAATGTGAGGAAAGGGAGTCCTGGTTATTTTTTTTATGAATTTGTGTCTTAATGTATGAAAATTGTGGGAAATGATTAAAAGAAACGACACCCCCAAAAATATTACAGTTTTTTTCAATTGCTTACACACAAAACCTTAATATATTACACTATTTCTAAACTCTGTCACTCAAACTTCACAACTCCACCTCAAATCAGCAAAACCATAAACTGATTCTCAACCTTGACACAGTTTTCAATTTAGTTTTCAATTTAGCTATTCACTTTCTGCAAATCAATACACACAACCTAACACATGAAAATCTAACAGGAAGTAACTTGATGTCCTATTTCAAACACAACCAATCAAAATGCCACACTTATTCATCAGTGCCTCAGACTACGTCCTCATATGTGCAAACAATAATTGCTTTAATGAACACCAACCAATCACTGCCTGTCATAGGCCTATAAACAGGGTAAAGGTCAAGTTATCAGTCTTGAACAATGGATAACAACAATGCAGAGACAGCCACGGGAGTCAGAGGAAGGCACAGAGGATGACGAGGAGTTCGGGTTCGTGGAGGACGCTTTGGAAGGGGAGCAGGAAGAGGACGCGTTGAAGGAGGAAGGGACGAAGAACCAAGAAGAATAGTCTCTGATGAGATTAGGGCTACTCTGATTGATCACATGATCAATCATGGGTTGACCATGAGAGAGGCTGGACTCAGAGTCCAGCCCAACTTGAGTCGATTTACAGTGGTGGCCATAATTCGAACTTTTTGAAATGAGAACAGGTATGCAACAATCAACAGTACTGTAACGTACATGTAATAGCCATTCCTGCAGAGCTGTAAAATACATATATACTATTGTAGCTCCAAGCATCCATTTTACTGCACTACACTGTATGAATGGTCACAGGGCAGTACGACCTTGACTTTATACAGCACTCTTACAGTACTACTGTATTTCTGAATTTTCTAGAGTGGAAAGACAACATGGAGGACGAGATCGTATATTTTCACAAGAGCAGGAGACCACAATTGTGAATATGGTTTTGGCAAATAATGCCATTAGAATCCATGAGATTCAAAATCATATTTTGGAAGACATCACCATATTCAACAATATTGACGCTGTTAGTCTATCTACGATACATCGGGTCCTCCAGAGGAATCAGTTACGGATGAAGCAGCTGTACAGGGTCCCATTTGAAAGGAACTGTGACAGAGTCAAGAACCTGCAGCGTGACTATGTGGAGGTATGTACATAGCACTGCCAGTACATCAGACTTTCACCTGCTGAGACAGACTATTGTAATGAATGCCTTAGTTCAGTCATGGGACTTGTAGTTATTAATGTGACATTTCTTGTAATGTTAAGTTTGGCCACTAGAGGGCAGTTGGGTTATTGATTATTAATATTGGCTGTCTGTTCCCAAGTGTTCAGTTGTTTGATAAGCTGCATAAGAGACACCATATGGCCCTGACGAGACGGATAATTCCTCGTTGGAGCTAAGTGTCATTGCAGCCTGTTGTATTCATCAAACAAGTCAGTAAACAGTTAAACTTCATCCTGGATTCCTGTCGTGTCATTTCCATGCCTTGGAGACTGTGAGTAAACTGTACAGATGCACTCGAGGGAATCTGAAGCTAGTCAACCAGCACACCGAAAACTAGCAACTATAGCTAACAAACATCCGAAGACAACATGCATACAAGAAAGTAAACGACATGACACTGGTGTCAGAAGTGCAAGTTGCCATCATCTTTCAAGCGCAACGTGGAACACAGTAAGACCTTGCTTTGTAATTTAACACTTCAGTTTTCAATCTGCCGGACTTTTGGGCTGTAAACTATCTGTTGCCTAGAGATGAGCAGAGGGGATTTCCAGACACTCGGCAGGACTCTGTTTCAATTCACCCACGAGAGAGAAGAATGCGGCGGTGCTGCAAAAAGGGAAAATAGTGATTCCTCATCTCATCTCATCATCTCTAGCCGCTTTATCCTTCTACAGGGTCGCAGGCAAGCTGGAGCCTATCCCAGCTGACTACGGGCGAAAGGCGGGGTACATTGACAGAAATAATACAGCCAGGAGAAAGTTTGCATACCACCGACAGTGAATGATTTCTGAACTGTTAAGACTTACTGCATATTTCATTGGACAATAACTCTGTTAAAAAATATGCTAAATACTGAACTGCTTGGAGTGCATAAGTACAAGATTGCCTTCAAAAGACTTTATTCATCATACATACAGTAGAGGATACGAAAAAAAAACCACTAAAAAATAAAATAAATAAAATAAATTTAAAAAAAAATCTTGTATCCAAAAATGTCTGAAGGACAACAGCGTGGTGATGGTGCAGCTGCGGCCCCAGCGCCAACAGACCCACCACCCTGGGTAAAAGTCATGTTAGAACAGCAAGCTCAGCAAATGCAAACTTTCCTGGCTGGGTTGGCCACACATCTCCATAACAACAGGGGCACACCTTCACAGCTCACAGCAGAAGTGTCACAAACTGTAAATTCAGATCAGGTGACGTGAAGTCGCACATCACATGCTGTCCAAGATGACTATGCTCACCACAGCTTTCAAGAGCATTCAACTCAACACTCACCTGTGACAGTATCCCAAGCCACATCCATGACTAATCCAAATGCTGACGGCGCGACAAACCAATTCGCTGCTGAGCTGCACGTCATTCAACAGCGGTCTCAGGGCACAGGCCCCCCTTGGCTGCTGTCTGATTCAGGTGCTGTGGACAGGGCCAGAGGCATGGAGAGGGAGAGAGGACGACAGTGTTTCACAGCTGCCACCCCTCGGACTTATGGCACCAGTCACATACGACCCGATGTTCGCCCAACCACCACATATGATGGGCCTACATCAAAAATGGCGACGTATGATGGGAAGGAGGACTGGGAGCCGTTCCTGTTGCCATTTGAAAGACTAGTTCGCAAATATGCATGGACTGGTGCTGAAAGAGTTGACAAGCTGCATGAATGTCTTCGTGGCGCTGCTATGCGCTATGTGTGTTCCCTTCCTGAACATATCAGAGAGGACTACACTCTGCTTAAAGAACACCTAACTCAATGCTTTGGTCAACGAGCTCCTCCAACGACTGTTCGCAGGAGACTTGGAGAACTGCGGCAGTCAAAAGAATCATCAGCTGAGTTTGCAGAGGAGGTGAGACGCCTAGTAACCTTCGCCTACCCTGGTGTAGAATTGCCCCTGCAAGATCAATTAGCTGCAGATGCTTTTCTTAAAGGATTGAAAGATCAGAAGCTAGCCTACGAGGTGATGAATAAAGATCCATGCACGTTGGCAGAAGCCCAGAAGCTAGTGGAGGCACACGAACACAACAACAAGGCTACAGTGGGGTGAGAAGTGGACCTGAAGGGTAGAACAAGATGTGTATCTTGGGCTGATGATAATGACGAGATGGCACTTGTATCTTGTCGTGTTCAAACCCCCACCTATGTCACAGCTGACCAGTTTAAAGGACTGTTAGAGAAGGTTGAGCAAATGCAGCTGACTCTTAGCAGTCTGCAACCAGTCATGAGTGACCAAAGAGGGCAGAGATACCCCGATCATTCCCCTGGCAGAGAACATGGCCCCTATCATGACCAAAGCCGCAGGCAGCAGCAGCCTACTCAGCCACGTAGCAGTGCATGCACTACCTCTGCAAGCCCTCCTAGAAGCACAAAAGGGGCCTGCTATCAGTGTGGGGAAGAGGGGCACTTCAGGAGGGAATGCTCCAGATCACCTAGTCCAACCACCCGGCACACTACAACAAGCGAGCGTGAAATGACTCGGGCGCGGACTCAGTCCCCAACACTGACAATCAGTCGTGCCACCAACCGAGGGCCAAGTCTTCACATTGCACTGAAGGTGAACAACACTCCAGTCCAAGCTGTAGTCGACACAGGGGCCTAAGCAACTGTCCTGTCCGAAGGACTTTACAAGCAACTGTATGGGGGTGAACAACCACATCTAAAAAAGGCAGTCCTTCATAATGCAGAGTGAAATGACAGCCATGAGTGGAGTGCAAGTGGTTTTCCAGGTAGGAACCCACAGTTTTGACTGGGATGTCTACATGGCCCCAATCCATGATTGTCTTCTGCTCGGTCTTGACTTCCTCAGAGCTGCTAACGTCACAATTGAAGCTAGTGGCCGGGTTTTTAATCGCAGGGGAACCGATACCTGCAAAGATTATTGGAGGGGAGGGGCCAGACTACTCAGTTGCCCATGTACTGCTGGAAAGAGACACAACACTGCCACCAGAGTGCGAATGTGCGGTGTGGGGGGAGGTGGAGCACCCAAGACCAGGTGTCCCTGCAGTGTTGGAGCCTACTAGCATAACCAAGAATGTGTTCTCAGGAAGTGCTGTCACAAACATGGATGCTCGTGTGCCTGTCCGCTTGTGCAACCTCTCTCCGGATAAGGCTGCTTTGCGAAAAGGCGCGTGCCTCAGAATCTTGATTGAGGCATTTTCAGATGACTCGACTATACAGTCTGAGATTGACATTGAATGCAGCCCAGACAATGACCCTAAAAGTGCTCCAAAGATTGGGAGGGTAGGCACTGTTACAGCTACTGACTTATCTGAGCATGTGCAAACTCTATACGCAGCGTCTCGAGAGATGCTCAGCGAGGAGCAGCAAGAAAAACTGATTGTTCTGCTACTAAAGCACCAGTCTCTGTTCGCTGTATCTGACACAGACCTAGGCTACTTCTCTGCTGTCTCACACCAGATAGACACTGGTGCAGCCAGACCAGTGCGTCAACCAGCAAGGCGAACACCTCTGGGCTTTCAAAATGAAGAAGAGAACCACCTTCAGCCCATGCTAGAAGCAGGAGTAATAACTCCCTCATCATCTGAATGGGCATCACCTGTGGTGCTAGTCTGTAAAAAGATGGAGGTGTGCGCTGGTGTGTCGACTACCGGCATCTGAATAGCTTGACAACAAAGAATGCGTATCCTCTGCCCAAGATTGAAGAGTGCTTAGATGTGCTAGGTGGAGCAACAGTCTTTTCCACTCTTGATCTACAAAGTGGATATTGGCAGATTGCTGTAGATGAAAAAGATCGTGGAAAGACAGTGTTCATCACCAAATATGGACTATACGAGTACACCAGGATGCTCTTCGGGTTATGTAATGCCCCTGGGACATTTCAGAGGGCAATGGAGTTAGTCCTGCGTGGCCTTCAGTGGGACATACTACTGATTTACCTGGATGACATAATAATTCTAGGTAAAGATGTGGAAGAGAGCCTGGAACGTCTGACAGAAGTCTTTGGAAGACTGCAGAGCTTTGGGCTGAAACTGAAACCATCAAAATGCCAACTCCTAAAGGAAGAAGTCCTATTCTTGGGACATGTCATTAATGGTGGAGGAATACGACCAAATTCAGCACTTGTGAAGGATGTACAGGACTGGCCACACCCTACAGGCAGACAGGAACTCCAAGCTTTCCTGGGACTGTGCAACTATTACAGAAAGTTTGTCCCATCCTTTGCTGAACTAGCGAGCCCGTTGACGTACCTCTTGAAAAAGGAAGTCCAATTTGAGTGGGGGGAGGAACAAAGAGAGACCTTCCTGCACTTGAAAGAAAAGCTTACCTCATCTCCAATACTCGCTTACCCTACTAGTGAGGGGAAATTCATCCTCGACACAGATGCATCAAATCACAGTATTGGAGCTGTGCTGTCTCAAAATCAGTGGGGTGAAGAGAGAGTCATTTCTTATGCGAGCAATCACCTGATGCCAATACAGCAGAGATACTGTGTAACCAGACGGGAGTTACTCGTGGTGGTTAAATTCACCCGGCAGTTTCGGCATTACCTTCTGGGAAAAAAAATTCCTCTTGCACACAGACCATAACAGTTTGGTATGGCTCTTCAGGTTTAAGAATCCCGAAGGCCAATTAGCAAGATGGTTGGAAGAAATGAGCCAGTACAACTTTGAGATTGAGCATAGAGAGGGAAAGAGACATCTAAATGCTGATGCATTGTTGAGCAAAGATGCTGACGAAAGAGAAGACTGTGACTGCTACGAAGCAGGACAAGACATGGCCTCTCTACCATGCCATGGCTGTGCACACTGCCAATGACTCGACCGGCAATGGGCCAAGTTCATTGAGGATGTGGATGATGTGGTTCCCCTTGCAGTCAGGCATCTAACCACAAATGAAGATGATGGAAATCAAACAGAAGAACAACTAAAAGATCCAGGAACAAGAGGGACAGGCATGTCGGTTACAAACTGGCTTCAGCCGGTAAGTCAAGAAGAATGGACATTAGAGCAGTGCAAAGACCCTGTTTTGTCCAAGCTACATCAGTGGATTGAAAAAGGAGAACTGCCCACACGAGATGAAGTGTCCCTTGAAGGTCCTGCTGCTAGGAAGTACTGGCTTTGCTGGCCCCAGATTGAGCTGCACCATGGAGTTCTGGTCTATCGTTGGGAGAAGGCAGATGGAGGATAACCACATTACTTGCTGTTAGTACCAACCTCAATGCAGATGGAATTAATCAAGGCCTGTCATGATCCACCTCAAGGGGGCCACCTGGGAATCAGCAAAACTCTACAACGCCTGAAGCAGAGCTACCACTGGTATGGGATGGAGGGTGATGTGGAACTCTTTGTACAAAAATGCCAGAGCTGTGCCACACTCAAGACTGCTGGGCCAACAACAAAAGCAGCACTGCAGTCCTACCAGGCTGGAGCTCCCTTGGACCGCCTACATTTGGACATGCTGGGTCCTTTTCCGGTATCCACAGCAGGCAATAGGTACATTCTGGTTATCATAGACCAGTTCACACGGTGGGTGGAAGCTTATGGGGTACCTGATCAAGGAGCAGAGAGCACAGCCAGAAGACTCGTGTATGACTTTATATCATGTTTTGGTTGCCCCCTGGAACTCTATAGCAATCAGGGTCGCAATTTCGAAAGCACTCTTTTCAAGACAGTATGCCAGCTTCTTCAGATCACTAAAACTAGAACTACGCCATACCACCCTGCATCTAATGGCCAAGTTGAAAGATTCAATAGAACTCTCCTGCAGATGGTATGCTGCTATGTGGACCAGAACCAAAAGAATTGGGATGAGCATCTTCCACTGCTTACAGCAGCATATCGCAGTACCAAGAATGCCAGCACAGGATTCAGCCCAAACAGACTCATGCTGGGTAGGGAGATCCATCAACCACATGACATCTGGTCAGGTGCAGCAGAGTTAAAAAGGGACATGTGCGAGGTTCTGGAGTTCCTGAGTGAGCTGGAGCAAGGCTTGAAGGAGGTGCAAGAAGCCACTAGAGAACACCTAAAAGCCGCCCAGGAACAACAAAAGCGAACCTATGATGTCAGGGCCAAAGGAAGACCATATGCTGTTGGAGATCTAGTCTATGTCAAGGACAGTACCAAGAAAAAAGGATTTAGTCCGAAACTCCAACCGCCATGGAAGGGCCCTAGCATCATTGCCTCTTGCCTGGGCCCAGTGCTGTACGAAGTGATTGGGAAGCGAGACAGGAAGATCCTGCACCATGATCGTTTGAAGCCCTATACATCTGACGTGATACCTGGATGGACGCGATGGAGAAGGCATGAGATTCTTCAGAGCAACCAGCCCCCACCTAGTGTCGAATCGCATAGCGCACCCAGAGGTCAACCAAAGGATCCTTCAGGTTCTGCAGACGAGAAACCGGAGAAACTGGAACCTGAAGGCCGCGGGCATCAAAGAACTGCACGGCAGCGCCGTCAGGCTCGCAAGAAGGCATGCCCGCCTCCAGCAGAAACGGCGCCACCGGACCAGGCTGACAGCACTGCAATGCCCCTGCAGCACCCTACCACGTCCCGAGGTCGTGAAGTCCGTCCCCCTGTCTGGTACCAAGCATGAATGGACTCTCCTCATTAAAGTTAGTAGTTTATTTTTTGACTTTGAGTAATGTCTAGTTAATTGTTGAACTTTAAATAACAATTAGTTTCTTCTTTGACTTAAAGTAATGATGTTTTGAAATGTGTTCAGATTGAACTTTTTGACTTTAAGTAATTCTGATTTGAAATGCGTTTAGTCTACACTTACCCTGACTATGTACTGAAGGGACTCAGTATTCTTGGAGGGGGGCTGTGTAATGAATGCCTTAAGGCCTCTGCATGCTCTTGTGACAAGGCTTTCGCAGATAGCTTTTCGCAGACAGTTCTAATTTATTGTTGAGCGGGGATAATAGGCGTGCGCGATGTTATTCACCGGCACAATGCAAGGGGGCGCGAAGTCGCTAGGAGTAGTTGGTGGGTGTGGTTAGTGGAGTGTTTATCCTCCGGTTACTTATAATGACTAGAACTTTTTTTTTTTATAATGACTAGAACTGGAGTCGTATAGATGTACGTACTTCCTCAATCAACCGCTCTTCGTGCTGCTCCATCTTCGCTCGTGTTTTTAAAAATGCCGGTCGTGAAAACAAACCAAACCGGGAAAGTAGGGAAGCGGAAGTGCGTGTACAGCGGATGTAGAGTGGACCAATCAGAGCCCTCTTGTCTGCGGCGCTGTCTGCGAGGCTTCTGCGGTGGTCACAATTTTTGGGAGGTGCGCGCAGAGCGTCTGCGAAGGTGGGGGGGCTACGCAGACACTGTCTGCGACGCTATCTGCGAGGACTGGGTTGTCAGCATAAATTGGCCTTATGGGACTTGTAGTTATTAATGTGACATTTCTTGTAATGTTAAGTTTGGCCACTAGAGGGCAGTTGGGTTATTGATTATTAATATTGGCTGTCTGTTCCCAAGTGTTCAGTTGTTTGATAAGCTGCATAAGAGACACCGTATGGCCCTGACGAGACGGATAATTCCTCGTTGGAGCTAAGTGTCATTGCAGCCTGTTGTATTCGTCAAACAAGTCAGTAAACAGTTAAACTTCATCCTGGATTCCTGTCGTGTCATTTCCACACCTTGGAGACTGTGAGTAAACTGTACACATGCACTCGAGGGAATCTGAAGCTAGTCAACCAGCACACCGAAAACTAGCAACTATAGCTAACAAACGTCCGAAGACAACACGCATACAAGAAATTAAACGACACGACACTATTGTATTGTGCGTATCCTAATCTATTCTTTTGTCCAATACAGAGAATTTTGGAGATGGATGCCCACCCCATCCTCCATGAATACATTTATGTGGATGAGGTGGGATTCAACCTCACAAAGTCAAGACGGAGGGGGAGAAACATCATTGGACAGAGGGCAATTGTCAATGTCCCAGGCCAACGTGGAGGAAATGTCACCATGTGTGCCGCCATAATGCAGAATGGTGTCCTGCACCACCATGCAACACTTGGCCCCTATAACACTGGTCATATCCTAACATTTCAGGACAATATTCATGGTATTCTTGCTCCAAAGGAAGAGAATCCAGAACAGGCAAGATTTGTGGTTATATGGGATAATGTCAGTTTTCATCACTCCCAGCTTGTCCAAAATTGGTTTGTCAACCATCCCCATTTTTCTGTTGTCAACCTGCCTCCATATTCACCATTTCTTAACCCGATGGAAGAATTCTTCTCAACATGGCGTTGGAAAGTGTATGATCATCATCCCTATGCCCGCCTTACACTTCTCCAGGCAATGGAGGAAGCATGTGGTGACATTGATGCTGCTTCTATCCAAGGTTGGATACGCCACACAAGACGATTCTTTCCTCGATGTTTGGCAAGAGAAAATATAGCATGCGATGTTGATGAAATATTGTGGCCAGACCCAGCCCGGAAGAGAGACTGATCCTAAATACACACCCAACTTGCTCTCCCCATCAACAAACACACACACACACACACACACACACACACACACACACACACACACACACACACACTTTTTCATACATGTCTATTTTTTGGTTGCTGTATCACCATATGTGGTGTTTGGTGTACTTTGCTTTCTTTTTTTCTTATATACTGTACAATACTGCATTCACAACAGCAACTGATTTATTCAGAAAATTTAATATTTTTGGTTCCAATATTGCTTGTATTGACTTCTATTTGCATAATAATGTATTTTCATTATTGTATGGCAATATATTAAAAAAAAAAACAAAAACAAAAGAGCTTTAGATTTAGAGCAACAGTGTGTAAATGATATACACACGTATGTGATACTATGGGAAATGTGTTTATGATGTGAGACAAATGTTTGCTTTTGAGGTGTGTTTAGAATATTCTGAATACTGTGTTTCATTTCACAAGAGATAGGGCGCTTTTTGCATTTTGTGTGAGCAATAGTTGGATTTGTGTGTAAAGTTTTGAAAAAAAGACAGAGCTTTGAAAATGTGTGTAAGCAGTTGAAAATAACTAAACTATTTTTACAAATGCACCTGCCATTTGTAAAAATAGTTTACAGCTATTTTCAACTGCTTACACACATTTTCAAAGCTCTGTGTCTTTTTTCAAAACTTTACACACAAGTCCAACTATTGCTCACACAAAATATGACACCACATAAACACAAAATAAAACACCACATATGAGCTCATTAAATTGCCCTTTTAGAGAGAGAGAGACAGAGAGAGTGTATGAGAGTGAGTGTGTGTATGAGAGTGAGAGAGAGAGAGAGAGAGAGAGTATGAGAGAGAGAGAGCGTGTGTGACAGAGAGAGAGCGTGTGAGAGAGAGCGCATGTGTGTATGAGAGTGAGAGAGAGAGAGCGTGTGTGTATGAGAGTGAGAGTGTGTGAGAGAGTGTGTGTGTATGAGAGAGAGAGAGAGAGAGAGAGAGAGAGAGAGAGAGAGCGTGTGTGTGTGTATGTGAGAGAGAGTGTGAGCGAGTGTGTGCGCGTATGTGAGAGAGAGCGCGTGTGTGTGCGTATGTGAGAGAGAGAGAGAGAGAGCGCGCGCGCGTGTGAGAGTGTGTGCGCGTATGTGAGAGAGAGAGCGCGTGTGTGAGAGATGTGGTGTAATGTAATATGGTTATAATAGTAAGACCAGATAACATGCATAATGTGCAGTACCTGTCCATGTCACTAGGGGCACTCTAGGCCCTACACATATATTGTGTATGTATGACATGCGCGGAGTGAGTTGAGTTCAGTAAAAGATTTGAAATGCATCCAAGTCGTCACGAGTGTTATTGAGGCGCACGACATGGTGTCAGAAGTGGGATACATTCACGAGCTGCGGACACGAGACAGAGTGTAATGTCAAGATCCCGTAACCGACGACGAAGGAGAAAACAAAAAGAATAAAAAGTATGAGCGAAGACAACCGAAACGAACAAGCTGCTGTGGCGCCAGGCGGGCAAGGAGTTGCTAACGCTATCCCAAGTGCAACATTCACTATCAAGCCTCCCGAAGCCTTTGACTTCGCCAAACCACACGAATGGGAGAAATGGATTCGGCGGTTCGAGTGTTTCAGACTGGCAAGTAACTTAAACAATTCTTCTGAGGCAAATCAAGTGAACACATTAGTGTACTGTATGGGGGATGAGGCAGATGACGTGCTACGCGGGCTTGAGCTAAACGACCAGCAACGTCAGCAATACAGTGCAGTTAAGAAGGGATTCGATAACTATTTCGTCCCTAAGAAAAACGTAATTTACGAACGGGCCAAATTTAATAAAAGAGTGCAACAGCCTTCCGAATCAGTGGATGCATTCCTCACGTTACTGTATGCCCTAGCAGAGAGCTGTGAGTACGGTCAATTGCATGATGAACTTATAAGAGACCGATTGGTGGTTGGACTTAAAGATTCGTCACTGTCTCAGAAAATGCAACTCGACAGAGAGCTCACTCTCACGAAAGCGATCACTATGGCTAGGCAGTCGGAGGAAGTTAAGCGCCAGCAGACTGACTTGAGGGGAGAGTTGAGCGCTGCTAACAAAGTATCTGTGGATGCACTGCACAAAAATAAAGGGAAAACACCGAACGCAAAGCATTTCAAAGCAAAAAGACAGACACAGGGAAATCCAAAAATAAAGAAAATGACGCAGACGGCAACGGAACAAAAAGCATGTCACAAATGTGGAAAATCGCCACCCCATCCTGCTGTCCAGTGTCCTGCAAAGACTGCTGAATGCCACAACTGCGGCAAAAGAGGACACTATGGAAAAGTATGCAGATTCGCCAACGCAGTGAACTAGCTTGCCGAGGACACAGATGGACTGTTCTTAGGTGAGGTGTCTTCTGGTGAAGAGCCATGGATGGCTGAGATTGACATAAGAGGCAGCAAAATCACTTTTAAAATAGATACTGGTGCCGATGTAACAGTCATACCAGAGCAGGTATACAAAAGTGTCATGCATGGAGATATAGAGATAAAAGGAGCCCTGAAACAACTGTATGGTCCTGGTGGTGTGAAACTGACTGTCTGGGGGTCAGTCACCGAAACACTCGTACAAAGGGAGGAGCATCACAGAGAAAATTTACATCGTCAAAGATCTGCACATGGGTCTATTGAGCAGGCCAGCTTCAGTGAGACTCAAACTGGTAGCTAGAGTGGACACTATAGACCAAGAGACAGTGAGGACGACCTACCCTAGGCTCTGCGATGGACTTGGGCTGGTCCAGAAGCCCTACACTATAAAACTCAAACCAGACGCGAAACCTTTCTCTCTCAAAGTTCCACGGCGAGTGCCATTGCCACTCATGGGCAAGGTGAAGCAGGAGTTGGAGAGGATGGAGAGTCTGGGTGTCATCAGCCGTATCGAGGCACCAACAGACTGGTGTTGCGGCATGATGGTAGCTCCTAAAAAGAACAAAGAGGAAGTGAGAATCTGCATGGACATGACACCCTTAAACCAGTCAGTGTGCAGGGAAAAGTTCATCTTGCCATCTGTTGAACATACACTAGGCATGCTGACAGGGGCCCAGTACTTCTCCAAACTCGACGCGAACATGGGCTTTTGGCAGATACCACTGTCGAAAGAATCAGCTCTGTACACTACCTTTATCACGCCATTCGGGCGTTACCACTTCAACAGGCTTCCCTTTGGAATAAGCTCTGCCCCAGAGCACTTCCAGAATAGGATGACATCAGAGGTCACGGCAGGCTTGGATGGTGTTGTCTGTCATGTCGACGACATCTTCGTCTGGGGAGCAACGAAGGAGCAGCACGACGCCAGAGTGCATGCAGTCCTGGAGCGGGCAGAAAAGGCAGGTGTTACGCTGAACATGTCAAAGTGCGAGTGCGGGAGACGAGAGGTGAAGGTTTTAGGACACATTATCTCGGCAGAAGGGGTGAAAGCAGACCCAGACAAAACAAAAGCGGCTCAAGACATGAGAGAGCCAGCAAACATAAGTGAGCTGCGTAGCTTCCTTGGAATGGTGAACCAGCTTGGGAAGTTCATCCCAAACCTGTCTGAGAAAGACAAACCGTTAAGAGAGCTCCTGTCCAAGAAGAACATGTGGCACTGGGGTCACGACCAGCAAAAAGCGTTCCGAAGTCTCAAGCATGAACTCACCTCCACGCCAGTTCTCCAGCTGTACGATCCCAACCGCCCACTCAAGATATCAGCGGATGCCTTGTCTTATGGGCTGGGAGCCGTATTGCTGCAGAAGAAGACAGAGGTGTGGTTACCTGTTGCGTATGCTTCCAGGTCGCTGACTGACACAGAACAGCGATATGCTCAGTTAGAAAAAGAAGCACTAGCCTTGACGTGGGCCTGCGATAGGTTTAGTGATTTCATTCTTGGACTGCACTTCGAACTAGAAACTGACCATAAACCTCTAGTGAGTCTGCTTGGAGGTCAGGCTCTGGATGCTTTGCCACCACGAATACAGAGGTTCAGGATGCGTCTAATGAGGTACTCCTACTCAATCGTCCACACACCTGGGAAAAGCCTTACCTCAGCTGATACTCTCTCACGTGCCCCACTGAAAAATGCAGTGACCAGAAGTGACCATGACTTGTTGGAGGACACTAATATATACGTGGAGTTTTTGCTGGAAAACCTACCGACCAGCAACAGATACCTGACTGTGCTCCGTGAACAGCTACAAGACGACAGTGTCTGCGCACAGGTCATGAAGTATTGTGTGGACGGCTGGCCAGACAGAAACCAGCTGCAGGGGCCCATCAAACACTACTGGCACGAGAGAGCAGCCCTGAGTGTGCACAACGGACTACTCCTGCGTGGCTCAAGGTTAGTCATACCTGCTACTATGAGAGACACTGTGCTTGAGAAAATACATGAGGGCCATCAGGGTGTAGTGAAATGTAGAGAGAGGGCTAGTCAGGCTGTATGGTGGCCTGGACTGAGCAACCAGGTAAGAGAGCTGGTACTCAAATGCAGAGAATGCATCAAAGAGAGGGTCAATCCAAGAGAACCCTTGATGCCAACCAAACTTCCAGATAGGCCTTGGCAAAAACTAGGTGCAGACCTTTTCCAGTTAAAAGAAAGGACTTACCTTTTAGTTGTCGATTATTTCTCTCGTTATGTTGAGATTGCCCAGCTCAGCCCTACAAGATCTATGAATGTTATAGTTCATCTCAAGTCAATGTTTGCACGTCACGGCATTCCAGAGACTCTCATTAGTGACAATGGCCCACAATTTTCTGGACACAAGATGAAAGCCTTTGCAAGTGACTATTGTTTTGAACATATAACCAGCAGTCCCAAATACCCCCAGAGTAACAGCGAGGCCGAACGTGCCGTTCAAACGGTCAAAAGCTTGTTTAAGAAGGCCAGTGATCCCTATGGAGCTCTGTTGGCATACAGAGCAACGCCTCTGAGCAATGGCTATAGCCCTGCCGAACTACTCATGGGACGGCGCCTGCGCACCACACTGCCCAGCCTGCCAGAGAAGTTGCAGCCAGCACTCCCAGACCTTCAAGTTCTTCAGCAGAGGGAGAGGGAGAAGAGGTGGGCAGATGCAAAATGCTTCAACAGCAGACACAGAGCACGAGACCTGGGTAAGCTGTCACCAGGAGACAATGTCTGGATTTCTGATGCAGCTGAACCAGGTACAGTGACATCCGCACACAGCACCCCACGATCATACCTGGTCACGGGACCACAAGGGACACTGCGGCGGAATCGTTGTCACTTGATTCCAATGCCCGAATCAGAGTTAGAGTGTGAGCAACAACCTGAGCAGCCACCTGAAACAGACAGAGGTGTAGAGACTCCTCCACCAGTCACAACACCTGTACGCACACCTACCATAATGAGATCCAGGTCCGGCAGAGAAATAAAGAAACCGGACAGACTTAACCTGTGAGAGAAAAAAAAAAGAAATACATGTGGGGAAAAAAGGACAACGCATTTGTATGATGAAAACACGAAGTTAATGTTGGGTTTAGTTATGTGGCTGAATGTTGAATGTTTAAGTAAGAGGCCACACTGTTACATAATATTATGTCTTTTATTTGGATACGTAAAAGAAAGGTCTATAAGTTTAAGGAATATTTGGATTGTATTGAACTTATGGTGAGAGTAACCTTAAAGGGGTAACAGTTAATGTTCTCTTCAGCTTTCATTAAGGGGGATGTGGTGTAATGTAATATGGTTATAATAGTAAGACCAGATAACATGCATAATGTGCAGTACCTGTCCATGTCACTAGGGGCACTCTAGGCCCTACACATATATTGTGTATGTATGACATGCGCGGAGTGAGTTGAGTTCAGTAAAAGATTTGAAATGCATCCAAGTCGTCACGAGTGTTATTGAGGCGCACGACAAGAGAGAGAAAGAGCGTGAGAGAAAGAGAGAGAGAGCGCGTGTGTGTGTGAGAGAGCGTGTGTGTGTGTGTGAGAGAGAGAGCGCGTGTGTGAGAGAGCGTGTGTGTGAGAGAGACAGGGATGTGATTTTTCCACGAATTCGCGGAATTCCGCTTTTTTCACCTCAAAAGTTGAAAAAATGTTTCCGATTTTTCCCTCAAATCCACATTCGTATCCTATTCGTTCCGACTTTGTTTGAAAGATGGCAGCCTCGGATTTGCATCTTCATGCCTCGATCACGGAGGCTGCCATCTTTCAACTCTTTGTTTGAAGCGAGCGCGTTCATTGGTTGTTACAGAGCGATGGGCCAATCACCTACCTCGTTTCATCTCATTGACGTAATTACGTCATTTACGCAATTACGTCATTGAGATGAAACGAGGTACGTGATTGGCCCATCGCTCTGTAACAACCAGGGGCGATTCTAGCATCTGATATTTGGGGGTGCTTAGCCCCCAGAGCTGACAGAGGCACCTGGCTTGAACGACAGTGTTTCCATGTTTATTCCGCATTTAGACTAGACTTAACTAGACAAGAAGACTAGACTAGACAAGACTAGACTTATGCAATGTTTTAACAGAAGCTGACCCAATAAACTATGATATCTACACATTTACAACCACTGACACACATATTTACGTTATATTTTTAACTAAACAAGACCTACTACTGCATTTGTAATGTTGAAGCTATTCATTCTGAACAGTGGTAATTGTTAATGTGTTATTGTGTATTGTGTAATAATAGTGTGTATTATTATGATTTTACATTAGTTTACATTAGTTTATATTTTTTGTTATATTTGTTATATTTTGGTAGTGTTCTTTTGATAGTCATTTGTTTAATTGCTTGCTTCGTGCATGTACGTTTCACACTCACTGTCCCCCCAGACAATGACCAGGATTTGGATTTGTGAATGATAAGCAAACGTAAACGCTATGTTACATTAAATAAAATTGACTAACATACGGTGGTCTAGCACCGTAGCACTTGTACAGCTCTGCACAAAAGTATCTCGATATGGATGATAAATGTCGTTTTTATCATTCTGTTCATAGACCAGGGAACATCAATATTGCATTATGCATATTATTGTGTTGTGTTTAACAACTGTAACTCCAGTCCGTACCTTCACATCTCGCTATGCCAGTAATACTCAGGTGCTACTTCGAGTTCCTCATCGGCGTGGAATCCAGTTAAAAAACACCATGTCGTAGCAAGCACTCGCGCGGACAGGCAACCCAATCAGAGGGGACGCAAGGAGGAGAGGGATTTTACTGCTCATATAACTATCACGTAACAGGTGAATTCAAGAACACACACACGGCCGCGCACACATTCATTGCGCAGTGCGCAAGGGCACTTATTTCTGAAAATTACGTCCAAAAGCAGTGTTTTTGAGGGTGCTGAGCTAGGGGGTGCTGAGCTCGTTTTTGGGGGTGCTTGAGCACCCCCAAAAATAGGCTAAACACGCCCCTGGTAACAACCAATGAATGCGCTTTTTAGCTGTACGTAAGCTCGCTTCAAACAAAGAGTTGAAAGATGGCAGCCTCCGTGATCGAGGCATAAAGATGCAAATCGAGTTAAAGAAATCGACAGAATAGTGAAAAACAAGTTCCGCTGGGAATGGTTGGAGAAAGAGGTTGCTACAGACGTTGGACATAAGACTGAGACATTTGTTCAGCGATTTCATTCTTTGGGGAGAGGGCAGAGGTCTCTGGCTGTCAAGTTTGGGGATACTATCCCCAAACTCATACATGTCAACCTATACGGAATGTCCGTATTTTATACGGTTTTCATTCAATAAACGTAGTATACGGGCGTATGAATAAAGTTATACGGATTAAAAAAAAACTTCAATATTTTAGAGCTATAATCAATTCCCACGATGATAAAATAGCGCATAACATTTGCAAACGTACTGTACACTACAGACAGCCAGTAAAGAGTCTTATGAAATCGCGCGTTATCTTGTGGTAGCGAGACTTCGTTCCACTTCTGATCATGCGCACACCGCATTGCGAGAATCCCGCCAACCCGGAAGTAACATTTCCACCTGAGCGACTTTCACTAGCGACTGAAAAGATTCTGAATGGCAAGATCAACACAGACACTTGCTGTGACCTGCAGCCTCGTGAGGTATTGGTGCAGACTGCTAAAAAAGCTGTCATGGAGTACAATTCAGAACATTAGAGTGACACTTTGTGTTTTTGTCAAACATTGGAGCTTTGTATTCATTCTGAAGGTTTATTGTTATTAATATTGAATAAAAAGTAACTTGGATATATCTTTGTTAATTATCATTCAAATTTTAGGCAAATTACTTTAATTTGCATCTTATACGGATTTTATAAGGGAAATACGGATTTTGGAGGTTGGTTATACAGGTTTGAGTGACCAAAGGTTGACATGTATGGGATACTGGGACCTCCCCTGCCCGAACTACGAGCGTCCAAAGTCGGGCTGGAGCCCGGGATAGAAACGAAACCTAAGCGGAGCGCCGCGGCTCGCCTCGGGGCGAATTACGTCCCAAGGCGCGGGGCTAGCGGGCCCTGCTCGCGCTGGTTCTTTTTTTTTGGGGGGGGTGAGTGAGTGTGTGTGAGAGTGAGTGTGTGTGAGAGTGAGCGTGTGTCAGAGTTGCATGTTGACCATTAAATTGGCTTGAATTTGTTAATCATGACAAGTTTTTTCTTGTGTGTTTTGCTTGCCATTTTAGTACAATTTTTAAGTCAGAAAACCCCAAAACCCAGGAGCTTCGGGGGGCTTCCCCCCTTGTCCCCCCGGACCCCCGCCTAAGATTTTCAGATAATTTCACCAGCCCCAAATCACATCCCTGGAGAGAGCGCGTGTGTGTATGTGAGAGAGAGAGAGAGAGAGAGAGAGACAGCGCGTGTGCATATGAGTGTGTGTATGAGAAAGAGAGCGCGTGTGCATATGAGTGTGTGTATGAGAAAGAGAGCGCGTGTGCATATGAGTGTGTGTGAGAGAGAGCGCGTGTGCATGTGTGTATGAGAGAGAGCGCGTGTGCATGTGTGTATGAGAGAGAGAGAGAGAGCGTGTGAGAGAGCATGAGTGTGTGTGAGAGACAGAGTGCATGTGTGTGAGAGAGTGTGCATGTGTGTGTGTGTGTATGAGAGAGAGAGCGTGTGTGCATGTGTGTATGAGAGAGAGAGAGAGCGCGTGAGAGAGCATGAGTGTGTGTGTGTGTGTGTGTGTGTGTGAGAGAGAGAGTGCATGTGTGTGAGAGTGCATGTGTGTATGAGAGAGAGCGTGTGCATGTGTGTATGAGAGAGAGAGAGAGAGCGCGTGTGAGAGAGCATGAGTGTGTGTATGTGAGAGTGCATATGTGAGAGAGAGCGCATGTGTGCATGTGCATGTGTGTGAGAGCGCGTGTGTGCGCGTGTATGAGAGAGAGAGAGAGAGCGCGCGTGCGCGGGTGTGTATGAGAGAGAGAAAGATCGTGAGAGAGAGATTGTGAGAAAGAGAGAGAGCGCGCATGCATATGTGTGTGTGTATGAGAGAGAGAGAGAGAGAGAGAGAGAGAGAGTGTGTGGCCCTTCCCATCATGTGGTAAATAAGTGGACTGGTGTTGGATTCAGTAACCTAGACTAATAACTATAAATTGTATCTGAATCCTAATAACTTCTATCCCAGCAGTGAGTGGCAAATATCAAGCAGAAAATATATCTCAATAAAGTATTTGACTATACCCAAAATATTGATGCTGTCCCAAAAAATTAACTAAGAAGTGCCTAGCACCGTGAATTTTAATCTAATAAATATACACACACACACACACACACACTCCTCGGTGGCAAGGCACCGGGGGTGGATGAGATCCGCCCTGAGTATCTCAAGTCTCTGGATGTTGTGGGGCTGTCTTGGTTGACACGCCTCTGCAACATCGCGTGGCGGTCGGGGACAGTGCCTCTGGAGTGGCAGACTGGGGTGGTGGTCCCTCTTTTTAAGAAAGGGGACCGGAGAGTGTGCTCCAATTATAGGGGAATCACACTTCTCAGCCTCCCAGGGAAAGTTTACTCCAGGGTACTGGAGAGGAGAATTCGACCGATAGTCGAACCTCGGATCCAGGAGGAACAATGCGGTTTTCGTCCTGGTCGCGGAACACTGGACCAGCTCTATACCCTTCATAGGGTGCTCGAGGGTTCATGGGAGTTTGCCCAACCAGTCCACATGTGCTTTGTGGATCTGGAGAAGGCATTCGACCGTGTCCCCCGTGGTATTCTGTGGGGGGTGCTTCGGGAGTATGGGGTTCGGGGCTCTTTGCTAAGGGCTGTCCGGTCCCTGTACGAACGGAGCAGGAGTCTGGTTCGCATTGCCGGCAGTAAGTCAGACCTGTTCCCAGTGCATGTTGGACTCCGTCAGGGCTGCCCTTTGTCACCGGTTCTGTTCATAATTTTTATGGACAGAATTTCTAGGCGCAGCCAGGGGCCGGAAGGAATCCTGTTTGGGAACCACAGGATTTCATCTCTGCTTTTTGCGGATGATGTTGTCCTGTTGGCTTCTTCAAACCAGGACCTTCAGCATGCACTGGGGCGGTTTGCAGTCGAGTGTGAAGCGGCTGGGATGAGAATCAGCACCTCCAAGTCCGAGGCCATGGTTCTCGACCGGAAAAGGGTGGCTTGCCCTCTCCAGGTTGGTGGAGAAGTCCTGCCTCAAGTGGAGGAGTTTAAGTATCTCGGGATCTTGTTCACGAGTGAGGGAAGGATGGAGCGTGAGATCGACAGGCGGATCGGTGCAGCCTCCGCAGTGATGCGGTCGCTTTACCGGTCCGTCGTGGTGAAGAAGGAGCTGAGCCAAAAGGCGAAGCTCTCAATTTACCGGTCGATCTACGTTCCGACTCTCACCTATGGTCATGAGCTTTGGGTAATGACAGAAAGAACAAGATCGCGGATACAAGCGGCTGAAATGAGTTTCCTTCGCAGGGTGGCTGGGCGCTCCCTTAGAGATAGGGTGAGAAGCACAGTCACTCGGGAGGAGCTCGGAGTAGAGCCGCTGCTCCTCCACATCGAGAGGAACCAGCTGAGGTGGCTCGGGCATCTTTTTCGGATGCCTCCTGGACGCCTCCCTGGGGAGGTGTTCCAGGCATGTCCCCCCGGGAGGAGGCCCCGGGGAAGACCCAGGACACGCTGGAGGGACTATGTCTCTCGGCTGGCCTGGGAACGCCTCGGTGTTCTTCCCGAGGAGCTGGCCGAGGTGTCTGGGGAAAGGGAAGTTTGGGCTTCCATGCTTAGACTGCTGCCTCCGCGACCCGGTCCTGGATAAGCGGAAGAAGACGAGACGAGACGAGACACACACACACACACACACACACACACATATTCCTTTAGCTGAAAGTTGGTACTATCCAACCGCCTGTTAAAAAACAAAAACACTGCCCCAAACCAAAAAGATCAAAATTGGCAACACTCAGACCGTGGTTAATAATAGCTGGACAGTAATGATTCAACAATGATCAATATACCCCACTAATATTACCTGTGTGGCCACACTCAGAATCCTGAACTTAGTTTACTTGCCATGGCATACCCCACTTAAATATACAACAGCCGGCATAATAATAAGTGAAAACCAAAAAAAAAATAAAATAAATAAAACGTTGCAGGCCTGTTCAAAGTTCTGGTTACTGCTCACAACTCTGATTTAAGTCAACACTAGGGAACTTTGTGGCATGTAATACTATTTTATCGTAAGACTTAATAAAATATTATTGAGTCAAAACACTAAAATATGCTGATAATAAAAAAAACAAAAGGAAAACAAATACTAGGTAACCTCTGGGTTACATGTGTGTATGAGAGAGAGAGCATGTGTGTGTATGAGAGAGAGAGAGAGAGAGAGAGTCAGCTAAACATGCAAAAAAGTAATACTAACGTTCGCAGATTTATTTTATTTTATTTTTTTCACCAGAGCTCACTACTCTACACATCTTCTAGTCAAAGACAATAATACAACCCTGATTCCAAAAAAGTTGGGACAAAGTACAAATTGTAAATAAAAACGGAATGCAATAATTTACAAAATCTCAAAAACTGATATTGTATTCACAATAGAATATAGACAACATATCAAATGTCGAAAGTGAGACATTTTGAAATTTCATGCCAAATATTAGCTCATTTGAAATTTCATGACAGCAACACATCTCAAAAAAGTTGAGACAGGGGCAATAAGAGGCTGGAAAAGTTAAAGGTACAAAAAAGGAACAGCTGGAGGACCAAATTGCAACTCATTAGGTCAATTGGCAATAGGTCATTAGCATGACTGGGTATAAAAAGACCATCTTGGAGTGGCAGCGGCTTTCAGAAGTAAAGATGGGAAGAGGATTACCAATCCCCCGAATTCTGCGCCGACAAATAGTGGAGCAATATCAGAAAGGAGTTTGACAGTGTAAAATTGCAAAGAGTTTGAACATATCATCAAAAGATTCAGAGAATCTGGAAGAATCTCTGTGCGTAAGGGTCAAGGCCAGAAAACCATACTGGGTGCCCGTGATCTTCGGGCCCTTAGACGGCACTGCATCACATACAGGCATGCTTCTGTATTGGAAATCACAAAATGGGCTCAGGAATATTTCCAGAGAACAGTATCTGTGAACACAATTCACCGTGCCATCCGCCGTTGCCAGCTAAAACTCTATAGTTCAAAGAAGAAGCCGGATCTAAACATGATCCAGAAGCGCAGATGTCTTCTCTGGGCCAAGGCTCATTTAAAATGGACTGTGGCAAAGTGGAAAACTGTTCTGTGGTCAGACGAATCAAAATTTGAAGTTCTTTATGGAAATCAGGGACGCCGTGTCATTCGGACTAAAGAGGAGAAGGACGACCCAAGTTGTTATCAGCGCTCAGTTCAGAAGCCTGCATCTCTGATGGTATGGGGTTACATTAGTGCATGTGGCATGGGCAGCTTACACATCTGGAAAGACACCATCGATGCTGAAAGGTATATCCAGGTTCTAGAGCAACATATGCTCCCATCCAGACAACATCTCTTTCAGGGAAGACCTTGCATTTTCCAACATGACGATGCAAAACCACATACTGCATCAATTACAGCATCATGGCTGCATAGAAGAAGGGTCCGGATACTGAACTGGCCAGCCTGCCGTCCAGATCTTTCACCCATAGAAAACATTTGGCGCATCATAAAACGGAAGATACGACAAAAAAGACCCAAGACAGTTGAGCAACTAGAATCCTACAATAGACAAGAATGGGTTAACATTCCTATCCCTAAACTTGAGCAATTTGTCTCCTCAGTCCCCAGACGTTTACAGACTGTTGTAAAGAGAAAAGGGGATGTCTCACAGTGGTAAACATGGCCTTGTCCCAACTTTTTTGACGTGTTGTTGTCATGAAATTTAAAATCACCTAATTTTTCTCTTTAAATGATATATTTTCTCAGTTTAAACATTTGATATGTCGTCTGTGTTCTATTCTGAATAAAATATGGAATTTTGAAACTTCCACATCATTGCATTCCGTTTTTATTTACAATTTGTACTTTGTCCCAACTTTTTTGGAATCGGGGTTGTAGATGTAACGGTTTACTTTATTGGCAAGCACATGCACTTCTACAGTGGTATAGAAAATGGTAGATTCACACATATGATAGCTACAGTAAAGCATCATCGACTTGTCAGTGTTGAACCAGATTGTATAAGACCAGTACTGAATTGGAGTGCATCAAATCATTACTTATTTAAATGTATTGTTCTTGTATCATACACTATGTATAATGATGTGTATAGCATCATGTGAAAAGGGGAGATTTACACCCCTCGTGTGAATGTGATGGGAGCTATTCAGTATTAGCCATAGCCTAGTTGTGTGTATGGGTGTTTAATAAGAGTTAAAATTTTACAGATTTTCTTTTTTTGTTTAATGAAATTTTACACAAGGTAATTAAATTAAGGAGATTAGTACATATCTACTTATTTATAAGTGTGAGTGTATTTCACCTGAGCTCTCAGATTGCTTGAAGGCTCTGGCCCTTTGGGTCTCCACTTCGGCCTCATTCTCATAAACATCTTCATATGAGTTCTGACTGCCACTGGAATCCACTTGATTGTCTTCTGTAACTTCTGCATTTCCATAAATCTCCTCACTCATCTCCATTCTTCTCTTTGCAGTAATCCTGAGCTTTCAATGAGCAGATGTAGTTTTACGGGTGTTTAACTGTCTAAACTACACTCAAAGTGGCTGTTTGAAGTGCACTGCCCACATGACTGGGTCTATTGCTGTTACCGTATGTAGAACTCATATTTCCCATTTAACGCAATTTCTTTCAACATGCATCAAGCAGCAAGTGTGGTTAGTGTATTATTTTGGGTTGTGAAACTGACATTCTGAAGACAGTATAAGCTCAGTGACACATGTCACTACACTGTCATGTGACTACCGGACTCCCTTCTGAGGAGTTCACTGAACATTTTATTAGTATGAAGTTAATTATGGATGATGCTTGTGTAGGTTTTTCACTGACATGCATGGATTTCTTGGTCTTAAATTGAAGCAGCTCCACCCCATACCATCCTGCTGCATCATCATCTGTTCATAAAGTAAAGTAAAAACAGATAGTGATTAGTTCCACGTTCCGCATTACTGTGTTCAGAGAAGTAATGAACTTTCTTTGGTTACATTTTGTCAGGAACATTTCAAAACTGATCATACTACTATAGCAGTGTTTCGCAAAGTGTGGTCCACGAGAGACCTCAAGTGGTCCGCGAGGTGATCTACAAATGTAGTCAGCATTTCAAGATAAGCTAGCGTATGCTTTGTAACATTATTAGAAAGTTAAATTTATCCAATCTTGTTTTTAACAGGAATCAAACGGGCCTGTAATTTCATCAATATTATTTAAAAAGCGTTCTGCATCTGAATTTGCACCACATAAAACTTGTGTGCACGTGCTCTTATTCTGCCTCTCGTCTCTAGGCAACAGTCACCTCACAAATCTCTGCCTCACAGCCAAACAGGCAGGCAGACCTGAAAACAAGCAAACGAAAATTCTGAACTAATCCTACAGTAACTAGCTCGTGTTCGTGGCGATTTTTTTAATTTACTGAAAGTGAAACAACAAGGATGGAGAAGTGGCTGACAGGTTCAGTTAAGAGTTCATTCATGTTCCTCCTAATTTTGAACAATTTTGAACTATTGATATGAAATGTTCTGATTAACTGTTTGCTGAATTTTAAACCTCCATACTTTTGCCTTTAAAAACCACGGAGGATATGGAATGGATAGGCCTTTAATGTATTTAGTTAACCATAATTTTTTCAATTAAATACACCTAATAGTACACATCTCTGTATGGTGTGTGTGTGTGTGTTGTGTGGGGCGGGGGGGGGGTGTTGACAGGTGGTCCCTGAAATTTTTTTTTTGGGACAAAGTGGTCCTTGGTCTGAAAAAGTTTGAGAAACACTGTACTATAGGTACATGGTGCAGAAAAAAAAGTATAGGTCTCTGTCAGGCAAAATCATGATGAATGAATACAATTTCTTTCAGCACTGTTGAATTCTTGAATGTGTTTGTTTAGAAGATACTGACTAATTTTCGAAAACAACAGATCTGACAGTAGCTCTATATTAATGCACGCCTTCTCGTAAGTTATAGTTGCTATAGTGTTCTGTTGTTTTCACACTTTGACCCCAGGAAGCAACTGCCACTTCCTTTCTGGCAGCCAAGCAATTAATAGTCTTTTTCTGCATACGAAGCTGATCATTATTAGGAAACTTTACAAAACTTTACAAGTTTCCTGGAAGTAGAAGAGAGATGTATTAATGAGTACACTGCACAGCAACTCAACTGACCTGTGGTGGTGGCAGCACCTATTTATACTCTCCTGATTTCTGATCAGCTTCAGGTAAGGCTGGTTTGTCTGCACCTCCCTGTCATCATGTGCTCCCTGACTGTCCAAAGCAGGAGTGTTGACCAAGGGTTGGACATTCAGGACCTGAGGAGCAGTAGTGTAAAGAGCGATGAGCCATTTGTGTGGAGGGTTTTTAGAGCCATCATTACAACAGGTTGTAATATGTTAGTGTTTCTCCTGTATAGGAACAGCTAATTTAAAAGGACTTGTATGATGGACACGAAATGTTATCTCAGACTAATAATCAATCAATTAAATATGTGTAAATAACAGAGAAAAACACAAACATTGCTATAGTGAGCACTTTTTGTTCCAAAAAATGTACTGAACATTTTGGGAAGGAGCATCCAACATCAAGTTTTGCAAGTTTTCAACCACAAGAAAGAATTCAGGGCTGAAGATTTTACAATTTCCTGTTTTTTTCCCCCTTCTTATCTTAACAAACAAGGAAAATGAGTTACACTAACCTGACTACAGAGAGAGACCAGTTACACCAACCTGACAAAAGGAAATGACCAGTTACACACCAGCTACAACAGCTTGACTACAGGGAGAGACCAGTTACTGTGGGAGAAATTTGGACTATCCAGTGTACTTTATAGACTTGATAAGTGAATATTATACATATGTTGAATGTTAAAAACTCACATGTACACTCGCATCTGAAGCATTATGAATAAATCATGATGTGTTGTGTGTTAATATTTATGTAAATACCCTATTCAAGGATGGAGAGTTTTCGGATCGAGCATTTACTACATTTCTACTGAAAGGAAGAACTGGACTGAGAGCAGACAGGACTGCACAGAGCGAGGAGCAGACCTGGTGATCATAAACAGCAGAGAGGAACAGGTGAGAATAAATGAGTATCTAAACACATCATCCACTATAATAGGAACGCCTATACATTTATGCAGTTATCCAGTCAGTGCCAGTGATAGCCAAGAACAAGAATGTGAGGCTGGTGGGGTGGAACCTGATGTGGTCTTCTGCTCTTGGACCCCATCCACCTCAAGATTTGATGTGCTGTGTTCTGAAATGCTTTTCTGCTCACCACAGTTGTAAAGAGTCTGTATCTGTATGATTGTGGCAGTGGTGCAATGCAAACATGGTTGGCTAATTAGAGAACTGCATGAACGTGCAGGTGTTCCTAATAAAGTGGAAGGTGAATGTATATTCATATTGTGCGATTACAAAGCTTGGATTGGTCTGACTGACAGTAAGAGAGAGGGAGATTTTAAATGGGTAGATGGTTCACCACTGACCACTCAGTAAGTCATCACTGAACTGAATTTTACTCATCATGCAGATTTTCTCTCAGTTTGAAGCTTTAAATATGAAATAGACATTCTGTCTCTCTGTGTTTTCAGGTTCTGGTTGCCTGGAGGACCCAATGATGCTGGAATTGGAGAGGACTGTGTTATCACAAGCTTTAAAGCTACTGGTTTCTGGATGTCAACAGTGATTAAATGGACGTGTTTTTGATAAAAAATTATTTCTTGATGAGGGATTTATTTTTTCTCTGAATAAATTTATTTCAATTAAAGGTTGGATTTTCATTTTTGGGCGGCACGGTGGTGTAGTGGTTAGCGCTGTCACCTCACAGCGAGAAGGTCCGGGTTCGAGCCCCGTGGCCGGCGAGGGCCTTTCTGTGCGGAGTTTGCATGTTCTCCCTGTGTCCGTGTGGGTTTCCTCCGGGTGCTCCAGTTTCCCCCACAGTCCAAAGACATGCAGGTTAGGTTAACTGACGACTCTAAATTGACCGTAGGTGTGAGTGTGAATGGTTGTCTGTGTCTACTGTATGTGTCAGCCCTGTGATGACCTGGCGACTTGTCCAGGGTGTACCCCGCCTCTCGCCCGTAGTCAACTGGGATAGGCTCCAGCTTGCCTGTGACCCTGTAGAACAGGATAAAGCAGCTAGAGAAAATGAGATGAGATTTTCATTTTTTTCAGTGTGAGATGAAACATTTTTTTTCCCATTTCATTTTGGTCGGGCACCACCCGAACTGATGATCACATCATCAGCTTTTCTTTGGTTAATCAGACACAAGGTACTCCACCATTCTTGCTGGAGCAGTTGGGTGTTAGGTGCCTTGCTCAAGGGCACTTCAGCCAGTCCTGCTGGTCCAGAAAATCAAACCAGCGACCTCATGGTCCAAAAATTGCTTCTCTAACCATTAGGCCATGGCTTCCCCAATGAATGGGGCAAGGATCACTCGTGGAGTAGTACGTTACTGTACCTGTAACATCTTGGTGTCTCAGTTTTGCCTCGCCATATCCAGCAGCATGTGACGTGCAACATATGGCATTCCAGCAAGTGGCCACTCCATCTAGCCTATCATATGCCAAAGACCGTCCGCAGTGGCTCCACGTGCTGCCCCTAGTTTCATCATGCAGAACCTGGCAGATCTCGGGGATTAAACCCTGATAAAAAATAAAAATAAAAATCAGGGTCAGTCCCTGCTTGGGTGCCCAACTGACCCTTGTTCAGTTTGCCTCTCCTGTCTCACCATGGTCATATGAATAACAGCATGTTTTCCACTCCATGGCAACACAGTCAGAGGAACACAAGCATGGAAGAGGGCAGCCTACTTGCTCATGGCACAGGGCCAGCAACCCTTTTCTCTGGAACTTATTACCCACTAAAGACCCTTTACCAATCAAGCACAAACAACACCTGTGTCGTATATCTGGGTAGCATAACAGCACTCGTGATGGGCCTTGAGTAAAGCCTTGTGGACCCCACGGTCCTGATCCCCCCTAGATTTGCTCACAAACAACCAAAACAACTCAAGATAGCTTCTTGGAATGCTCGGACCCTGTCAGATACTCCATCATCCAAGCAACAGACCCCTGAGCATAGATCTGCCTTAGTATCTTCTGAACTGAAGCACTTCAACATCGACATTGCCTGTCTAAGTGAATGCTGGATACCAGCTGAAGGTAAATTTGTAGAGGGAAACTATACCTTTCTCCACTCAGGAAGACCATCCAACCAACCAAAGCTTGAAGGAGTCACCATTGTAGTCAAGTCCACCCTTCACCCCAACATGATCAGCTGGAAGGGGACTAGCTCAAGGGTAATGAGCATATGAGGATCAAGCTGAAGTTGTTCACTGCCACCTTTATATGTACCTGTGCACCAACCTTCAAATGCCTCTGTAGCACTTCGGATGGGTGGGTGGAGCACAGAAGGACGGCAGGCCAGAACTGAGTTCACAAAACCTGTTTATTACAGCTTTTCAGCCTTAACTATACACACACACACACACACACACACACACACACTCCAGTCGTCTGGTTGGGGAGCGAACCCTCTCTGCTCTCGCTCTCTTCCTTAAATAGGGGAAGACACGAAAAACACATTAATCAACCTCAGGTGCAGTGATTCTGCCACTTACCTTCCCCGACTCCGCCCTCTGGTCACAGACCGATGCTTGGCCACACCCCCGCTGCCACAGCCTCCCAGAAGAGAAACTCTGTTCTATGACCAGCTATCTTCAGTATTAGCAGCAACCCCCAGACTCGACCGTCTTTTCTTGCTTGGTGACTTCAGTGCCCACAGTGGAACCAACATAAATGTCTGGCCCAGTGTTATCAGCCTGCATGGTCTTGGCAATTGTAACGAGCAGGGTACTATGCTGCGAGAGCTCTGTATGCGCTTTGACCTGTGCATCACCAACATGCTCTTCTCCTATGCTGATATCCATAAGGGAACCTGGCAGCACCCAAGGTCTAAGAGATGGCACCTTATCAATTACATTATCGTGAGGCAGCACCATAACAGCAACATCCTTGACTCTAGAGTATGCTGTAGCGCGGATTGTTGGATTGATCACAAAATGGTCTGTGCTCGGCTGTGACTGCGGTACCATATATCTACCCATAAACGCAGCGGATGTCGCCTGAAGTGGTTAAATGTCAATGTGGCAGCGGGGGCATGGTCAAGCGTCAGTCTGTGACTGGAGGGCGGAGTTGGGGAAGGTAAGTGGCAGAATCACTGCACCTGATGTCAGTTAACCTGTGTTTGTGTGTCTTCTCCAGTGACCGCGCCCTATTTAAGGAGAGAGAGCGAGAGCAGAGGGAGCTCTCTCCCCAACCAGACAACTTGTGTGTGTGTGTGTGTGTGTGTGTGTGTGCGCGCGCATGGCTGGGAGAGTTAAAGTTTTGCACTGAAAAGTAGAAATAAAAAGAGTTTTGTGAACTCAGTTCTGGCCTGCTGTCCTTCTGTGCTCCACCCACCCATACAAACTGTCACAGTCAAGCTTTTAAAAGACCCAATCGTAGCACAGAAGATGCAGGACTCACTCAGCAGCACTCTATCCAGCAACTGTTCTGCTAATCACACCATCAACCAGCAGTGGGAGAGCATCCATGATGCTATTTATACCTGTGCCAAGAATGCCATAGGTCTTCAGGAGCACATCCATCGTGACTGGTTTGATGAAAACAATACAACCATTATGGAACTCCTGCAGAAGAAGCATGATACTCTCCAAGCCTTCCTCAGCAGTGACACCCCAGCTAACTTGGCCAGATACCATCAGGCCAGGAGTATCTGCCAAAGAGAGCTTCGCCACCTGCAAAACCAGTGGTGACTGGACCACACCAAAGAGATTGAACAGCATGACTCCAGGTCATTCTTCCAGGCCATTAAATTTGTCTTCCAACAGCATCAGAGTGGTATCAGCCCTATAAACGACGACCAGGGCATCAGACTAACAGAAAAAGAGGACATCCTAGCTCGCTGGAAACAACACTTCAATGTCCTTTTGAACCAGCCAGGGACAGCTGATCCAAGTGTCATAGATGACCTACCACAAAGTGAGATACTCCACAAGCTCGAAAATCCCCAACAGTTGAAGAGGTTCAATCAGCGCTGGGTCACTTGACAGATAACAAGGCCCCGGGTCCTGATTGCATCCCAGCAGAGGCTCTTGAAGCAGCAGGACCAGTTCTCTTGACTGAGCTCCATAAGCTCCTCCTCTCCATCTGGGAGGCCAAACGAGTCCCACAAGATATGAAAAATGGCCACATTATCACCATCTTCAAAAAACATTGTTGGTTCTCCAGTGACAACTACCGTGGTATTACACTCCTCTCTGTCGTAGGCAAGCTATTTGCCCGAGTTATTCTGAACCGAGTATGGCCCCATGTTGAGAAATACCTGCCTGAACCGCAGTGCAGCTTTAGGGGCGGTTGTTCCACCAGCAATATGATGTTCTCTATCTGTCAGTTTATAGAGAAATGCAGAGAGCAACATCAGGAATTACATATTGTTTGTTGATCTGGTCAAGGCGTTTGATTCAGTTATCAGATTTCTCATGTGGTCAGTGATTCAGAAGATCGGAATCCCACCCAAAGTAGTCAATATCATCAAGAGCTTTCACGGTGGCATAGAAGCTAGAGTACTAATCGGTGGAGACTTTACAGAATGCTTTGAAGTAATCAGCGGCCTGTGACAAAGATTTATCCTAGCCCCAGCACTGTTTATCCTCTTCTTCAGCTTCATCCTCTCCAATGTCCATGAATCTATGCTGGAGTGTGGAGTGGAAATAAAACAATCTGGATGGAAGACTTTTCAGCCTCCAGAGGTTAAGGGAAAAATCAACTCCAATCACCAAGCTTGATGACTTCCTCTACAACGATGATGCTGCCCTGGTAACTACATCTCCTGAATCCCTTCAGGAAGGTGTCAGCATACTGAAGTCTGCCTGCGACACCTGGGGGCTGACCATCAGCAAATCTAAGATGGAGGTAATGCATGTACAGAGTGATCACTCCCCCTCCATTACAATCGACAACCATCCACTAAAGGGTGCACACACATTTACGTACCTTGGTGGCAACATGTCAGATGATGCAACTCTCGACCCTGAGAGCCAACATCGAGTCTCTTGCGCCGCAGCAGCTTTCAGTGCTTTGCATACTAGGTGCTGGAACAGGAAAGGCCTTAGTCTGTCAACTAAGTTGACTGTTTACAAGGCAATTAGTTCTACCATTTCTTTTCTATGGTTCTGAAACGTGGCCGACCTTAGTTGATCACATCCGTCTTAGTCACCACATGTCTGGAAGTTTACTTCCAGAGATTGCTCTGACAGATAATTAACATCAAGTGGTGGCAGCATAAGACCAATGCTGAGGTCCTCCACCGTGCTGATTTTACTACCATCGAGACCATGCTTCGAAACAAGAGACTATGCTGCCTCGGCCATGTGGCACAAATGGATGATTCTAGAACACCAAAGCAACTGCTGTTTGGTGAACTTAAGCAGGGCAAGTGCGATAAGGGTCGTCTACATAAGTGTTGGAAAGACTGTGCCAAGGAAGACCTGCGGCTCTTCGGCATAAATGCCGACTGGTGCCAGATTGCGCTGAACTGCAGTGCCTGGCGGGCCGCTCTCTTATCGGGAAAGGAGCTTTGTGAGGCCCACCTCCAGACGAAGGCAGCCGAAAGATGTGAGCATCAACGACTGAGGGCATCCAAGGTTCCCCCATCATCATAATATGATGGGGACCATAAGTAAATAGTAAGATTTAAATGCATTTTTAGTGAGTGAGGTGACCGTCACAATAAAGAAAGATCTATGAGAAAGTCTTAACCTGTCATAGTTTAGCCAAGCCTTGTGCATGTAAGGGTAGGGTTAGGGTTAACCCTAACCCTGATTACAATAATCTACTGAAGCTCAAGACTTGCAGAGAGACTGTCCCAGTGCAACCCACTCACAGAAGTCCAAGAAGAGGAAATTCACCCCTTAATTGTTTAATGTCACTGATGTGAAGATCATCTCATGTCATCTCATTATCTCTAGCCGCTTTATCCTGTTCTACAGGGTCGCAGGCAAGCTGGAGCCTATCCCAGCTGACAACGGGCAAAAGGCGGGGTACACCCTGGACAAGTCGCCAGGTCATCACAGGGCTGACACATAGACACAGACAACCATTCACACCTATGGTCAATTTAGAGTCACCAGTTAACCTAACCTGCATGTCTTTGGACTGCGGGGGAAACCGGAGCACCCGGAGGAAACCCACGCAGACAACATGCAAACTCCGCACAGAAAGGCCCTCGTCGGCCACGGGGCTCGAACCCGGACCTTCTTGCTGTGAGGCGACAGCGCTAACCACTACACCACTGTGCCACCCCAGCTTAAGGTAAATGTCAGATAAATTGTTTACTAATAAGAACATACCTAAAGGATTATTGTGTCGCATTTTTGGACATAGTCCAACCTATTCTTCTTGTGATCCTCGTAAAAAACTCAGCCATTTTTGTCATAACCTACTGATATAACAGGGTACAATGGGGAACAGAAACGGCAAGTTAGGGAAAGAAAAGAAAAAAACAAGTAAGTCTGAGGCTACATGTGCTATAATAAGGATTGGGTGTTCCTGTGACAGCCCAAACATCCAGTTTATAAAAACCTCATATGGCGAGGATTGTTTGGCACAGTTTGACATATGGGTAAAGGACTTAGGATTCCCTGAGAAGGGCAGTTTTAGTCCCAGGCAGATAGAACAGTTAGAAGAAAAGCTGAAATGGCAGGAAAAAGAAGAGTCTGCAGATAACGTTAAGTTCCTAGGGAACTGGAGGGCGTTTTCTGCATGGAAAGAAGAAACACTTAAGAGAGAGTATAAAAGAGAGAAACGACAGGCAAGGCTCTCACCCTCTTCTCAGTGTTTGAAATTTCAGATGGACCCTGACCTGGAGTCTGCCCCACCACCCCGACACACACTGCCTCCTCAGCAAGGCGGAGCATCACTCCCAGAAGCGCCTCACCCACAGAAAGGGGGAGAAGTCAAGACAAAGCAAAAAACTGAGCCTCTGGAATCTCTCCCAGCCTACCAGCCGCCTCCAGCGTTGGCGCCTCCCCTTGCTTCTCCGTCACACACAAGATCTGGTCTTGCATATGGCGACGGAAGAGACACCCTCCTGGACCTGACCACATGCTCACCAGTGGGTCCACAAGGCTGTAACCTAAAGTCTGAAGTCCTTCATCTTCCAGTGGTGGAAGTGGCTGGAGCTGACAACGTGCTTCTAGTCCACAGACCCTGGACAACAGCTGACATGAAGGAAAGCATGGCTTCCCTTCCCAACGTGAGAGAGGTAGGAGGAAAGAGATTTGGTAATGAACTGTTGATGTTTTACAGAGAATTCCGACCAACCACCCATGAACTTTGCCACCTGCTCATGACCAAAATGGGTATAGATTGGAGCAAAGTTTCCAGAGAGTGGCCGGAAGCTGACCAGCGAATGACTACACCAGACTGGAGCATGGCTGACAATGGTGAGTACAAAGGTACTATCACTGCTTTCTGTGCTTGTCTGGACAGTGCCTTTCCCTTGAACAGAGACATGACTAAGATCAGTATGTGTAAGCAAGAAGATGGTGAAGTGGTGTCAGCGTTTCTCACTTGTCTCACTGCTGCAAATGAGAAACACAGTGGCCTGACCAGGCCCGTGACCCTGGCTGCAGTGGAGGGCACTCCTGAGCCTCACCAAGATCGAGCAGTATGCTGTGCATGCAGAAAGGCTGCTGAAAGAGGAGAAGACAAAGTCAACAAAAAGAGACCAAGACCTACACACTGCCACTCTCACTCTTCTCCAGACTGCTCAGCCTGGACCTAGAGGAAGAGGTCGAGGTAGGGGCCGAGGCAGGATGACCCAGGGTGACCCATCCTGGATAAAAGGCGCAACCTGCTACCACTGCAATCAGAAGGGACATATTGCTCGAGATTGTCTCCACAGTAGCAAACAGAGGCGCTGTGAGGAGTACAAAGCAGACTGACAGGTGGACTCCGGGAACGGGCCCTGCACAGAGAACAGGGGAGGTAACGCACACACACCTGATGATACACATAGACAGTTAAACATTCACATAACGTTAAACCTATTAGTAGCAGCACCTGCATGCAACAGCAAGACTACACAGAAATGCCCAATATACCAGTCCAGGTAGATACACCTGAAGTTGCATTAAGTTTGTTAAAATACACAACTACTCCCTTCTCTAAACTCCCTTGTATGCCCCTCACTGTATGTGGGCATGTGTTGACTTTCTTAGTAGATTCTGGAGCAGGACACTCAGGTCATACAACATGGGGTACTTCCAGTAGACCCACTGCTCAGCTCAAATTCTATTCAGACGATGGGCATCTCAGAACAACCTGTAACCGAAACTTTCTCAGTCAACCTCCCATGTGCAAGCGAGGGAGGAATAGTTATGTCCCACTCATTCCTCATCTCACATACATGTCCAGTAACATATCTGTGAAGATACTCAGTCATCCAGGTACATAGTAATCTGTGGCTGGTACTGTAGAAGAGAGCAACTGGACTTGCTTGAAGAATCTTAAAGACGTTTCGCCTCTCATCTGAAAGGCATCCTCAGTTCTGTCTGACTAATAGGGAGTATCAAGTATTTATCCTCTCGTGGATCATCATAGAATCCGAATCAGAATGCTGATGGCTGCATTGTAGGTGGCTGATAAAAGATGTCTTAGACACCCACCTCTGTTCAGTGATGGTAGTTCCAGGTTGACAAAAATGAACGATCCTCTCTGGCTAAGATGTCTGCCAGTTTTCTGGAAGTCCTCTCATACTCCCGCACCAGTCGAAGGGAACTCATCCCAAAGTGCGTAGAAACATATCTGTGAAGATACTCAGTCATCCAGGTACATAGTAATCTGTGGTTGGTAGAAGAGAGCAACTGGACTATTAGTCAGACAGAACTGAGGATGCCTTTCAGATGAGAGGCGAAACGTCTTCAAGATTCTTCAAGCAAGTCCAGTTGCTCTCTTCTTTGAGATCAACTCTTGAAAAAGCTTGAAACAATGACATTCTAACACTAAAAAATGACTAATTTATAAACCATAACAAAATCATCACAGTCTCTAAGATCAATACCACCTGTGTGGATCTTCCATATAGTATCACAATGCTGCGGCAAAGTCGAAGTCTTGCTCAAGTATTTTGTTGTAAGAGAGGCAGATTAGGGAGTCCAGCCTCTCTACCATCAGGTTGGAGCGCAGCCTTGTCTTTACTCTGTTCTGGACGCTAAACGATCGCTCAGTTTCTGCATTTGATGGTAGGATGAACTCATAGTATTTTGCTTCCATTCAAGCCTCATTTCGAAGTCTGACCAATAAGAACACTACATTTTTGGTGGTAAATTTGATTTTCTCAATTTAACTTCCATACATATGAAAAGCAGGCATGCCGGGCACGCCCTGGGAAACCTCTGACCGTTGATGAAAATGTCCACAGAGATGCACAACATTACTTCACAAAATGACCAAATTCCACAAACTTTGGGTTAACACGGGTTAGTATAAAATTTATAGGCTGTGTTTGGGGATTTATGACCGTGTTTAAGATTTGGCCATGGAAAACACGGCTGCACAACTCGCTAGCTACGCCTATGCTTATCGGGCTCTGGAGTCAGCTCTGGAGAGGAAGTCACCCTGTTGGCCTCTGGAGCAAGCTCTGGAAAAGAGGCTAGCATGTCAGCCTCTGGAGGGAACTTTGAGCGAAATCCGCTCTGTTTGTGGCTGCCTCTGGAGGGAACTCAGGAGTGAAGGACTCCCCCTTTGCCACTGCGCCAGCCTTTGTAGAGAGCTCTGGAGTGAAGGACTGCCCCCCTGCTGCTGTTTTGGCCTCTGGAGGGAACCCTTGAGCGTAGGCCTCCCCTCTGCTGCTGCATCAGCATCAGAAGTATCAGCGCCCCAATTTTTGAGGGAATCCTCCTTCCTGAGAGCCTGGAACTGGAATTTTAGCATCACATCAAAGAACTTGGAGTTTCTGAGGCATGGATGTTCGACTCTGAATAGGTACTCGGCCCACCAGCATGCTCACCCGGTGAGCCAGTATATCATGCATACTACCCATCAGTTCTCAGTAAGTTTGGGCTCCACAAGGTCTTCACAGAATAGCCTGCATTAGAACAAAAATCCATCTGGCGAATAATGCATTCCATTATAGGGTGTATAATGTCCATTCTTGTATAATGTATGTCCAATCCTAGCCGCTGCAGGAAACATCCCAATCGAGGCTGAGGAAAGGAAACTCTGGCATGGCATTGTGGAGCATGCCTGCTTTCTTCTGTTACATCCATGCTAGAGTCAAATAATCTGTTGTGTATTCTTGGCAGTAGATGGATGTAAATACAGGAAGAGTTAATTATAAAACACAATCAGCAGGTATACAAATCCAAAATGTTAGGCAGAATTGAAGTACAAAGACAAGCAATGGTCATGTGAGGCACAAACAGGCGATCAGTGGAAGAGACAAAAGGCAAAATCAAAAATACAAAGGGGAGTCAAAAAAACAGAATAACATAAGAAACAAATGGCTCGGTAAGGTCAGACACTTCACTATTTTGCAAAGTCGGTATGAGTTCAGCGTCCTGAAATGTACGCTCCATGATTGCCCTCTGATCTGGAACAGGTGCACTGCATTTAATCCTTGAGGAGCACACTGCTTGCTCAGAGCACAAATGCTCATGGATGCAGGTGACAGTTTGAGGTACACCAATCACGAACACACATGGACATGACAACTTGCATCATAGAAGCTACTCTGTAGCAGTCTGGAGTCAGTAGTCTGTCTTTTTTTGTCATGACACATAGAAATCAGAAATCCAAAATCATCTGTGGTACACTGGGTAAGCCCACAGCCTGAATTAATCCAACTGAATACATAAATCATTCATGATATTGTTCTTGTATAATGCTTCACAATCCTGTTTCATAGTTAAAAGGCAGCTACAGGAACCAAGCAGAGATGAATGAATAGTGGTACATTGAAACTTTATTCTGTTATCTTGTATCACTGTGACTTCACACATGCATCATGAATTATAAAAAGAAAGGACAGAGAGGAAGCCAAAAGGAGGATGGATATAACATTGAGTAATTTGCATTGTAACTCTCTTCACAGTACAAAGTGATTGAATGAATTTTACAGCAGATTGATGAGCTGAAAGCACATTTACACATCATTACTGAAGAATCTGTACTATTTCCTAAACAAACTTGAATGTAAATATAGGTTCTAAAAGAAAAAAAAACAAGTGACCCCATGATGGTTACAGAGTTATTAAGAGGAATTTCAGGCACAACACACTGACTTACACAGATAAAAATATAAATTCAATTTACTGCTTTTCATTTGCATACAGCAAGGTACCCGACCCCGGACTGCTCCCCAGGCGCTCTGGTGCAGCTGCCCACTGCTCTGAGTGTGTGTGCGCATGTGTGTTCACTGCTTTAGATGGGTTAAATACAGAGGATGAATTTCACTGTGCTTATAAGTGTGCATGTGACAAATAAAGGTTTCTTCTTCTTCAGCTTGGTAAGGTCAGACACTAGGCACTGAGCATATACTTTGCAAAATTTTGTATGAGTTCAGCACACACTATGACTGCCTTCTAATCTGTAACAGGTGCATCGTGTTTAGTCCTCGCTCAAAGTGCAAATGCTCGTGGCTGCAGATGACAGTTCAAGGTGTGTCAATTGTGAACAGACACAGACATGACAGAATCCCCCCCCCCAAAAAAAAAATAAATGTCGTCCCTCCTGGAGCTAAAAACCTCCTTGGACAGCCCCAAGAATGAGGACCTGGCATTGGATGAAGTCCCCTCGGAGCTTCGCTCTGGCTCGGGAAGGACGTGGCACCAGAACATGGGGTTAAGTGAAGGTTTGGGTTCTGGTTGGGCATTGAATGGGGGTGAGGGCACAGGTGGAAGCTTTGGTTCAGGCTTGTACTTCGGACTGGGCCGTATATGCAGGTGGAGGCTCAGGCATGGGTTTTGACATGGACATAGGTTTAAGCTGTGATGGAAATGTGTAATGAAACTCCAGGCTTGTTAAGAAGAAACAGAAATATGGATTTTTTGAAGTGATAAATTCAAAGTATGCCACTTGCAAGGGGGCTTTCTTGAATGAAAGTGTTTTCACCCGGAGAAGCGCGCCCTGCCTTCCCACACGCATTGTTATATACAGCCCCGATTCCAAAAAAGCTGGGACAAAAATACAAATTGTAAATAAAAACGGAATGCAATAAATTTACAAATCTCAAAAACTGATATTGTATGCACAATAGAACATAGACAACATATCAAATGTCGAAAGTGAGACATTTTGAAATTTCATGCCAAATATTGGCTCATTTGAAATTTCATGACAGCAACACATCTCAAAAAAGTTGGGACAGGGGCAATAAGAGGCTGGAAAAGTTAAAAGGTACAAAAAAGGAACAGCTGGAGGACCAAATGGCAACTAATTAGGTCAATTGGCAATAGGTCATTAACATGACTGGGTATAAAAAGAGCATCTTGGAGTGGCAGCGGCTCTCAGAAGTAAAGATGGGAAGAGGATCACCAATCCCCCCAATTCTGCGCCGACAAATAGTGGAACAATATCAGAAAGGAGTTTGACAGTGTAAAATTGCAAAGAGTTTGAACATATCATCATCTACAGTGCATATCATCAAAAGATTCAGAGAATCTGGAAGAATATCTGTGTGTAAGGGTCAAGGCCGGAAAACTATACTGGGTGCCAGTGATCTTTGGGCCCTTAGACGGCACTGCATCACATACAGGCATGCTTCTGTATTGGAAATCACAAAATGGGCTCAGGAATATTTCCAGAGAACATTATCTGTGAACACAATTCACCGTGCCATCTGCCGTTGCCAGCTAAAACTCTATAGTTCAAAGAAGAAGCCGTATCTAAACATGATCCAGAAGCGCAGACGTCTTCTCTGGGCCAAGGCTCATTTAAAATGGACTGTGGCAAAGTGGAAAACTGTTCTGTGGTCAGACGAATCAAAATTTGAAGTTCTTTATGGAAATCAGGGACGCCGTGTCATTCGGACTAAAGAGGAGAAGGACGACCCAAGTTATCAGCACTCAGTTCAGAAGCCTGCATCTCTGATGGTATGGGGTTGCATTAGTGCGTGTGGCATGGGCAGCTTACACATCTGGAAAGACACCATCAATGCTGAAAGGTATATCCAGGTTCTAAAGCAACACATGCTCCCATCCAGACGACATCTCTTTCAGGGAAGACCTTGCATTTTCCAACATGACAATGCCAAACCACATACTGCATCAATTACAGCATCATGGCTGCATAGAAGGAGGGTCTGGGTACTGAACTGGCCAGCCTGCAGTCCAGATCTTTCACCCATAGAAAACATTTGGCACATCATAAAACAGAAGATATGACAAAAAAGACCTACGTAAGACAGTTGAGCAACTAGAATCCTACATTAGACAAGGATGGGTTAACCCATTGATTGTCGTTGATCAGCATGTGGGGCCACCAGAATTTGGCCCTGAGGTGCTGGTATGTGCCCCTAATTATGTGAGCCTATGTGATGAGATGGTGCCTGTCGGCTTCTGGCGCTGGCTCTGGAGCGGAAGCCACCCTGTCAGCCTATGGAGCTGGCTCTGAAACAGGGGCTGCCCTGTCAACCTCTGTAGTGAGCCCTGGTGCAAGCAGGAGGGAACTCAGGAGTGAAGGACTCCCCCTTTGCCACTGCTCCAGCCTCTGTAGGGAGCTCTGGAGCTAAGAACCGCCCCTCTGCTGCTGTGTCGGCCTCTGAAGGGAACTCTTAAGCACAGGCCTCCCTCTCTGCTGCTACATTAGCATCAGGAGTATCAGCCCAACATTAGAAATAAATGGCTCGGTAAGGTCACACATGACTATTTTGCAAAGTCTGTATGAGTTCAGCATCCTGAAATGCACGTACTATGATTGCCCTCTGGTCTGGAACAGGTCCATTGCATTTAATCCTTGAGGGGTGCACTGCTTGCTCAGAGCACAAATGCTTATGGATGCAGGTGACAGTTATTTTTTTGTCATGATACATAGAAATCAGAAAGCCAAAATCATATGTGATACACTGGGTAAGCCCACAGCCTGAATTAATCTGACTGAATACATAAATCGTTCATTATATTGTTCTTGTATAATGCTTCACAATCCTGTTTCATAGTTAAAAGGCAGCTACAGGAACCAAGCAGAGATGAATTTATAGTGGTACACTGAAGCTTTATTCTGTTATCTTGTATCACTGTGACTTCACACCATGTATCATGAATTATAAAAAGAAAGGACAGAGAGGAAGCCAAAAGGAGGATGCATGTAACATTGAGTAATTTGCATTGTAGCTGTCTTCACAGTACAAAGTGATTGAATGAATTTTACAGCCGATTGATGAGTTTAAAGCACACTTACACTCATGCTTACACATCACTACCGTAGAATCTGTACTATTTCCTAAATGAACCTGAATGTAAATATAGGTTCTAAAAGAAAAGCAAGTGACCCCATGATGGTTACAGAGTTATTAAGAGGAATTTCAGGCACAACACACTGACTTACACAGATAAAATATAAATTCAACTTCCTGCTTTTCATTCACATCCAGCAATTCAGTTAAAGCTCGTCTTCTCACAGATCCCAATAAACTGATCATCACAGGGATAATCAGCCCAGTTGTTGAAAAGATTAATCCTATCACCTGTTAGAACACAGTCCTCATTTATTTCACGACCGTTGGGTTCTCCTTGTCCCCAGTGCCTGAAGATGAGAATCAGAGGATTTTCTCAGGGCAAAGAAGAGTCAGTAACTGTATCATAAGCAAATATCAGTTGAGTGATTTCTTACCCAGTGGTCAGTGTTGTATCATCCACCCACTTCCACATATCCTCAGTCTCTCGATCATTCAGACCAATCCAAACTTTTCTGTTACACAGCAATTTATTGATGAACTCCTGTCATGGTTATAGTAAATAATCAGAATAAATAAGAGTCTCAGTCTCTCTCTCTCTCTGTCTGTCTGTCTTGCTCTCACCTGTTCCTCTCTGTTGTTTATGATCACAAGGTCTGCACCTTGCTCTCTGCAGTCCTGTCTGCTCTCAGTCCAACTCTTTCCTTGAGTTGAGATGTAGTAGAAACTATAGTTGAAGAGAGTCCGTCCTGGATCCAGACCATTTTAATGAAAAAAAGGGAGAATAATTCTCAAAATTAGTTAAGCCTCAGCACTGATAAGACACTGTATATTGTACTGCCCTCAGTCCAGGTTTTCACCTCAGTAGAGATGTAGTAAATACTGGAGTTGAAACATCTTGCTTTGAAAAGTGAAATTTATCACTCCGGCCAGATATAATCATCATCATCTCCAAGGCAACAAAACAGCTGATTGTGCTCGAACTCACAGTGTCCTGGGAAGAGCGGATGGAAGAAGCAAATGAAAGGAAATGCGCAAAGTACCAGGAGCTGGTGGAGAAGTGCCGGGAAGGGGGCTGGAAGACTCATTACGAGCCAATAGAGGTGGGCTGTAGAGGATTTGCAGGGCGCTCACTCTGCAAAGTCCTCAACCAATTGGGCCTAACAGGAGTGGCTAAGAAGAGGGCCATCCGATCCATATGTGAAGCCGCAGAGAAGGCCACAAGGTGGCTGTGGATAAAGAGGGCTGATCCATGGGCGGTTGCTGCTGGGACGCAAGCTGGGGTTTGATCAAACTCAGCTGGGTCGCCTGGACGAGGGCGTCTGATGTTGAAAGACCCGAAACACCCAGTGACCCCAGGTTACATCACTGATGATGCGTCCCAGTGCATCCAGAGGATGCATCTTGCACACATCACAGAAAAAAGACATTTAAGGCTGTGTTCAGAGTTGGGTAATATTTTAATACTGAAATTATGCACATCTGTATTCAGACCTTAAATGTACACTAACTACAGACTCAGGCACTGTTTAGAAGTTACAGGTGAGTTGTGTCTGTGGGGTTCAGTAAAGGGAGTAAATTTAAAGAAAGATTTAAGCAAAATTTTAAGCATTTAGTAGATTTTAGCTTGAAGTAGAATTTAAGCTTGTCCATAATGTCGATGAGAACTGACAAACACTGACAGAAAGTTGGAGGTAATAGTTTGAGCATTAGGTATAATAATTTTAAAAAACACCTGAGAATTCACTTTTAATTATTAGAGGGACATTTTTTTTCCTGTTGCGCAATCATGCTGGTCTTGAATTATTGTGTCTTAATTGAGGAGGATGAGATCTGAGAGGTTTGGATGGTGTATTGAACCAACATTTTTTTGTGTGATGTATATTCAAAATATCTTAGAACTTGATGAAAGTGAAAAGGAAGATGTTTTGCAAAGTTACAGAGACTGCTGTGCAAAAGGCTGAATGTATTGTTTGTAGATATCAGACTAGGATGTCTGTGATAATTTTTTTGTGGCTCAGGATGTGAGACAGTAAAGGAAGTGCATAATGTTTAAGGATTTTGACTCTCCTTTATTACCTCACCTGGGACAGAGTCCACCAGGGGGCGAGTTATTGTTTTCGGTGGGGTTTCTTTGTTTGTTTGTTAGCAACATTAAGGGAAAACAGCTGCAACAATCTTCATGAAACTTTCAGGATAGATGGGCATTCGTCTCAAATAGAACCTCCAACATTTTGAGCATCATCTGGTCAAAGTCAAGGTCACCAAAAAGGTAAAAATTATTTTGTTCATGATATCTTCCTTCATATTCATCATATTTAAACCAATTCCAAAATGTTCATCTTTCAATTCTGCTTCCATTGATATGCTACATGATGGGGTATCTCTCGTAGTTTTCTTAGCAGTTGGGGGCAAATGTCAGGGGGGGGTCATCGTCATTGCTAAAATTTTCATATTTTCCATTATAACTCGAAAACGGTTAGAGATAGAGGGATGTTTATCATTATCAGCATATAGGAAGCCATATATGGGCTTTCAATTGGCACCATGACCTTTGCCCTTGTTTATTTGTTTGTGTGTCTGTCTGTCTGTTAACAATTTAGTGTCTAGACAGTTGCGCTGATTGACTTCAAATTTTCAGGGAAGGTGGGCAATGGCCCATACATTACTTGATTAAATTTTGGGGGTTATCGGGTCAAAGTGAAGGTCAAGGTCACCAGAAAGGTCAACCTTTCAGTCAAAATAATATATTTCCCATTATAACTCAAAAACGGTTGCCGATAGATAACTGTTTACTATTATGAGCATATAGGAACTCCCACATGGCCTTTCATTTGCCACCATGATCTCTGACCTTGAGTGACCTTGAAAGGTCAAACTCAAGGTCACAGATTTTCAGAGGGCTATAACTTAAACGGTTGATGGTAGACAGATGTTTACCATTATCAACTTATAGGAAGTGCCATATGGGCTTTCATTTGGCACCATAAACCTTGAATGACTTGGAAATGTTAAACTCAAGGTCATGGATTTTCATAGGACTAACCTGACTGCTGATGATTGAGAAATATTACCATTATCAACATATAGGTATAAAATAAGTGCTGCCAGGCTAGGTTTGTTTTGCCTGGCAACACTTGTTAATAATGTGTATGATGGCCAAGCTCATCTCATCTCATTATCTCTAGCCGCTTTATCCTGTTCTACAGGGTCGCAGGCAAGCTGGAGCCTATCCCAGCTGACTACAGACGAAAGGCGGGGTACACCCTGGACAAGTCACCAGGTCATCACAGGGCTGACACAGACACACAACCATTCACACTTACATTCACACCTACGGTCAATTTAGAGTCACCAGTTAACCTAACCTGCATGTCTTTGGACTGTGGGGGAAACCGGAGCACCCAGAGGAAACCCACGCGGACACGGGGAGAACATGCAAACTCCGCACAGAAAGGCCCTCGCCGGCCACGGGGCTCAAACCCGGACCTCCTTGCCGTGAGCCGACAGTGCTAACCACTACACCACCGTGCCGCCCGATGGCCAAGCTATCACAGTAAATCAAAATGACATTCCCTGTCCATTCATGCCCTTCGATGAGGGAGGAGATTATTATGGGATAAAGTTCCCACAGGTTGGAAGATTTATTGTGTAAGTGAATAAATTCAACAAGCCATGGAGAAGCAAACCAGTGACCTATATATTCTGACCAAAGCCAGTGATTGAACGAGCCTCTGTGTGTGGACTTGCAATTTTTTGGCCTACAAAACCTCATCCTGATAAAAGAAGGAAAAGCCATTCCAGTGTTCTATGAAAGAGAACTGATGAGGAGACACTGAGGAAGCAGCAAATGATAGGGTGCACCAGCGATATAATGTCGATTGTGTAGTTAAGGTAGTTCAAAGAAGTTGAAGTTTGGTAAAATGTGGAAAATTAACAAATTCAGACAGGGCAGGAATGATATGGTTGTGCTGACTTGTGGGAGGGAGATGTGGAAGGATGTTATGTCTAAACCTATACAGAGAAAGTATGAATAGTTCGAGGGTTGTAAAATTGCTTTGTATGAGAATACCAAAATTGCTGAAGGCCGAGTCAAGAATCAAGAGGCCAACAGAAGAGGAGAGCAGGGAAGATCAGTGGTGAGAAATGATGAGGAAATTATCTATTACGTGAAGGATGAATAGTGTGTGATATACATATGTAGCCCTGTGCTATATTTTTTCTTTGGGCTTCTTTGCAGTGGAAAATATTGAGAAGTGTATTTAAAAAAAAGGAAGAGTTTGCATGTACTATGCCGAAACGTATTTATTTTTCATGGCCTGAAAATAATCCCTTATTTTCTATAATTTCATTGGCTGCAAAGTTTCCATGAACTTTGACCCAGATCCTGTTGTAGCGGGAGAGAGAGAGTTGGAGGAGTCGGAAGACAGCGGACGGTTTGTCTGAGCTCGGATTAGAGGAAGTGAATTTACACGGTATTGACTCCATCTCTAGGACATTGGAGGGGAGTTTAATTGAAGAACCTTATCAGATAGATAACTAGAGTTTCAATGACTGTGTATGCAGAGTGTACTGACTGCGAAATCACATTATGGGTCAGTTTAGTGGCGAAGCAGTGCTTGATCACCATTGTGGCTAACGTGCTCTCAAGTCAAGAAGCAACGCTGTTCACCTGGACAAGACAAACAGGACAGAGGAAATAGCTTGACTGCCAGCATTCACAGGTCAACGTGAGGAGCAACGCGGCTGCGTGTTCCATACAGGCGACGATACAACTTTGCTTCTCTCCAAACTTCAGGCAGGGTTTTCATTAGTAACCGATTGCCGATTGAAATCATCGGTTGTAATGACGTCTGAATCGGTTGTTTTTTGGGCAAATGCAATTTTCCCGTAATTGCATTTTCCCGTAATTTCCCGTAACTTTCTCGTTGGACTTATTTGAAAAGGAATGCCGTTACTTGCACGCCATTTGGTTGCTGAGGCTGTGTACATGTGACAAGATAGAAAGTGGGAACCGATTGGCTAATCCTTCTTATATCATCCAATGATTTAGCGCGTATTATATCACGTGGCTCCCACATGGTAAGATGGCGACCCCATCCTGTATGGTATGGGAGCGTTCGCCAAACTAGAGCGTGACGTAATATTGTGCATGCGCATAAAATTGGTTGGCAAGAGCCATTCACAATAGCTGACAAAGTTGCATCATCACCTAGTTTGTGTGGCGATTTATCGCAGGATGCAAGTTGGTTGCCAACTGATGCTCAGCAAAGATATGCAGCAAAGCTTCTGTACAACAGTGGCACCAAATTTTTGCCTGATCCTTACGCAGTTACGGACAAATGGGACCCAAATCCAAGCACCTGGCCTGACCTGACCTTTGGCGATATCTACCTGTATGTGATTGACACGCCTTCAATATACACAAAAGAATCAATGAAAGCCTATAAGTCTCTTGATGCATACAAGTGTTAATTATTCAGTTGTTTTATTGAAATACTCATTTATATTTGCTTTTTGTGCCTAATAATAAAAAGACAAAGATTAAATAGGCACAATATAATCTTTGAAACATAAGTTAATGTTGTTGCTTCACACGCACACACCAAAGATATACAGTACAGTACTAAACTTAAGCAAGTTCTACATTTAGAATGCACAAGTAGTGTTTTAAATCCAGACTATGCTCTTTATCTTCAAATACATATCATGAAAAGTTCGACCAATCTTCTAATGTCAAATATTTATACTGCAAAAAGTACATAAATTTGCCGCGAGTGCGTTTGTGGAAATCGTACTCATGTGTGCTGCATACAAATCAGCTGTTCATGCGTTTTTACTCATCTTTTGGTTGATATCTAAGCAATGCCACAGCACAACAAATTATTTCTGATGAGGAAATTTTATCTAACATCATAATATTAAACTGCAAAACAAAATTAAAAAAAATCATGTCTCTTACCAGATATAAAGTGTCGAAAGCAAACACGGTCGTTGTCAGTTGGTTCCCACTTGTCACGCTTAATTGCTGTGATCCAAAGCTTTCGGCGAGCTTCAGGTTTTTTCGGAATACGGTAAAAGCTCTTGGGATCATTCTTGCCAAATCTGCATGTGCAGCCGATAACACAACACAACGCTACCATCATTAATTAATGACCCAATAACTCAGATCGGCCATTTATAAATAGCCTCTTGCCAACCAAAACATCACATGACCATTTTGTGACGTCACGGCGAACGCTCCCATAGCATGATGGTGACCACGAAAAAACCGAAACCAATTATACATTTGTTTTCTTCAAATCGTTATACATTCAATTTCTTTGTTTTGCAAGCATTTGTGTTATATTCTGATTTCCCAAATCTTGATCGGGCTTTGTGGCATACGAACTCAGTATTCTCCACGGGCGCTTTTAAAGTGGCGCACCGCCACGTTATAATTCTGACCCGCCACCCTTCCCGTGGCCAAAAAGTAATAATAAATAAACGTAACTTCATCAGAATGCACCAAATAAATCGTAAAGTATTTGCTTTATGATAATTTTGTAACTATTTAAAACACAGAAGACCATTAAACGAATGCATATGGGGCTACCTGAAGTGGCCACGCAATTGCAATAAAATAAACATCCGGCCGGCTGCATACAGATTGTGACCCAGAGCTCTGCAGATTGAGGTCTATCCCTGTGTTACACTACACCGCACCACATTACACTCTACTGACACATAGTAACGTTGGAAGCCACAAGCTGCAGCTAGCCAGCAGCTAAATACTGTAACTTTGCGGGTGTTTGTAGTGTTATTGTGCAACGGTTACGCTTATCTATTGTCTTTTCTGACCATACACAGTTATAGTAATCATATAACAGCACACACACACATTAGTTAAGTTCAGGTCTTTTATTTTACGTATCCTGTGATCGTGTAGGCGAGAGCTGCATTTTCCCGTTGCTTCACTGTTTGTTTACTGCAGGACTTCCAGGTTCCTGGGTCAAAGGACCCGAGCTACGGAGGCCGGGGTGGCTTTGTAGTGCCAGTCTCGGGCACGTGCACCAGCTCGTGCATTGATTGGAGTGTTTTCACCCAATTAACATTAATTATGTGTATTGTAAAAAAAAAAATGTATGTATTTATTGTAATTGGGTATTTTGTTTATGCATGGGAGTTCATTTATTTTTCACACACAGAAAAAAATATAATTAATTCAGGGATGCACAACAGGCGCATCAGTCTCAACTGAAATGTCAAATGAGTCTCACATTGACAGTAAAGATGATACTGTATGTACAGTAAGAATGTGTTAATTTTTTGTAAAATGATTTTAACAATGATTTAGCATTTCCTATCCATTTATTGGCCAGTTTCACTGTCAAAAAAAGCCCAAAAGTCTGTCAGCTTCAGGGGCACTTCGTCCCCCTGTCCCCCCACCGGGGCTCCGCCCCCCACCGGTCAGATACTGATTCAACAGACTCTGAATTCTGATCAGTAAAGGTTTGTAAGGTTAAGAAAATACTTGATGTGTAATTTGTTATATTGATTTTTCTATAAATATTTCAGATGGACTAACGATTGGCTGTTAGAAATTGCGAAATTCATTTTCGGCCTAGGGGCTTCGCCTCCTTGGTCCCCCCACCAGGGTGTTGCCCTGGAACCCCGGCCTAATCTGTTACTTTTCACATTTCATCTGTTGTTTTCCATACTAATGAAAACCCTGTTCAGGTACTAGCGTGTCACCTTTTTATTTCTTGCTCTACTGAGCAAAGCGGCCATTTCGTTTCTGGTCACACCGAACCCAAGCGACTCAACAGGCCTGCATCGAGGGTGACGTTTAAGTTTAGTGTGGTTGTAATGCCGGCATAGGACATTTTCTACACTTTGAGTTAAATAGTGAACTAGAAACTTTTATAGCTGTTACATTCAATTTTTGTACAGTTTGCTACAGCATGTTTGTGTTTTTTGGTATAGCGTTAAGTGTATGAGTGCTGAACAGTTGAATGTGCTGTGAGTAGAAGTTAAAGGAGATCTCTGTAACATTATTTGTGTTTAATATTACTGTACCAGAGATTATTTTCTTTAACTTAAGTAGGGTTTCACAGGGAATCATTTGATTTATGGCAAAATTTGGTTTAAAAGAAATTTAAAGGTTCAAAAGTGATTTGACAGCATCTTTAATACACAGAATTATCACGGAAGGCAAATTAGAGGGTTTAATATATAATTTTTTTTATTTCTTTTATATTTTGGAAAGTAAAGAGATTTCTATTTTCATTATTTACAGACAGGGCTGGCCCAAGCCTTTAAGGGGCCCTAAGCAGAATTTGATTTGGGGCCCCCCCACACCACCAAAACTACACTGCTAGCTGCCTTATTATTTCTTAGGCTACACAGTTTGTCTAGTTAGTCTAGCCACCCACCATAATCTGCGTTTTTAGTTGGTTTACATTATACTGCAACTTGTGGCTATTGCAATATAAAATATTCAGAGTGATGTGTGGCATAGTTTGTAAGTAAAACAACAAATCAGTAGACAAGACACTGTATATGTAAACAAGTTAACCAGTTTATTTTGCACTAATGTGCAAAACAAAACCTAACATACACAGTTCTTACAAACAGTGCTTAGACTAGTAGAGTAGAGTGGGGATAAAAGCCCCCCCTTAAGGAAAATTCAGTTTTTCTCCAAGTTGAAATGAACGATGTGTTGTTTTAATCATAGTTTTTGACAACAGTGACATGAACAATAATGCCACCTAAAGTTTGCCTAAAGTTAATACTTAATTTTTTTTTTAACAAAAACAAACATTGTGCCAAGGGGGCCTTTTACCCCCCTCCAGGGGCCCCCTGAGGTGGGGCAATAGGCCCCCTCACTCAAAAAAAGCTGTTTGGATAGCAAAAGTGTTTACTTAAGCCTATAATGTGAAAGAAACAAGAAAATATCCCTGAATTAATGAATAGATGCATTATTTTATTATATTTCGCATTTTAATTTCAATATAATTTTGTGTGGATTGAACATGAATTAACAAAGAACAAGCTATTCATTAATTCAGGGATATTTTCTTGTTTTTTTTGAGTGAGGGGGCCTATTGCCCCACCTCAGGGGGCCTTTTACCCCACTGGGGGGGGGGGGGGGGGGGGGGGGGGGTAAAAGGCCCCCTTGGCACAATGTTTGTTTTTGTTAAAAAAAAATTAAGTATTAACTTTAGGCAAACTTTAGGTGGCATTATTGTTCATGTCACTGTTGTCAAAAACTATGATTAAAACTAAACACATGGTTCATTTCAACTTGGAGAAAAACTTAATTTTCCTTAAGGGGGGCTTTTTCCCCCACTCTACTCTAATTATGATAAAAGGAAACGATGCCCCCTGGGGGCCATTTACCCCACCATTAAGGGGGCGTTTTACCACACAGACTACACTTTTACAAAAAAGGGTCTTACTTTCAAAATGTGATTCAACTTTTTATACCTAATGTATTTTTTTTACGTACTGACTTGTCTACTCATACCACATACACAGCTGTGATATCTGACGAAATAGCAGCTATCTAAATACAGTTTTACTGATATCTGAAAATTATATCACTTACCATGAAATTTGATTTCTTTCTGCTGCGTTGCTGATATGCGATCCACAGTGGATATTTGTATATCCCCGTTGTCAAACCAGTCCATAGCAACAATAGAAATGTAACTTTGCGCCATCTGGTGGTTATTTTGGGTAAAACAGGCTGGGGACCTTTTACCCCACGGGGGCATATTACCCCACTCTACTCTACTTGTACTTGTAACCGTTATTAAATAACAAACAAATAAACAAATCTTAAAATCTGGAATAAACCTTACATCTTAAAAGAAATCTTAAATAAATTCACAAAATGAACAGAGAAATTTGCAGCATAATAACATCAACAATAACACAACAACAACCTATTATGTTGCACTTAAAACTATTGCAGTGAGTGGATTAGGCAATACTGTTGCTTGTGACTGACCCTCAATTCCAGATTTTGGTGACTGCTCAGTTTCGAATGCTGACTGCTCCTGGCTTTCATGTGCTGATGAATGCTCCTCAATTTCAGGCATTTGAATCTGTTCCTCACTCTCAGGTGCTGGTGGATCTACAGAGGATGAACCTGAGGTTAATAAATAAATAAATAAATAAATATTGCATTAAAAAATAAAATAAAAACAGGCCAAATGTGTAAAATGTGTCATGTCATTCAAAATAAATATTCAACTGTGTTTCAACAACAACATTATTTTGAAATAAAAGTGTGATTAATTCATGATTTGGTAGTAACATATTATGACTCACTTGGAGCACTTTCATCAAAGGAGCAGGAGGCGGAGGTACCCGGATCTGCCTGGGCAGATGTGGTTGATTGTGTCCCAAAAAACCTCAGCAGGGCTCCTGCAAAAATAATGGTACACCAGTACATCATTAATAAATTATTTTAATTTAATGACACAAAAATAGTAACATTGGACAGTCAAATTTACCTTTTTCTTGCTGCTTTTTTTCTTCCTCTTGTCTCTTCCTCGCCCCAGATGGATAATTTCTTTTTTGAGACATGGCTTAGCCATCTAGTCCACCTATCTTCCGAAGTGAATAACTCCTGTCACGTCACGTCACGTCACGTCACGTCACGTGCGGGGCGGCACGGTGGTGCAGTGGTTAGCGCTGTCGCCTCACAGCAAGAAGGTCCGGGTTCGAGCCCCGTGGCCGGCGAGGGCCTTTCTGTGTGGAGTTTGCATGTTCTCCCTGTGTCTGCGTGGGTTTCCTCCGGGTGCTCCGGTTTCCCCCACAGTCCAAAGACATGCAGGTTAGGTTAACTGGTGACTCTAAATTGACCGTAGGTGTGAATGTGAGTGTGAATGGTTGTCTGTGTCTATGTGTCAGCCCTGTGATGACCTGGCAACTTGTCCAGGGTGTACCCCGCCTTTCGCCCGTAGTCAGCTGGGATAGGCTCCAGCTCACCTGCGACCCTGTAGAACAGGATAAAGCGGCTACAGATAATGAGATGAGATGAGACATCACGTGCGTCTGGTTGTGCAGGAGCGCAGTGGCAGCAACCAGCAGCAAGGATTAGTTAACCTAATGTACCAACTATGAAAATGATACAAAAAACATTATTTTGTGTCTTATTTTTGTGTCTTTTGTTTCTGCTATATCATGTCATTGATATTACGTTTTTTTAATTAAAAATATTTTCGCAGGTGGGCATTCCAACTGCTCTTGGGGGCCCCCTGGTGGTGTGTGGGGCCCTAAGCGGGCGCTTAATTCGCTTATGCCTTGGGCCGGCCGTGTTTACAGAGTTATTGATTATTTCACAAGGGATTTCCTGAGTTAATACCAGATCATATGAGCTCATAAACACACACTTCAAACCCTAAAACATTAATACAATTTCCATATAGCTTAAAAGAGCTCAGGGCGCCCCATAGAGAGATTCTGGCTAATCTAAGGTGTCATGTCCATTGCAGTGGCATGGGGGCGCTACACAAACATGAAAGCGGATCCAGTATAGAGCTTGACCGAGAGTGTTGGAAAACTCTTGAAGCTTAGAATGAAGAAAATTTGCTTTCCCAATATACTCTGAACAGATACCAGGAAATCAGGGTGAAATGGTATTGAAAGCTGCCATGAGTTAGCCTTGGCCACACAGGTTGTGCTTCTAGTGTGTTTAATGAGGTAAAGAGTGTAATGCACTGTCACTCACGGAATGAAAATTTAGACTTACGGACTAAGGTGTTCAGAGAACCAAACCTTTAAAGACATAACTGCACATAATCCATGTTCTCTTTCAGACTCAGAGCAGTTCATATCCATAGATCTGTTACAACCACTGAGCATATTTAAAGCATATACTCACCCATATATTGTTTTTGAAATTCATCTTTTTGCTTCTGTAACTGGTCTTTCTCTTTAGTCAGGGTGTTGTAACTGGTCTGTAACTGCTCTTTCTCTTTAGTCAGGGTGTTGTAACTGGTCTGTAACTGGTCTTTATCTTTAGTCAGGGTGTTGTAACTGGTCTGTAACTGTTCTTTATCTTTAGTCAGGGTGTTGTAACTGGTCTGTAACTGGTCTTTTTCTCTATTAAGGTTGTTGAATTTGATTCACAACACTGTGACGGCAATCAGCAGTAGAACACACAGCAATGCTGTTTGTTTGCTGAGGCTGTGTACATGTGACTAGATAAAAGGTGGGAACCGATTGGCTAATCCTTCTTATATTGTCCAATCATTTAGTGTGTATTAAATTATAGCATATCACGTGGTTCCCACATGGTAAGATGGCAACCCTATCCTGTATGGTATAGCGTGATGGCGACCATGAAAAAACGAAAGCGATTATACATTCATTTTCTTTGAATTGTTATACATTCGATTTCTTTGTTCTGCAAGCATTCGTGTTATGTTCTGATTTCCCAAATCTTGATCGGGCTTTGTGGCATACGAACTCAGTGTTCTCCACGGGTGCTTTTAAAGTGGTGCACCACCATGTTATAATTCTGGCCCGCCACCCTTCCCGTGGCCAAAAAAATAAATAAATAAACGTAACTTCATCAGTAGACACTAAATAAATCATATTCACTTTATTATAATTTTTTAAACTATTTAACATGCAGAAGACCATTAAATGAATGCATACGAGGCTACCTGAAATGCCCACGCGATCGCAATAGAAAACCATCCGGCCAGCTGCATATACAGATTGTGACCCAGAGCTCTGCAGATTGAGGTCTATCCCTGCATTACACTACACCACACCACATTACACTAGTAATGTTGGAAGCGACAAGCTGCAGCTAGTCAGCAGCTAAATAACTTTGCGGGCGTTTGTAGTGTTATTGTTCAACGGTTACGCTTATCTATTGTCTTTTCTGTCCATACACAGTTACAGTAATCATATAACAGCACACACACACACACACACACACATTAGTTAAATTCAGGTCTTTTATTTTATGTATCTGTGATCGTGTAGGCGAGAGCTGCACTTTCCCGTTGCTTCACTGTTTGTTTACTGCAGGACTTCCGGGTTCCTGTGTCAAAGGACCCGAACTACGGAGGCCGGGGTGGCTTTGTAGCGCCAGTCTTGGGCATGCGCACCAGCTCGTGCATTGATTGGAGTGTTTTCACCCAATTAACATTAATTATGTGTATTGTAAAAAAAATGGATGCATTTATTGTAATTGGGTATTTTGTTTATGCATGGAAGTTCATTTATTTTTCACACACAGAAAAAAATATAATTAATTCAGGCATGCGCAACAGGCGCATCAGTCTCAACTGAAATGTCAAATGAGTCACACATTGACAGTAAAGGTATGTACAGTAAGAATGTGTTAATTTTTTGTAAAATGATTTTAACAATGTGTAGCAGCTCGTAGGGGTGGAGCACGGAAAAGACGGCAGGCCAGAATTAAGTTCCACAAGAACCTCTTTATTTTATGGCTTTTCAGACTTTAGATATTCTATCTATCTATCCACACACACACACACACACACACACCAGTCATCTGGTTGGGGAGAGAGCTTCCTTCCTCTGCTCTCTCTCTTCTTATAGGGCACGGTCACTGGGGAAGACACACAAACACAGATTAACCAACATCAGGTGCAGTGATTCTGCCACTTACCTTCCCTGACTCCGCCCTCCGGTCACAGAATACCGTCAGCAGGAAAATCGCATGGTAAAATCTACATCAGTGAACAGTAAAGCACAAATGGCTGCATTCAAAGTTGCATACAGAATTGCCCAGTGCAAGAAACCAGACACGATAGCTGAGTTGCTCATTCTCCCCACTACTCTAGACATGGTATCAATTATGCTTGATGAGACAAGTGCTGCAAAATCGAAAGCAGCCTGTCAATGACACTGTTGCAAGATGTATATGCGATATTTCATGTGATCTTGAACAACTCATGGAAAAACTCAAAGACACATGTTTTGCATTACAAGTGGGCGAGGCTACTGACAGTAATAAAGACTGTTTGTTCATTTCTTATGTCCGCCTTGTAAATTCAGAGTCACTGGGTGAGGATTTGCTGCTTTGCAAGACCGTCCAAAGGAGAGCCACAGCTGATGAGCTCTTCAGGACTCTTGACAATTACTTCATAGAGCACAGGCTGAAATGGGAAAACTGTGTGAACTTTTGCTCAGATGGTGCACAGACCATGGCAGGGAAGAGAAAAGTACTGCAGGCACTGATCAAGGGGGTTACACCAAATGGGCAATGGACACACTGTGTCCTTCACAGAGAGACGCTAGCATCAAGACAGCTCAGCCCTGAACTAAATGAGCTTTTGACAGAGGCTGTGAGCGTGGTCAATTTCATCAAAACCTGAACCCTGAAAATGTGATTGATCTCAGCACTTTGTGAGGGGATGGGAGCTGATCATTTGCTGTTTCATAGCGAGGCATTGGTGGATCTCGCGAAGCAAAGTGTTGACACAAGTATTTGAGGTCAGATAGGAGATTCAAATCTTTTTGGAGGAGGAGCACAACTATGAGGCTGCAAGCAAGTTCAGTGATGAACAATTTCTGATGAAACTGGCCTATCTCAGCAAAAAATTTGGAAAGCTGAAGGAATTAAATCTTCAGCTTCAAGGCAGAGACAAGCACTTACCTCACTTGGCAGCTAAGATGCGATGGTTCAAGGAATGCCTTTCTTCCGCTTGTGGTCTTTAGACAGGAGGAGAGAAAAAGAAAGCTTCCGGTCACGGCATTCTTCCAAAAAAAGAAAGAGAGTGAAAGGAAAAAAAAAACGGAAAAGGAAAGCGACAGTACAATGGTGTGCTAGCTTCAGAAGGATAGAGTTTTCAGTACTGCATTGCAGTATGATTTAAAGCCGGATCACAGAAGGCTCTTGACCTCTGGTTGTTTTCAAATGCATTTTCAACCAGGTTCTGGCTTTCCCCTGCAAGAAGGTAAACCTGTCAAAACAAGCACCTGAACAGGGACTTGAACCCTGGACCCTCAGATTAAAAGGCTGATGCTCTACTGACTGAGCTACTCGGGCTCCCAAATCAGCCTTTGGGAAAGACTCGGTTGGGCCTGTGGGCGCACATGTTCAACTGTTTATGCTGAGAAAATTTGTCCTCCGCACTGGATCAGAGACCTTCTTGCGCCCGTCAAAAGCTTATTTCCGTAACTGACTCATGAAATGAACAGCAGGGTGCTTGTCCCCTATTTTTTCTTCAACAGCACTATCAAGGTGTCATCTTGTCTCTGCTTCACTCATAAAAAGCCGCCCTCAGCACCTTTTCCTCTTGATTGGACGTCGGCTGGCACAAATAATGTCAAAAAAGTACTTGTTTAACCTGTCAAACCGTACAGTTAACTCAGTTGACCAGCGGCTCACTTGCACAATGCTACCAGCACGACTCTTCTTCATAGAGGTCTTGCCTTGGTTCAAGGAATGCCTTTCTTCTCATGGTATTGGACTGGTTTGACACACATCACACCCTTGTCTTTTCGGGACAAGGAGACCAAATGACTAAAAAACAAGCCTATTCCTCTGACAAGGAGTGAACTAGCCATTGGGCCATCAGATTAAAACACTGATGCGCTCCCCAGGGAGCTTTCCAGGCTATGCTCTGAGATTTCTTTCACAGCCAAAGCGTGTCAGGACCTCGGACACTCATTTTTGACAGCTTCCTCTGATTAAGTGAATCCCCTGCTCATGCCACCTGGTCTTTGTCGCGTTCAAATACGTCGATATTCATAGAAAATGTAAAAGTTTGATGTGAGCCAAAACAAAGCTGACTCTCGGTATTGTCACTTTGCGTGTCTCACGCCTAAGTTGAGCATCACTTGTCCACACTTTGCACTCACACTCCGAGGTGAGAACTGCCATACCGTGTGATCTTGGAAATATCGCTGACTATATTGGGAAGGGGAGTCCAGTCAGGCTATGCTTTTGTATTGAGCTTGTGCTCGTCCTCTGGCAAAGCTTGAGTTCAGATTTCAGAGCGATGCCAACCCTGTGCCTTGGTGGTACGGTCTGCGCCAGCTCCGCTCAGACCTCGTGGCGCAAAGGTAGCGCGTCTGACTCCATATCAGAAGGCTGTTTCTTGAAATCACGTCGAGGTGACGCACCAACAGAATGTTGTTGGGCTTTTTGCACAGTATAATGCAGAGACATTCAGATGCACTCCAATCTCTACGATGACCATCCAGGATATTTTTTTTCAAGCTCATGCTAAAAGCCAAGATTGCTCCGCAAGGGTGTGACCACCATTATGGGTCGGTCCTATGACATTCTGCTTAATCCCGACTGAATCTAAGATGGACACAAACACTGTTTTTAAAGGGTCTTCTGGGTTATCGAAGTGAATATTAAAATCTCCGACAACTAAAGCTTTGTCTAAGGAAATAACCAGATCTGAGATAAAATATGCAAATTCAGAAAGAAACTCAGAATATGGCCCTGGGGGCCTGTAAATAATAAGCAATGGAATTAACTGGGTAGACTTATTTTTCGAGGCTACATACATTATATGAGTATGAAGAACTTCAAATGTATTAAATTTATAACCAGGTTTTTGTGTTACACCTAGATAATCATTATAAATAACCGCAACGCCTCCTCCTCTGCCAGTTAGACAAGGCTGGTGTATATAACTGTATCCAGGAGGACTCGCTTAATTTAATGATATATATTCATTTGGCTTAATCCATGTTTCAGTTAAACAAAGTACATTAAACTCCTGATCAGTAATGAGTTCATTAACCATTAGCGCTTTAGATGTAAGAGATCTAATATTTAATAGCCCCACCTTTAGATCAAAGGTGCTGGCAGCAGCTGTACAGTCAGTATGATCTAATTTTATATTGATTAGGTTACTGGAACAAACTCTCTGAATATTTCTACCTTTTTGTTGAGCTCGGGGAACAGACACAGTCTTGATGTAGTGGACCCTGAGTGACGACTCTGTGCAGCTAGCAGACAGTCGGTTTAGCCTGTTCGTCTGCTCCCTGGCCTTGGCTCTGGATTGTCAGAAATGAACTAGGCCTGTTCTGAGACTTTGACCTATGCTGCAGGAAATGAGAGCAGCACCTTCCCGAGTGGGATGGATACCGTCCCGCCCTAACAGGCCAGCAGTGCCCTCAAAATTAGCCCAAATATCTATAAAGCCCACACTGTTTTCAGAGCACCACCTGGACAGCCAGCAGTTCAGCGACCATAACCTGCTGTAAGCTACATCGCCATGCCGCATTGGGATGGGGCCAGAGCATACTACAGCATCGGACATCGCCTTCGCTAATTTGAACACCTCTACAAAGTTACTCTTAGTAACCTCAGACTGACGAAGGCGTATATCATTAGCTCCTGCATGGATAACTATCTTTGAGAACCTGTGCTTGCCTAGGACCCTAAGATTACCTGCTATGTCCGGCACCCTGGCTCCTGGTATACACCTGATTAAAGGTGTCAGATATTCCTCTGACAAGGAGTGAACTAGCCATTGGACCATCAGATTAAAACACTGATGTGCTCCCCACTGAGCTTCCCATGCTCCGTTCTTAGGTTTCTTTAGCGGCCAAAGCGTGTCAGGACCTCGGACACTCATTTTTGAAAGCTTCCTCTGATTAAGTGAATCTCCTGCTCATGCCACCTGGTCTTTGTCGCGTTCAAAAACGTTGATATTCATAGAAAATGTAAAAGTTTGATGTGAGCCAAAACAAAGCTGACTCTTGGTCTTGTCACGTCGCGTGTCTCACGCCTAAGTTGAGCATCACTTGTCCACACTTTGCACTCACACTCCGAGGTGAGAACTGCCATACCGTATGATCTTGGAAATATCGCTGACTATATTGGGAAGGGGAGTCCCGTCAGGCTATGCTTTTGTATTGAGCTTGTGCTCGTCCTCTGGCAAAGCTTGAGTTCAGATTTCAGAGCGATGCCAACTCTGTGCCTTGGTGGTACGGTCTGTGCCAGCTCTGCTCAGACCTCGTGGCGCAAAGGTAGCGCGTCTGACTCCATATCAGAAGGCTGTTTCTTGAAATCACGTCGAGGTGACGCACCAACAGAATGTTGTTGGGCTTTTTGCACAGTCTAATGCAGAGACATTCAGATGCACTCCAATCTCTACGATGACCATCCAGGATATTTTTTTTTCAAGCTCATGCTAAAAGCCAAGATTGCTCCGCTAAGAGCTCTTTCACCAATTCGGCTTGCTGAACAAAATGCTCTGAGGTGCCGCTTTGAGAACACGCGTATCAGGGGGGTGGTTGTGGAATGGTGTGCTAGCTTCAGAAGGATAGAGTTTTCAGTACTGCATCGCAGTGAAAGTATGATTTAAAGCTGGATCACAGAAGGCTCTCGACCTCCAGTTGTTTTCAAATGCATTTTCAACAAGGTTCTGGCTTTCTCCTGCAAGAAGGTGAACCTGCCGAAATAAGCACCCGAACAGGGACTTGAACCCTGGACCCTCAGATTAAAAGTCTGATGCTCTACCAACTGAGCTACTCGGGCTCCCAAGTCAGCCTTCGGGAAAGAGTCAGTCGGCCCCATGGGCGCACACATCCAACTGTTTCCACTGAGAAAATTTGTCCTCCGCACTGGATCAGAGACCTTCTTGCGCCCGTCAAAAGCTTATTCGTGTAACTGACTCATGAAATGAACAGCAGGGTGCTTGTCCCCTATTTTTTGTTCAACAGCACTATCCAACGACAACAAGGTGTCATCTTGTCTCTGCTTCACTCATAAAAAGCCGCCCTCAGCACCTTTTCCTCTTGATTGGACGTCGGCTGGCACAAATAATGTCAAAAAAGTACTTGTTTAACCTGTCAAACCGTACAGTTAACTCAAAGAAAGCTGAACCTTGGACCTATCTACTGAGCAGTGCAGGCTCTAAGGTGAGCATGGGACATGTGTTTTCTTTTGCAATGTGAAGGATCTTGACCAGCGGCTCACTTGCACAATGCTACCAGCACAACTCTTCTTCATAGAGGTCTTGCCTTGGTTCAAGGAATGCCTTTCTTCTCATGGTATTGGACTGGTTTGACACACATCACACGCTTGTCTTTTCAGGACAAGGAGACCAAATGACTTAAAAACAAGCCTATTCCTCTGACAAGGAGTGAACTAGCCATTGGACCATCAGATTAAAGCACTGATGCGCTCCCCAGTGAGCTTCCCAGGCTCCACTCTTAGGTTTCTTTAGCGGCCAAAGCGTGTCAGGACCTCGGACACTCATTTTCGACAGCTTCCTCTGATTAAGTGAATCCCCTGCTCATGCCACCTGGTCTTTGTCACGTTCAAAAACGTCGATATTCAAATCTGCTTCAGCTTTTAGAGAATGACCATAATGGCAGTTGGACATTCATCTTTTATACAAAACCTCAGCTGGAGTGGTCACTCAATCTATTTGTCACAGTAGTTGTGTTAAGACTATTTATTATCTTAAGAACTATTTTCAGGAGTTAAAAAAAATTACTACAATTGCCACTTAAATAGTACAATAATTACTACCAAAACTACCCAGATCTTCCTAATGATTTTGAGCTTGTGCTAAGGAGCTCCATCTGGGTAATGGACATAATCTATACATTTGAAGCAGTCTAAGGCAGATTAAATTGTTACTGTGAGTTTGTCTGTTATCCAGTATCAGAAACTGATTGAAAAGTGATTTATGATCTGCCATTTTGGAGGGAACTACACAACAGACCACTGCTTTCTCTTTCCAGAGTTTCACATTTTCTGAAAAATGCTGACATACACATTTGTTACTGTTTAACTACAATCCTGTTAATGCCCCAAGTTCTTATTAATACTGACTCACAAAACTAATGTAGGTAGCGGGGCATTACAAGTCAGTTCTCACCTGTTTAGCGGTATATTCACTACTAAAGTATGTTAATTGTTCATATTCATACTGTGGTGTAATCTAATATACATTGTATTTGTTTTTGGATTTGACATGTGGAGGTCACAGGTAATAAGTCTTCGGGTCACTAGAGGGCGACCTCATGTTATATATGTGGAACTTGAATTGAAACGTTGTTCAGTAAAGCTTATGGAATGAGAACCAAGTCATCATTATTGACTTAAACAACACAACATGGTGTCAGAAGTGGCGACACTGAGCTGCGGATGATCAGCAGCAGCGCGTTAATGTCACAATCCCGAAAGTGTCCATCCAAAATCAAGACGTCTGCCTTGCAAGAAAAAGAAGACTCAGCGCGCTTTTGTATATACCACTGGCCACGGTAAAAATACCTAAGTTGCGCCATCTCACTCAATTGAGTTACAACCGGTTTTATTTGTATTATACGTAACTGTAGCCCAAGCAGTTAATTAAAAGTTAGAAGCAACCGGATTCCTTCTGACTTAATCACTGTGCACATTGTTTGATCAGAGAGTTTTCCTCACGAACGACGAAGTTTGGATCAAGGAATTCTCTGCACCTTTTTACAGGAGCAACCCACAAGCTTCTGTAAGCCCCACAAAACTTCAGGAGATCTTTGCATTCCTACATAGGAGCAAAATACTGGAAGTAAGACTGGCATTTGGGCAAACTAGTCTTAGGAATTAGCTTTATGAAATAGTGTGAATTTAAACTCAGAAACTGTTTAATTGTGCACACTGATCATTGTGGTCTACAATTGTTCTCTCTCCGTTGTTTAATAGATAGGCTGTTGCATGCTCTTTGCTATCTTCTCTAACATCCTTTAATTTCATTATTACACACATTTTGACCTCATCAAGATTTCAGTGAATTTGGTAATGTTATAGGGAGTGGATTAGCAACCACGAGGTGATATTCCTTTGTCTCAAGAAGACCACGAGGTGATTTTCACCTCCCCCCCAACACCTTAGATAACATTCCAATCTCTGAGTTATTTACGACATACACACACACACACACCCTCGCTCTCCCTCTCATACACACACACACTACCTCACTGTTTTGCTGCTGACCATATTGAATGTATTCAACTGCTATTACCCATTTAGTATCATTGTTATAATAAATTCAATTATTCTGTTAAACTGTGCTTGTCCGTGTTTTTGCTACTGTATTCTTGAAGTCACACAATCTCAAAGAACTCCAAATTGCCTTCACCCAAGTATATATGAATACTATTGGCTGTAGTGTCTATGTAATACGGTAAGTAATACATTATTGCTGCATTGGTAGTGATCATAATAATTTGGAATATACCATAATTTAGCTGTTTGGTAATTTATTATTAAACACCAAAATTAATGGTATTATTAATGAGACTGATTTAATGAGACTGATTTAATGAGACTGATCACTTAAGACCAATTGCACCCACAACTGCATGGGTGATGAGGCCGACGACGTGCTATGAGGGCTAGAGCTAACTAGTGAGCAGCGTCAGTAATACAACACAGTAAAAATGGGATTTGATAAATATTTCGTCCCGAAGAAAAAAGTGTGATTTATGAACGGGCTAGGTTTAACAAAAGGGTACAGCAGCCCACAGAAACCGTGGATGCATCCCTCACATCACTTTATGCACTAGCAGAGAGCTGTGAGTATGGTGAATTGCATGACAAACTTTTGAGAGACCGATTAGTGGTTGGACTAAAAGATTCAACACTGTCAGAGAAAATGCAACTCGACCGGGAACTCACTCTGACAAAAGCAATCACCATGGCTAGGCAGTCAGAGGAAGTAAAGCGGCAACAAACTGACTTGAGGGGAGAGTTGAGTGCTGCTAAAGCAACTGTAGATGCACTGCACAAAAACAGAGGGAAACCGCTCAATGCTAAACAAATGAAAGGAAAAGGACAGATTCCGGGAAATCTGAAAGCTAAGAAAATGGCACAGAGTGCAACTGAAAACAGAGCGTGCCACAAATGGTGTAAATCTCCATCCCATCCAGCTGTACAGTGTCCTGCTAAAAGCACTGAATGCCACAACTGTGGCAAAAGAGGACACTGTGGGAGAGTGTGTAGACTATCTAACACAGTGAATGAACTTGCAGAGGACATGGATGGACTGTTCCTAGGAGTGGTGTCTTCTGGTGAGGCGCCATGGATGGCGGATATAAACTTATGAGGCAGCAAGGTAATTTTTAAAATAGATACCGGTGCCGATGTAACAGCCATACCCGAGCATGTATATAAAACAGTCATGCACAGAGATGAAAAACTACAGGACAACCCAAAACAGCTGTATGGTCCTGGTGGTGCAAAACTGATGGTCCTGGGGTCAGCCACCGAAACACTCATGTATAAGGAGAGGAACACCACAGAGAAAATCTATGTACGTGGTTAAAGACCTACATGTTGGTCTATTGAGCAGGCCGGCTTCAGTGAGACTTAAACTGGTAGCTAGAGTCGACAGTATAGACCAAGAGACAGTTAGGAAGACATATCCTAAACTCTGTGATGGACTGGGGCTGGTCCAGAAGCCCTACACGATAAGGCTCAAGCCAGATGCCAAACCTTTCTCTCTTAAAGTCCCACGGCGAGTGCCATTGCCTCTCATGGGCAAGGTGAAGCAGGAATTAGAGAGGATGGAAAAACTGGGGGTCATCAGCCATGTCGAGGCACCGACAGAGTGGTGTTGTGGAATGGTGGTAGCTCCAAAAAAGGATAAAGATGAAGTCCGAGTCTGTGTGGACATGACACCCCTGAATCAGTCAGTACGCAGGGAAAAGTTCATTTTGCCATCCGTTGAACACACCCTAGGTATGCTGACTGGGGCACGGTACTTTTCCAAGCTCAACGCCAACATGGGCTTTTGGCAGATACCCCTGTCTAAAGAATCAGCTCGCTTTACCACCTTTATTACGCCATTTGGGCATTACCACTTTAACAGGCTACCCTTTGGAATAAGCTCTGCCCCCGAGCATTTCCAGAATAGGATGACATCGGAAGTCACAGCAGGCTTGGACGGTGTGGTCTGCCACATGGACGACATCCTTATCTGGGGAGCTACAAAGGAGCAGCATGATGCTAGAGTACATGCAGTCCTGGAACGAGCGGAAAAAGCTGGTGTCATGCTCAACATGTCAAAGTGCGAGTTTGGGAAAAGAGAGGTGAAGTTTTTAGGGCACATCATCTCAGCGGACGGGGTGAAACCTGATGCGGATAAAACAAAGCTGTACAAGACATGAGTGAGCCAACGAACATAAGTGAGCTGAGGAGCTTTCTTGGAATGGTGAACCAGCTTGGGAAGTTCATCCCAAACGTGTCTGAAAAGGACAAGCCACTAAGAGACCTCCAATCCAAGAAGAACCTATGGTACTGGGGTCACGAACAGCAGAGGGCATTCTGCAGTCTGAAGCGCGAGCTCTCCACTGCACCAGTTCTCCAACTGTATGATCCCAGCAGACCACTGAAGATATCAGCAGATGCCTCATCCTATGGGCTAGGGGCAGTACTGCTACAGAAGGATGCAGAGATGTGGTTTTCAGTCGCTTATGCTTCCAGGTCGCTGACTGAGACAGAACAGCGATATGCCCAGCTAGAGAATGAAGCATTAGCCTTGACATGGGCCTGTGAGAGATTTACTGACTTTATATTAGGACTACACTTTGAGCTCGAAACTGACCATAAACCTCTGGTGAGCCTACTTGGAGGTCAGGCTCTAGATGCATTGCCACCACGAATTCAGAGGTTCAGGATGCATCTGATGGGGTATTCCTACTCAATCTATCACAGACCTGGAAAAAGCCTCACCACAGCTGATACTCTCTCACGTTCCCCACTGAAAAATGCAGTTACCAGAAGTGATACTGACTTAATGGAGGACACAAATATCTATGTGGAGTCTTTGCTGGAAAACATCCTGACCAGCGACAGATATCTGACAGAGCTCTGTGAACAGCTACAGGATGACAATGTCTGCGCACAAGTCATGAAATATTGTGTAGAAGGTTGGCCGGACAGGAACCTTCTACAGGGGCCAGTCAAACACTACTGGCACGAGAGATCAGCCCTGAGCGTGCATAATGGACTACTTCTGGGTGGCTCAAGGTTAGTCATACCCGCTAATATGAGAGATGGGGCTCTTGAGAGAGTACATGAAGGCCACCAGGGTGTAGTAAAATGCAGGGAGAGGGCGAGCCAGACTGTATGATGGCCTGGACTGAGTAGTCAGATAAGGGAGCTGGTACTCAAATGCAGAGAATGCATTAAAGAGAGGGTTAATTCAAAAGAGACCCTGATGCCAACCAAACTTCCAGCTAGACCTTGGCAAAAACTAGGTGCAGACCTTTTCATCTTAAAAGAGAAGACTTACCTGCTAGTGGTTGACTACTTTTGTAGATATATAGAGATAGCCCAGCTCAGCCCTACAAGTTCCATGGATGTTATCGTTCCTCTGAAGTCAATGTTTGCACGCCATGGTATCCCAGAGACCTTTATAAGCGACAATGGCCCACAGTTCTCTGAACATGAGATGAAGGCATTTGCAACTAACTATTGCTTTGAGCATATAATGAGCAGTCCTAAATATCCACAGAGTAACGGCGAAGCCGAATGTGCTGTGCGAACGGTCCAAAGCTTGCTTAAGAAGGCCACAGACCCCTATCGAGCCCTGTTAGCATACAGAGTGACACCATTGAGTAATGGTTACAGCCCTGCTGAATTACTCATGGGACGGCGCCTGCACACCACATTGCCTATCTTACCTGAGAGGCTGCAGCCGGCGCTTCCAGGCCTTCAAGTGCTTCAGCATAAGGAGAGGGAGAAGAGGTGGGCAGGTGCAAAATGCTTCAACAGCAGACACAGGGTACGAGATCTGGGTAAGCTGTCACCTGGAGACAACGTCTGGATTACAGATGCAGCGGAAGAAGGTAAAGTGACATCCGTACACAGCAGTCCACGATCCTGCCTGGTCAAAGGACCACAAGGGACACTGAGGCGGTATCGTTGCCACCTGATTCCAATGCCGGAGTCAGGGTCACAGTGTGAGCAACAACCTGACCAGCCACCAGAAGCAGACACTGCTGTAGAGACTCCTCCATTAGTCACAAAGTCTGTGAACACACCTGACATTATGAGATCAAGGTCAGGCAGAGAAATAAGGAAACCAGATAGCTTAAATATGTGAAAAGAAGAAAAAAATGTATGGAATAAAAAAAGTACAAGTTTGAATGATATAAAATGCTTATAGTTAGAAGGTTAAAAATGTGGTTTAAATGTTATGTTTGAATAAGAGACCAATGTTATGGAATGTTATGTGATTTTATTTGAACATGTGAAAGGGAAAAGTTTAGTAGGCTAGTTTAAGGAAAATACTGATTGTGATTACCTTATGTTGAGAGGAACTTTAAGGAGCCACAACTAATGTTCTCTTCAACTTTAAGTAAGGGGGATGTGGTGTAATCTAATATATATTGTATTGTTTTTGGACTTGACATGTGGAGGTCACGGTAATAGGTCTCCGGGTCACTAGAGGGCGACCTCATGTTATATATGTGGAAGTTGAATTGAAACGTTGTTCAGTAAAGCTTATGGAATGAGAACCAAGTTGTCATTATTGTCTTAAACAACACAACGCATACAGCTGTTGAAATAAAAACTGTTGAACACTATTTTGTTTATACCATCATTGCGCACTAACTCTATACCTGCTGGTATACTTTAAACAGAGTTTTGTCACATCATTAGAGACAGCCCAAATTCCAGCAAACACAAACATACCAGTGACATCAAAAGTCTAAAGAAGATACCAATCAATTACCAATTTGAATATACCAATCTGAATCCGTTAAGCCTCAACATAAAATTAGGTACAAATACTGTTGGCTATTTTTTCTGCTGAATACAATAGGTCAATAAACATTAACTTGGCATATGTTGAGATTGCCCCGGTATTATTAAGTAAGAGTCATATTACCTTCAAATCAATAAAAAAAAGCAAGAGCAGAAAGAGAATGCCAAGCCTTTAAATCACTAAAAATAAAAAAGTCATGTAATTTCACATTTGGAATCTTTAATGGTTTCAGTCACTTATACAGTTTGATAGGCTGCTCAGTTAATGAGGAGAGAGTGAACAGCCTCTCAAATTCTCATCTCATTATCTCTAGCCGCTTTATCCTGTTCTACAGGGTCGCAGGCAAGCTGGAGCCTATCCCAGCTGACTACGGGCGAAAGGCGGGGTACACCCTGGACAAGTCGCCAGGTCATCACAGGGCTGACACATAGACACAGACAACCATTCACACTCACGGTCAATTTAGAGTCACAAGTTAACCTAACCTGCATGTCTTTGGACTGTGGGGGAAACCGGAGCACCCAGAGGAAACCCACGCGGACACGGGGAGAACATGCAAACTCCGCACAGAAAGGCCCTCGCTGGCCACGGGGCTCGAACCCGGACCTTCTTGCTGTGAGGCGACAGCGCTAACCACTACACCACCGTGCCACCCACCTCTCGAATTGTCAAGTAAAACTCTTGAGCCTCTAATAAGTTACTGGGAAAAGTAAGCCCAGACTCTGACGTGACTATATTACATAAGTCAAATATATCATCGTTGCAGGGGACAGGTGAGAGGAACTTGCATGCCTGTCTGCAGTCATCAAGGTTGCTGTGTGAAACCATGAAGTCCTCAGTACCCCACAGCTGTGGTACAGTGTACATCACTTCCGGAATCCCACTGGGTGCGTTGGGATTTCTTGTTGGCCGGATGCAGTGGCTGTTCCAGACTGCCTTGATCTCATCTGTTCCTGAAAATATGTATGGTCAAAACAAAGGTTTAAAGGCTAACCAGAAGATGTCACAAAAAAGCAGAAAATACACACATGCTTGTTGTGACATGAATTCTGTGATGCTAAATACTACAGGTAATATTTTACACTTCATACAACACAATTTTTTTTAAGATTTAAGAAGTTTTTTTAAATTTTGTAGTTGCATCTGAATCTCAAGTTCATTTCAATGGCATCTGAAACCGTACCACTGCTTATGTGGCACCCGGGACATTTTATTTATTAGTTTATTATTTGCTTGTGTAGACACACCTGATTCCAGAACAGACTAGCCCAGCTGCTACTTTTCGCCTATAGATGGGAGTAGCAACCTGGTAGCATGAGGGTGACTGTTTGCCTCGTTACCATGGTGACAGCTGTAGCTAAGAGGGAGGAAGTCTGGTGGAAATCGCTGTAATTAACAGTTCACCCTCATATGGTGTTAATAGTGTGTGTATTTGTTTGTGTGTTACAGTGAATTGCATCAAAATAAACCCATAATACCTGATTACAACAACACCTGAGTACAGTGTGTTACACTTATAATTATTTTTTCTGTACTTGAATAGTCGACCGAAGTGTATAATCAATCAATTAATTAATTAATAATAAATAGGGAGAAAAGTAGTTTTCGAATCGCCCACCGTCATTTTACAAGGAGACGCTTTTCGGCGCTGTCCAATGTCAGTGGTGCTGAAACGCTTATCAACGATTCAACATCCCACAGCTGAATCTTAAAATGATTAGCCAAAAGCTGTAACATTATGGTTTCACAGAATTGCATCCAGTAATTGCCTATATATGTATTATATACGTAATACTACATTTGTTCATGGTATGAAAGAGCATAAGCCACAAACTTTCCTCAACCTCACCTGAATAAAGTTCCGAAAGCACAGCTGCACAAGTGATTTGTCCAGGTAATCACCAACAAACAGGCCCTCATCTTTCATTTCGCTCAGAAGTTGTATCTAGTACTCCATTCCTTCTTTACGCAGCATGCCCCACCAACTCTCAATCCTTTGATTTGTAGTGCTTGCTCCTGCGATGTAGCTTTGTTCACCAGATCTACTATCGGCATCACTGCGGCGAAGGTAGGTCTGGATGTCTCAGACAACTACATTCTCCATTCCCAGATCTGTTCGGGCGATCTGGGGACCACCACCAAACTGCTCCACGGCCTCCAAAAAGTATCCGCCAATGACGCATGGCTCGCTACTTGTGTGTGCCGCTTTTAACCATATTATTTTGTGGGAAAAGCCATCTATGCAACCACTGATGCAGATTCCATATGGTTTTAACTTGTCATAAGAATCCACATGCCAGATGTAGTTGGGTCCTAGGGCAAAATACTGCCTACGGATCAGTCGCCTAGAATGACGCATGGCCGAGGAGTGAGGGTCCAGTGCTGCATGAATCAAACGAACATCTTCCTTTTTTGCACGAACGCCATTTTCCAAGCATTTGTTGTACATCCACGTGTAGCCATGCAGTCTTCCAGGTCCTTCCAGCTGCTGCATGATGAAATCTATAACTTCCCCGAGGTCAGCATATTGTCTACGTTTGAGCCCGTACTTTTTGAGCAGCCGAATGAAGTGTCTCTTGCTCAGAAGTACTCCATGTCTAACTGCAAGTGATTTAAGGATATCATTATAATTCATTCCTAGATTAAAATAAAACAAAATCAGATCAAACTTGTCCATATTTGCGGCTGAAGCTACTGATGCCAGAAAGTCAACAGTCTGAGTGATGAAATGACTAACACTTCTCATGGCCATGCTTTATTAATAGACCAGTTCACACGTATCACCGCGCATGCGCAGGGGTCAAAGGTCGAGGCCTCATCGGAGATGAAAACATGGCGGCAAACAAGCCAAACCTTAGTAAATACGCCTTATGGAAGAAGGCAGAATTGCAGAGGCATATGAGAGAACGGGGATTGCCAACTACCATGGGGGTAGAAGAGTTAAGGGCGCTTGCATATGCCACAGATATTTTGAAAATCCAGCCTGTACCGTCCAAGGAAGATGAAGAAAAATCGAGGTATGTACCCGGTGATACTGCCACGCCCACTGCAGTTTTTGACAGGTCAACGACTCATAGTTATAGTTCTATATCTGACATGGAGAAATAATATAAGTCATGCTGCCTACCAGATTACAGTCGTCTGTTTTATTGTATCAGTACTAGTATCAGTACTTGTATCAGTACTTCCTGTTAATGCGCCGAATCCATTCTTTCCGTGCATCAGGATTCTGCCTTTCAGTAGGAAAGGTGAACAGCAAGAAAGGTGGAGGGCATGTGCAGGCGCCAACATTGTGCTTGAATACTAAAATTACATCATATAAATGTGAAGAAGCTAGATTGGATAGATACTGAAATAAACAAGATCTACTAGATCAATTAAATGCACAGATACAAGGGGTTGGCTAATGATGTCTTTGAATAAGGGTGCCCAGCGACGGGAAGTGATCGCATTCATGATAATACTCACTACAGACAATGATTATCGGAGAGAGTGAAAATCAAGGCGGGTCCATTTCCATGAACATGAATCTGACAGCTGACAAGGTCGGGATATAAATGAACTTTTGCGTTAAACTGTGTGCTTGGATTCACATAATTTTTTCTGTATACACTCACTTAAATGTACACTATAGTCTTCTCGCATCCACTGTTCAAGCAGTCGACGTCCATTGTGGCAATCGACAACACAACAGTGTCCCCACAGCGAGCCTGTAGCCTCCGCCATTGTTGACATGCTCTACTTCCGCTCGTTTATGAGGCCTTAACCTTTGACCTTTCCCACAACTCCTTGCACGTTGCCGTGTTTGTGAATGAGTCTATTCATGGCCACCTAATAATCATCTCGTTCCCACGCATTAAACAAGTCGTGGCCACGGAATAGGATCTCGTTCCCATGCTTTATTAACTCGTGGCCACGGAATATTTTTTTTCCACCCATGTCACCAGAGGGGCTCCGTAATTATCTTTTATACTTGCACAAACCTGCATGGATTCCTCCCTTTTCCCTATATGCTTGTGGAGCATCGGCTTTATTTGGACTATCTAAGTGCTACGCAGGGGAGGTGTGAGCTCAAATCCCACCAGAAGCAGGGTTTTTTCCAAGTGTAAAATTGTTAATTATTTCATTCATTTCTATTTTCATTTAATTGCTCATTTGTCTTTCAATTATTTTCATTTATTTATTTATTTATTTATTTATTTTTCTCATTTATTGTTCATAGCTTTGGGTGTGGTTCTGTTGGTTGACAAAGTCTAAGTCCTCGACAGGAACTTGACGGAAGACAGACTAATTGACAAAGTCCCACCGCTCAGTTTTACCATGGGCATCAGGCTGAAAAATGACAAAGTTCCCCTGCTCAGCTTTACCATGGGCGCGAGGATGTACCTTTTTTTTAGACAGGGCGGACAGACCAGGGCATTCGTCCGCCTGGCCGTGCCCAACAAGGAGCGCTCTCAGCCGGCTTGGGAGGCCCATGGCAGCCCCTCCTGGAAGTGCGGTTCAGAAAAAAATGGCAAAGTCCCACCGCTCAGTTTTACCATGGGCATTAGGCTGGACAATGACAAAGTCCCCTTGCTCAGTTTTACCATGGGTGCGAGGTTGCATCTTTTTTTTAGACAGGGCGGACGGACCAGGGCATTCGTCCACCTAGCCGTGCCCGACGGGGAGCGCTCTCGGCTGGGCTTGGGAGGCCAATGGCAGCCCCTCCTGGAAGTGCGGTTCAGAAAAAAATGGCAAAGTCCCACCCCTCAGTTTTGACTTGGTGCCAAATCTTGTGACTTTTTGAACAAATCTTAGCTACTTTCAGGAGACGATATCTTTGTCTCCAGAGGATTAAAAGGTTTATTCACTACACGGCAGATGAGACCTAGTCATCCCTGACTGAAAACGAAACATCCTTCTTGTGGTTGGTTTCCCAGGCAGACAGAGGCTGTGCACTGTGTGAGAGAAAAAATAAGGAAAACACCTTGTCTCTTCAAACTTTCTCTCTGAGTAATCATTTTATATGTAAATATAGTAATTATCACTGCACAGTTTTTTTTAAATTATGTGCATGCTGATTTTGTCACTGAGGTTATAAAATAGGAATTTTCTCAGTGCAGAGCAGCAGCGTGAAAATGGCTTGGATGTGACTGCTGGTGAACATGTTGTTTTAATGGACCACATTTTAGTCACTATTTCATACTCGCTCCATTGCCTGATAACAGAAACAGAAAAAAAAATGTAAATGAGAATAGCTTTATTGGGAATTAGGCTGTATTAAAATCATGTCTGTTGCCAGCTATGAGGTCACTGAGGTCTGGACCTCAGTATTTTTTTTAGAACTAAAAAAAAAAAAAGTTTAAACCTAAGTACAAATGGATAAAAAGCAAACTTCTCTGATAAGATGACTGCATGCTGTCCAAACACGTCTTCTCGCCAGCCATCGTCACGTGGTCCCTCTTGAAGTCATTTTTTGTTGATGTTATCAACTGTGCATTGATGGAGACTTGAGTGCAGCAAGTTTTGCAGAAATTGCACACCAAAGACACCTTCAGGTTCTTCGTCTCATCCACAGTAATCTCACTGATCTTCAAATTGTCCATCTGGGGCCATTCTCACCAGCAGAAAGTGGTCTTCAGGTGATGAAAAATCATGAGCAACACTTGCTCACCTTCTGGTGTCAGTGTTCTCAATATCCCTTCTTTTGTCTGGATCACCTTTCTACATGTCCCTTACAGGCCCCAGTAAGGGTTTAACTCACAACCTCTGGTTTACAAGACCAGCGCTCTTACCACTGAGCTATGGAGCCCTGACTCGTTCGTAGTTGCTGAAGATTGTGGCCACAGCAGAACCTTGAAGCCCCTGTGCCAATCCTCAAAACAGCCCACAGAAACTGCTGTAATGTCAATCACAACTTTAGTTCCTAGCTGCAGTTAGCGTCTGTTTACTATTTGCCTCACAAAAAAAGGCTACACATTTTAAATAATGCAGTGTGTCAATCATAGAGTGGGCTGTACATTCTGGCTACTTTCTCATCTGAGCTAACAAAAACACTGGACAGGCCAAGCCCTCAAGAGACAAACCATAAACACCATGAGTGACCTCACTGATCTTCAGGCTCTTCATGTGGGGCCATCCTCAAGTCAAGTCAAGTTTATTTGTATAGTGCTTTTAACAATAAACATTGTCACAAAGCAGCTTTACAGAATTTGAACAGCTTAAAATATGAGCTAATTTTATCCCTAATCTATCCCCAATGAGCAAGCCTGTGGCAACGGTGGCAAGGAAAATCTCCCTCAGATGACATGAGGAAGAAACCTCGAGAGTAACCAGACTCAAAAGGGAACCCATCCTCATTTGGGCAACAACAGACAACATGACTATAACATTAACAGTCCTAACATAAAGTCAGCTTCGTTGATGCTATAAATTCCCCACCGACGGAAACCCGAGCAGAAAACCGTTCACGAAAACTGCAGTCCCCAAAGTCAGCAAGTCAACTGCAGTCCCCAGCCACAAAAGCACCACTGCAAGTGTCCAGAGTTTCCTCCAGGTGCGACCCCCAATTGTCCACATGGGGCCACCCTCCACAGGAGCGATGCGATGAGACCATGGTTAGTAGGGGTAGCACGGTGGTGTAGTGGTTAGCGCTGTTGCCTCACAGCTAGAAGGTCTGGGTTTGAGCCCCATGCCTGGTGAGGGCCTTTCTGTGTGGAGTTTGCATGTTGTCCATGTGGGTTTCCTCTGGGTGCTCCAGTTTCCCCCACAGTCCAAAGACATGCAGGTTAATTTAACCGGTGACTCTAAATTGATGGTTGTCTATGTGTCAGTCAGGGCAGGAATTTTGTGAGGGCCATGGCCCTTGTGCTCTCTCAATTTGGCCTTGTGCCCTTGGAAAAAAAATATTTGCCGTAAGGCCACAGTGGCCTTGATGCCCTGCGGTTTTGTAGTCTGCCTCGTGACTGCCAATAGGCTTTAACATCACCTGCGTCTATTGAGAAAAAAATACGTCTTTTGATGACATTCTGGATTATTGGGCAACTCATCAGTGGTGGATTGGACTCGAGCCTGGCATGAACTGCTCCGACGTGCTATAATGACAGCAATCTATCACCAGCCAACCAGGAGACTTAATCAAACGCATCCCCTTCCCACTTGTGTCCGCGTCTGAGATGTTGAATTTTCACAGAAGGAGGGAAAAAGTTGACTGAGGTAAGACTGTGTGATAAATTAACGAACAAATGAGATAGGAATTTCAACATACTGTATAGGGCTTAAGTTTGTTACCATTAAATAAGCATTGCTTGTACAGTAACATTATGTCGTTACAACGTTGACCCACTTTTAACGTGCCGAGTACCGACTGTAGCCGGTAACAAATGCTAATTACAGTAGCTTGCTGTCAAGTTTTTCCTTTGTCGAGCTTTAAGCGTAAGGTCATGGATGTTACTATTGCTTGTTCCTGCTGTAATATGATACGTGATATGTGCTGTTGTCTGTTCATAGCCACTTTTTTAATCTATGCAGTTAGCATTGTTTTGTTACTAGTACTGTATGTTTCTTTTTGCTGTTTAACCGAAGTGTAACTGCTGCCATCTTGACAAGATCACCATCGCAAGAGATTTTATCTCATTGTTAAAAACAGAAAAATGCAGGCAGATTGTCCAAGGAGCATGCAAAGTGCAAAGACCTTAAATTGCTCTGTGTAAATTAGAAAATGGTGCAACTTCCTCTGTAGCCGTCATCGGACAAGCACAGACTTGTCTTGAGTTTTGAGCCAATCACAACAGGGCAGCACTGTGGCCTGAGGTAAAACATGATAGTATAAGTTTGTTTAAATTACAAAAATGAGTACACCCAATGACTGTCTCATATACTCTTCATATACTCATACTGTTTAAGTAATGCAATAAAACTAATCTTTAAAAGTGGCATTTACTCAAACTGTTTGCACTGAATGAACTTTTGGGTTAACAGTGTAATAGTGTTGCACTGTTCTGCAAATTTGCAATTTAATATTTCAAATCTTGAGACATGAAAGTGCTATTTAAAAAAATAAAAGGTCAGAAATGTTTTCTTTATTGTCTATTTAGTTCATTTTATTTCCACAATAATTTTCCTTGATTGAGAAATTGGTCTGGGCTTTCATGGGTTAATCAGTAGCCTGCATGCTAGTATATGTTCCATTTACAGTCAAACATTTTGATGTACTCCAGGCTCAATTTTGATTAATCAAAAATCTGCGTAGTAGTACAGTCTGAAGATGCTCTTGCACATTTGGTGTCAATTGAACAAAAATTATAGGAGGATATAGGTTTAATACGGGGTGGCATGGTGGTGTAGTGGTTAGCGCTGTCACCTCACAGCAAGAAGGTCCTGGGTTCGAGCCCTGGGGCTGGCGAGGGCCTTTCTGTGTGGAGTTTGCATGTTCTCCCCGTGTCCGCGTGGGTTTCCTCCGGGTGCTCCGGTTTCCCCCACAGTCCAAAGACATGCAGGTTAGGTTAACTGGTGACTCTAAATTGACCGTAGGTGTGAATGTGAGTGTGAATGGGTGTCTATGTGTCAGCCCTGTGATGACCTGGCGACTTGTCCAGGGTGTACCCCGCCTTTCGCCCATAGTCAGCTGGGATAGGCTCCAGCTTGCTTGCGACCCTGTAGAAGGATAAAGCGGCTAGAGATAATGAGATGAGGTTTAATATGTTTTACAGTTTTTGAAGTGAGTGATGAATTGATAAGTTTAGATGTGTTCAATATTTTCTTATCTTCAGACATAATAGTGTAGGAGATGTTTCTTTACCTGCTTGATAGTTTCGACTGAGACTCCAATCTTCCTCAGAAGAGTCATTAGTCCTTAAATTAAATTCATTATAGACATGAACTTAAAATCATTGTTTTATTTTATGGCCTTGGTGTGCCCTGGCTTTTGGCCTTCTTGCCCTCAAAAAATTGACAGCACAAAAGGCCAAGTGGCCTTGCCCCTAAAATGACGAAATTCCAGGCCTGGTGTCAGCCCTGTGATGACCTGGCCACTTGTCCAGGGTGTACCCCACCTTTTGCCTGTAGTCAGCTGGGATAGGCTACAGCTTGCCTGTGACCCTGTAGAACAGGATAAAGTGGCTAGAAATAATGAGATAAGATAATTATACTATATTAATTTCCTGAATAAAATCAGAGGAAATTCATATTTATTTGAGGAAAATCATTGAAATAACTTGGCACAATGCATATACTCATTCATACATGTGGTGATTTGTATCAATGCAGCAAACAAATTAGTTTTTTTCTTCCACTAGTTTGCTTTTTGTGTTGTTGATATAATTGTGTTTATTTAATATTTTCTGTAATAATAATAATAATAATAATAATAATAATAATCATCTTCGATATGTGAAGTGATGTTGGTGACTCTACACCTTGTAAGAGTGAAATTGTTGAATATCTTTGTCATAAATCTTTTCGGTGTTGCACCTCGTACAAAGTCCCTGAGCACTCATCTCACAGCCAGCAAATTTGCTGCAAACAGTAAACATTCTAGCAAACCTGTGGCAAAAAAATAAAATTAGGAATCAATTGTTTGCTGTAAGTTTCCACAAAGTTAGCCACAAGTGCACCAGAGGTTTGCCACAAAATTAATTTGCATGTGAAAATATGACCTTGCCACAAATTTGTGGCAACATTGCCAAAGGTTAACCACAATTGTCTTCCAGAAACCTGATTAAAAAAAAAATCCTGATGTAATTATTGAATAATAATTGGTTTTAAAATTAAATTATTTGCACTGCATAGTTTTGACTATTACAGTAGCTGTTCCTGATTCCAGTTTGTATTTACTTACAATGTGCTTAAATCAGGTTCCATATATGAGGCTGAATGTAAAGCCAGGATTATTCATCAATCAGTCAATAACATTGGTGACACTGTCATGTGATGCTGTGGGGTGGAGCTTCAGGAACCTTTATGATCTTAATATATCAGACCACAGAAAGAATATTCTCATTCAGCTGAGACCATTCATCATGTTCACTGTGTCTGTGGCTCTCACTCGGTGAGTTAACGTTTTTCTGTGACTTCAGAAATATTAAGTGTTAAATTAGTGATTAATTAGTCTGTGTGGTGTTAAAAACAGCAGAATGGGGGTCTGACTTATGTAGTTCTGGCTTGATTATGTAAAGGTTAAAAACATTATATTCTCCTTTCTATGACAGGTGACTCCATGGCAGATTCAATAGAGTCACTTTTCACCCATGAAGTTGTTCATGAAGGTGGTGATGTTACTCTGTCCTGCAAATACAAGTTTTACACAAAACACCCTGCAATGGTACAGACAATATCCAAAATCTAAACCCGAGTTCCTTCTTTATGTCCTTCAAAGTGGAGGTCTACCAGTAAGTCCCAATATTCCCCCAAGAATGTCTGCTAAAGTTGAAGGAAATAAACAAGTGGATCTGCTCATCTCCTCTGCTGCTGTATCAGACTCTGCACTATACTACTGTGCTCTGCGGCCCACAGTGACAGGAAATCCAACTGCACTGTACAAAAATTTCACAGTTTTGTTTATATTGTCGGCAGTTCTGCTGATGATTTTAAGAAATTTTTGGTGGGAATCTCTCTTTCTCTCTGAAGATTTATAAAGGGATTATATTGTTGCCACATGTTACATTATTAGGAGACAGAATTAATTCTTTGGTAACCATTATATGCTGGTCAGGGTCATGGTGATTATGGAGCCTGTACTGGAATCCCTTGGGTGTGAAGTGGGAATAAACCCTGAATGGGATGTGAGTCCTTCACAGAATGGGATGTGAGTCCTTATTCACACCTAGGAGCATTTTATCACAGCAAATTTCCTACAGTCTTGTTTTTTTGGAGGTGGGAAGAAACTGAAGAACCCATGTGGGGTGAACATGTAAAACTGCACGTGTCACAGTGCTGCCAGTAAAACAAATAATCATCAAATTATCACATTTTTACAAATTGTCTGCTTAAAATGTGTGATGGTGTGCTGTTATGTCTTTTTTTTTTATAATAAAGAAATCTTTGTACCCTCATGGTACAATTCCATATTCCTCAATAGCCAGTGCACTAAAGACAAGGCTTGGCCCAATCCTCATACCAAAATTCCACAATGCCTGTGGACCCATGAGTCTCTCTGTTCTGACTGGAGTAATTACACTGTTGGATTGTCCTGAGGAAGGGCATGTCATTATCTGAGTGTATTAAACCCACATATATAATACTGAAACTGTATATTGTGGGAATCAGAATATTTTGACTCTTTTCTACATTGTAGAACAATACTGAAGACATCAAAACTATGAAATAACATATGGCACATGATGATGCTTTGCACACTATTGGTATTATCTTAACCAGCTTCATGAGGTAGTCAGTTAAGGTGTTGCCTCGTCAAAAGTTAATTAGTGGAATTCCTTTCTTTCTTAATGTGTTTGATATCAAACAGTAAATAGTAAATAATAAAAATACAGTAAGTAGCTCTATTTGACACTGGTAGTAATCCATATTATGTCAGGAACTGCTCACCTAAGTAAAGAGAAACGACAGTCCATCATGACTTTATGACATGAAGTGTCTTTTCATGAAAAAAAAGAACCCTTTGAATTAGGTGTGTCCAAAAATTTGACTTGTACTATATTTTTGTGCAAATATATTAATTTTCAAAATTAAAATAATCTTTTTGACAGCCCATAACTATTTTGTCTTTCTGTAATGTATGCACTGTATGTGTAGTAAACATTTACTGTATGAATGTATACAGTAAAGGTTTTTCTCCTTGGTAAACACTAGATGGAGAAGTCAGTTATCTTATTGTGGGCAAAGTACTGAGAACCACACAACTCTGCTCACATCCTCCAGAGATGTTCAGTTCTTTGATGAAGAACACGACTTTTCACAATAAAACCTCTGTGACAGAGTATACCTGGTCTTCTATCATACATACTGCATATATATTATCCAAACCCCTGCTCTGGTTACTCTTAGAAGCTCAGTTAAGTTCAGAGACACCATTTTGATAAAACAACATAACTGTCCACGGATGACTAAACTTTCATGAGAATAAAACCTCATCTAATTCCATTTCTTTGATAAAGCACCTGCTGTGTCAGAAACAGTGAACTTGTCTGTAACTCTTTCTTTACTGTTCTTTCTCTTCTTCTGATGATACCTTGAGTAGAGAAAAGTTTAATTTTTCATATTTAAAGGTCCCCTTGCATCGTTTTTTCATTAATTGTGCGGTGGTCTCTAGTATGAATGAATGCCCTGTGAGCCGGTTTTGGTGAAAAAAATGCTGTGGTTCTCCTGTTTCAGGCTGTTCTAGTTTGGTGGAGGAGTGGGTGGCGGGAGAACGACAAGATTTCAGCTCTTACTCATTAATATTCATGACATGTAAACATGTTACTTCTGATTGGCTAACAGCAATCAGTAAACGTGCTATCTCTGATTGGCTAACGGCACTGTGATGCTACCTCCAGTGGGTCACAACAAGCGGATGTGGGTGTCTTTGTAAAAACTGTTTCAATTGGCTATTATGGTCTCGACATCAATGTTTTGACCAATAACAATGTAGATGTGGCAGCGGGGGCGTGGCTGAGCGTCGGTCTGTGAATGGAGGGCGGAGTCAGGGAAGGTAAGTGGCAGAATCACTGCACCTGACGGGAATTAACGTGTGTTTGTGTGTCTTCCCCAGTGACCACGCCCTGTAAGAGGAGAGGAAGAGCAGAGGAAGGGAGCTCTCTCCCCAACCAGAACGCTTGTGTGTGTGTGTGTGCGCATGTGACTGGGAGGGATTCATTCATTCATTCATTTATTTATTTATTTGAATACTCCCTGCAGCAGCGGCTCTCATCAAGGCACGAGGCACGGAGCGGAGCTCGCCTTGGGGGGTGTGGGGGGAATAACGTCCCCTGGCTGGGAGCTGACGGGCCCTGGCAGCGCTGGTTCATTCGGGAGCGGGCAGGGGTCGCTGGTTGCCAGGTCTGGGGAGGCTGGGACCTCCCCTGCCCAAGTTACAAGCATGCAAAGTCGGGCTGGAGCCGCCGTTGAAACGAAACTGATGCGGAGCACTGCGCCGCGCCTCGGGGCAAATTACATCCCGTCGCACAGAGCTAGCCCTCCCAGGGAGCACTCTTTCATACGGGAGAGGGCAGAGGCTGCTGGCTACCAAGTCTGGGGAGGCTGGGACCTCCCCTGCCCGAGTTACGAGTGTGCAAAGTCGGGCTGGAGCCGCCGTTAGAAACGAAACTGATGCGGAGCACCGCGCCGCGCCGCGGGGCGAATTACGTCTCTCTCCTAGCGCTTTCTTCCCATGGTCCGTCGCAAGCCAAGGTGGGCGAGGCCATGAATACTAATTTTCGAAGTGATGTAACTTCATATGGCTTTTTCTGATCCGCTCGTTTTTCCGACTATTTTCTTTCATAAGCTAATACACTGAGTGCAGAATTATTAGGCAAGTTGTATTTTTGAGGATTAGTTTTATTATTGAACAACAACTATGTTCTCAATCAACCAAAAAGACTCATAAATATCAAAGCTGAATATGTATGGAAGTTAGAGTGGGGCGTTTTTAGTTTTGGCCATTTTAGGAGAATATGTATGCGTTCAGGTAACGTTCACTGTGCAGAATTATTAGGCAACTTAATAAAAAACAAATATGTAGCCATTTCACTTATTTATTTTCACCAGGTACACTGATATGACAACTCCAGATTTGCAAATAAACATATCTGACATTCAAACACAAAACAAAAACAAATCAGTGACCAATATAGCCACCCTTCTTCATGAGGACACTCAAAAGCCTTCTGTCAATTTCTTTATCTGTTCATGACCAACATTGTGTGCAGCAGCAACCACGGCCTCCCAGATGCTGTTCAGAGAGGTGTACTGTTTTCCCTCTTTGTAGACCTCACGTTTTATAATGGACCACAGGTTCTCTATGGGGTTTAGGTCAGGTGAACAAGGGGGCCATGTCATTATTTTTTCACCTTTCAGACCTTTACTGGCTAGCCACACAGTGGAGTATTTGGACGCATGAGATGGAGCATTATCCTGCATGAAAATCATGTTCTTCTTGAAAGATGCTGACTTTTTCCTATACCACTGTTTGAAGAAGGTTTCTTCCAGGAACTGGCAGTAGGTCTGGGAGTTGAGTTTGAGTCCATCCTCAACTCAAAAAGGTCCAACAAGCTCGTCTTTGATGATACCAGCCCATAGCAGTACTCCACCTCCACCTTGCTGGCACCTGAGTCGGAGTGGAGCTCTGTGCCCATTACTGATCTAGCCACAGGCCCATCCATCTGGCCCATCAAGAGTCACTCTCATCTCATCAGACCACAGCACCTTAGAAAAATCAGTCTTAAGATATTTCTTGGCCCAGTCTTGACGTTTTATCTTGTGTGCCTTACTCAGTGGTGGTCGTTTTTCAGCCTTCCTTACCTTGGCCATGTCCCTCAATATTGCACACCTTGTACTCTTTGACACTCCAGGAATGTTGCAACTCTGGAATATGGCAGAACTGGATGCTAATGGCTGCTTGTTAGCTTCATGCTTGATTTTCCGCAGATCATGTGCAGTTATTTTGTGCCTTTTTTTTTCCACACGCTTCTTTCGACCCTGTTGACTATTTGCAATGAAACGCTTGATTGTTCAGTGATCACGTTTCAACATCTTCGCAATTTCAAGAGTGCTGCATCCATCTGCAAGACATCTCACAATTTTAGACTTTTCAAAGTCTGTCAGATCTCTCTTCTGACCCATTTTGCCAGAGGAAAAGAAGTTGCCTAATAATTATGCACACCTGATATAGGGTGTTGATGTCATTAGACCACACCCCCTCTCATTACACAGATGCACAGCACCTGATATACTTAATTGGTAGTAGGCTTTCAAGCCTAAACAGCTTGGAGTGGGACAACATGCATTAAAAGGATGTTGTGGTCAAAATACTCACTTGCCTAATAATTCTGCACTCAGTGTACAGGGAATGGGAGTAGAATTACATTTTCACATGCAGTATGCATATGCAACTCGGAGTGAACGATGGTATTTCAAAAAGAGCCAGGATTAAACATTTTTGGTGGAAGGGCACCTTTAATGATGTTTAACTTTGTGTGTTGTTAGAGCTGAGCAGTAAGGGGTTTAATAAACCTTAATTCAGAAGCAAAAATATTATTTTCTTCCTTATTTTAGGCATATTAACAAATGAAATGAAGCTGACCAGACAAAGCATGAAATATCTTGGGTTCCTACTGTCTACAATGAAATACAAGGCAAAGTAAATTTAGAAATAACTGCTTTCTTTTTTATTTCCATGCTGTCCCAACTTTTTCTGATTTGGGGTTGTAATGTGAAAGTAGAGCTAAAGCTGCATCTTGGGCTGAAGTGTGATTTCCTTACACCATGAATATTAAGCTTTGAACACATTGCTTCATTAATGGTGAGTGAGAAGGGCTATTATCAATAATAGACTGGTTTAAAGCTGGTCCTAGTGGATGGATAAGTGATTTTAAATGAACCCTCGGTTTGACTGAGTGTGCAAATGGGTGGGTGTGTGTGCATTAAAATTATATATTTGCAAAATTAAAATGCTTTTTTTGACAGTTCGTGCCTCTTTTGGTTTTTATGTAATGTATCACTGTCAGTTCTGCACACTCTGGCGCACCAGAAGGACTCTGGGATGCGCTCCGGCCTGCACTCGCACCAAGCAGACTCTCGCACGCAGTGCGCATCACCGAGCCTTATTTCCCTGTGCTAGATTTCCTGGTTTTCTGATTCCTGTGCCTGTTCCTAGTTTCCGTTGTTCTCTTTGCCTGTGATAGTCTGTTCATACCTCACCTGACCTTTTGCTTGTTTCCCATTCTTGAGATTGCCTGTCGATTTGGACTGTTTGCCTGTAGAGCACCCGTGCCTTCAGAGCTCACATGATTTTTTTGGTCATGCTCTGGTCCCTAGAGAAGGAGAACCCCAATAAAAAAATTTTTTGGAGGGGGCTAGTCCATCTGAGGCAGACACAGTCACTACGTTTACATGCACATAGAGAGAATCGAATTTCTGCCGTTGCTCGACTGAAATCGAAGTTCAAAATGCCATGTATACACCTTAATTTGGCTGAAATTGAACCGAACTTGATTTCTCGGAATCGAGCTACACGACCTAGTTTATGCGATTTCTGCCGAGCTACTTTGTGCATGTATACCCTATCGAGCTAGCTGTCGAGCTACTTCCGGAAGTGACGAGTGACGAGACCACAAGCGGGAAACACAACAGTCTCGGTCGGCATGACAACGAATCATGACAACGGCATGAATCTTTTCTTTTTGTGGCATTGTTTGCACTGTTAAAATTTAGCTCACTTACTGTATCACCAAATACATCTGTACAGCTGTTGCATAGCTGTGAATTGTGTACATAAACAAGTCATTGTATTTGTGTGTGTGTGTGTGTGTGTGTGTATATGTCCAACATCTGAAGAATGTCAATAAAAACAAAACAATTGAACTTTTTGTGTGTTTATTAAGACATAAGTTAAATTATAAGCAAAAAAAAAAATTTTTTGTAAGCAAAAAATGGACTTTAGAAAAATATTATTGTGCAAAATAAGTTGTCTTACAAAACAGTGGTCTGCGCCGGACAGTTTGTAGCCATAGTCTGTTAGAGCAAGCCTAACAGCTTGAACACGGAACAAGCTCTTCTTCATGACGACAACCGGAAGTGTACCAACACGATGGGGCGTGTAGCGCCACGTGTGGCTCGGGTGCACAATGCACCTTGCACAATAGCCCGATTTCACTTGTGCATGTAGGATTGGATTTCTCTGGCACCCCTGCTGGGACCCTTTGCTCGATTACCAACAGCAGCTCGATTTGGACGTGCATGTAAACGTATAGGCAACAAAGGAGGCCATTGTTCTCGAGCACCTCCTAAAGGCCATCAGTCCAGAACCAATCCCACAGCCCGTTCCACAGTCAATTTGTATCTGATTATAGAATATGTCTCATGACAAAGTTGGGGATTTTTCAAAGTTGTAATATTTGTGCTGTAGTTCATAGCAACATAAAGTCATAATTTATTAAAATCACAGACATGCAAATAAAGGCTTGTGTATTGTAAGCTGAAGCAGAATCGTGGTGAATATGAATCAATATGAGTGGGTGGAGCTACATGTGGAGACATCAGAAACAATCTCAAATACACAACACTGGCATTTATTTCTAAAACTAGAGATCTGAACTAAACACTCATAACCATGTTACTCTTCTTCTTGCTTTTCCTCACTCATGCTGACACTGGTAAGTCAGATACATTATACATGAAATGTTTAATTATTTAACAAACAAAAAGAAAAATGTTTTTAATAACAGTTTATTAATAATAAATGGTCATGATATTATGTTAATGTAGTTATAGCAGAAGCTGCTGACAACAGCATTAAACCAGAACAAACCACTATATCTGGAACCGAAGGCAGCAACATCACACTGTCCTGCACATATACTGGATCAGGTAACAGTCTTCACTGGTATCAACAAAAACCTGGATCAAGACCAGAGTTTCTGCTGCTGATTGTTGAAAGCGGTGGATATGTCACAAAGGCTCAACCACCTCATCCACAAGTGTCCATTAAACTTGATAAAATGAGTAAGAAAGTAGATCTGCTCATCTCCTCTGCTGCAGTGACAGACTCTGCACTGTACTACTGCAGTCTGAGGCCCACAGTGACAGGAAACCCAACTACACTGTACAAAAAGTACTACACATGACTGGAGCAGAGTCGTGGTTTTCTCACACAATGGAGCTCTTTACATGTTTACCTCTGCAGGCTCAACCCTCAGTCTATGATGTCAGTTTGCTTTTGTAGATAAACCCTAATTTGTGTATTAATCTGCTGAAGTTTATTTCTAAATTAGAACTAAACATCATTCTTAACAATGGTATATTAAAATATTGAGGGTTTCTTTTTTTCAGTTGTTTACTAGAATAGATTTGTTAAAAAAAAAGACCATCACATTTCCTGTTAAACAACTATTGAGTTTGGAGCACAATAATGAAAGTTTGTTTAAGCACACTGGAATATCCTAGATTGAGGAAGTAAAAGAAGCTAAAACTTATTTATTTTTCTCTTCTGTGAAAGTGTTACATGCCTTTTTCTAGGATGACAATGAAATTACCGAGAGAGAGAGAGAGAGAGAGAGATTGGCATGTAACAGACAGCTGTAAAAGCAGAACGGGGTGTTTATAAAGAGCACACTGTTAATCAGATCCAAATCATGATGCAAAAGGCAGTATCAAAAAACAGGCAAAGGTCAGGCGAGGCACAAACAGAACATCAGAGGCAACATCAAAAGGCAAAGTCGAAACAAAGTCAAAATCAGCAGAACAATAACAAAAGGCTTAAAATCAGACACAAAGGACTGAGCATCACTTCACGGTGAACTGTGAGAGTTGAAGTCCATAAACAGTGAGCTGTGGTGATTGTGAACAAGTGCAAATGATTAGCACTCAGAAGACTGTGAGCAGTGATGTGCAGGGTGGGTGTTGTAGACTGTTGTGGCCATATATGAAAGCTGCTGTGAATTCTGGGAAGTGGGGTTTTGAGTGCAAGCAGGTGTACAAGAGAGAGAGAGAGCATGGAGAAATGTATTTGTGGGGCTTTTCTTACAAAGCCCCACAGTTATGGAACAGCCTTCCAAGTAGTGTTCAGGACTCAGACACAGTCTCAGTGTTTAAGTCTAGGCTGAAAACATATCTGTTTAGTCAAGCCTTTTGTTAATGGTGTTTATGAGGTAAAGGAGTCGATCTGGAGGGTCCTCAGACATAGAGTGTTTTGGTAAACTGGGATGTATGGATGCTGTCAGTCCCCCACTCGCTTGTTCACTCGAGTTTGTTGACGGTGTAGTGGCTGCTGCTTTATGTCCCAGGGCTCCCTCATGCCTGTGTTACCTTCTGGCTCTCCCCTTTTAGTTATGCTGTCATAGTTAGTTGCCGGAGTCCCTGCTTGCACTCAGTGCAATATGTATACTGTTCCTACTTATTCAGGTGACATTGGGCATAGCTAACAACCTGTGGGTTTTTTTTCTCTCCCCCCCAAATCTGTCCCTCTGAGTTACATGTCAGTCCTGGGATCAAGATGCTGACCTCTTCTGCTCCTCGGACCTCCCTGATCCATCCTGGTGCCCTGTGTCTGGTTGGAGTCTCATCGCATCGCTCCTGTGGAGGGCGGCCCCATGTTGGGGGTCATGCCTGGAGGATGTTCTGGACTCTTGCAGTGGTGTTTCTGTGGCTGGGGACTGCAGTTGACTTCCTGACTTTAGGACTGCAGTTGACTTGCTGACTTTGGGACTGCGGTTGTCATGAATGGTTTTGCGCTCGGGTTTCCATCGGTGGGGGGTTTATAGCATCAATGAAGCTGACTTTATATTAGGACTGTTAATGTTATAGTCATGTTGTCTGTTGTTGCCCAAATGAGGATGGGTTCCCTTTTGAGTCTGGTTCCTCTCGAGGTTTCTTCCTCATGTCATCTGAGGGAGTTTGTCCTTGCCACCGTCGCCACAGGCGTGCTCATTGGGGATAGATTAGGGATAAAATTAACTCATATTTTAAGTCGTTCAAATTCTCTAAAGCTGCTTTGCGACAATGTTCATTGTTAAAAGCGCTACACAAATAAACTTGACTTGACGTGACTATTTCAGTGAAGCTGGCTTCTGAAACTTCTTTTCAGAATTCCCAACAAAAAACACAAAATTAAATTTTAATAAAATTTATTCAAAACACATTTCCTGTGGAAGAAATAAGTGCTGCCTTACAATCCTTCTTTTTTTTTTTTGTCTAGAAACTATCATATGAAGCCCTGTGATAACCTGGCGACTTGTCCAGGGTGTACTCCGCCTTTCACCCGTAGTCAGCTGGGATAGGCTCCAGCTTGCCTGTGACCCTGTAGAACAGGATAAAGTGGCTAGAGATAATGAGATGAGAATGAGATGAGACTATCATATGATGTAGGCATAATTGGCTCCAAATCCACTGTGACCCTGATCAGAATAAAGCACTTATTATGATGAAGGAATTCATGTATGTGTACCGTATATATTAAGAAGTTATGGAAGTGTGTGTGTGTGTTTGTAGTTATTAGAATCATGTGAATACAGAAACCATTAATCATGTGGTCATGTGATGTCACTTGCATGTTGTAGGTAGCTGTGTGTACTCATTTTTGTTGTTGTATATGGTATATTGTATACAAAGTAAGTCAGATTACATTGCCAAACTATTTAAATAAAGCTTTATTTATGAAGATTATTGAGCCAAGTTTCCATTCTGAAGAAATAAACCTTCCTTATTTCATATGAATAAAATACTGAATTATTCTAATCAAAATTAATAAAAACCTGGCAGGAATGTTTTGATTTAAATGTATGTAATTCACAGGGCATGTCCCTGTATGTATTATTTTCCTGCAAATCAAGCATTTGTTAAAGCAAAGGGATTTTCAAAGCACTCCATTGAAACTTTATAGTATGAGCATGTAAATACAACAAAGATGAGATGGATGAATAAGAAACCATCAGTGACATTTGCTTTGTTTTGTTTTATGATCCGATTTGATGATACACTATTTGATGAAGTATATGTAAGGCCATTGTTTCATTTATTTAATTTAAATAATAATTCTGTGATTAGGGATGGTCCAATCTTTTTTTGAGCGAGCACTCGAGCTTTACTGCAAGCATTTGTTAGGCTGCAGCTTCAGGGCACTAAGTAGCTATTTATATTGTTTTTAAGGTTGAGTGGGTTTGTATGTGATCATATAACTTGTTTAATACCAAGGTTAAGGATTTTTAAAGGTTAATGTGAGTCTCAAAATCAACACAAGGCTGCAGCTGTTGCAGTTATCAAAGGCATGGACTTATACTAATAAAAGCTCATCTGCATATCTAAAAGTCGATTCAGTGTAATTACAGTGCTTTTAATAATGGACATTGTCACAAAGCACCTTTCCAGAAATAAATCAATTCCAGATATAAAATTTAAATTTATAAATGTATCGCTGGTGAGCAAGCCAGAGGCGACAATGACAAGGAAAAACTTCCTGAGATGATATGATGAAGAAACCTTGAGAGCAACCGGACGCGAAAGGTAACCCATCCTCATCCGACAAACACAAAATATTGCTATTATAATATGTGAAAGAAGCCCTGTGATGACTTGGCGACTTGTCCAGGGTGTACCCCGCCTTTCGCCCGTAGTCAGCCGGGATAGGCTCCAGCTTGCCTGCTACCCTGTAGAACAGGATAAAGCAGCTAGAGATAATGAGATGAGATGAGAATATGTGAAAGATAAAGTAGCAGACATGGGGGGAAATGCATTTGTGAATGTGAACTGTTGGTCACTTTTCATTCTCTGTCATGCAACAATTTGTACAATTTTTCCTCCATAACTCAAACTAGAAAGGTGGTTGCAGGACCCAGCATGCATATCCAAATACAACCCCGATTCGAAAAAGGTTGGGACAAAGTACAAATTGTAAATGAAAATGGAATGCAATGATGTGGAAGTTTCAAAATTTCATATTTTATTCAGAATACGTAGAAGGAGATGACATATCAAATGTTTAAACTGGGAAAATGTATCATTTAAAGAGAAAAATTAGGTGATTTTAAATTTCATGACAACGCCACATCTCAAAAAAGTTGGGACAAGGCCATGTTTACCACTGTGAGACATCCCCTTTTCTCTTTACAACAGTCTGTAAACATCTGGGGACTGAGGAGACAAGTTGCTCAAGTTTAGGGATAGGAATGTTAGCCCATTTTTGTCTAATGTAGGATTCTAGTTGTTCAACTGTCTTAGGTCTTTTTTGTCGTAACTTCCGTTTTATGATGCACCAAATGTTTTCTATGGGTGAAAGATCTGGACTGCAGGCTGGCCAGTTCAGTACCCGGACCCTTCTTCTACGCAGCCATGATGCTGTAATTGATGCAGTATGTGGTTTGGCATTGTCATGTTGGAAAATGCAAGGTCTTCCCTGAAAGAGATGTCGTCTGGATGGGAGCATATGTTGCTCTAGAACCTGGATATACCTTTCAGTGTTTATGGTGTCTTTCCAGATGTGTAAGCTGCCCATGCCACATGCACTAATGCAACTCCATACCATCAGAGATGCAGGCTTCTGAACTGAGCGCTGATAACAACTTGGGTCGTCCTTCTCCTCTTTAGTCCGAATGACACGGCATCCCTGATTTCCATAAAGAACTTCAAATTTTGATTCGTCTGACCACAGAACAGTTTTCCACTTTGCCACAGTCCATTTTAAATGAGCCTTGGCCCAGAGAAGACATCTGCGCTTCTGGATCATGTTTAGATACAGCTTCTTCTTTGAACTATAGAGTTTTAGCTAGCAATGGCAGATGGCACGGTGAATTGTGTTCACAGATAATGTTCTCTGGAAATATTCCTGAGCCCATTTTGTGACTTCCAATACAGAAGCATGCCTGTATGTGATGCAGTGCCATCTAAGGGCCCGAAGATCACTGGCACCCAGTATGGTTTTCCGGCCTTGACCCTTACACACAGAGATTCTAAAGATAGAAAACAAAAGCTCGTTTTTAGGGGTAATACTTATGAGTGGCATTTTGTTAATAAGGGAATGACTCAAGGAACTGTACAGTGGTGCTTGAAAGTTTGTGAACCCTTTAGAATTTTCTATATTTCTGCATAAATATGATCTAAAACATCATCAGATTTTCACACAAGTCCTAAAAGTAGATAAAGAGAACCCAGTTAAACAAAATTATACTTGGTCATTTATTTACTGAGGAAAATGATCCAATATTACATATCTGTGAGTGGCAAAAGTATGTGAACCACTAGGATTAACAGTTAATTTGAAGGTGAAATTAGAGTCAGATGTTTTCAATCAATGGGATGACAATCAGGTGTAAGTGGGCACCCTGTTTTATTTAAAGAACAGGGATCTATCAAAGTCTGATCTTCACAACATATGTTTATGGAAGTATATCACAGCCTGAACAAAGGAGATTTCTGAGGACCTCAGAAAAAGCGTTGTTGATACCCTTCAGGCTGAAAAAGGTTACAAAACCATCTCTAAAGAGTTTGGACTCCACCAATCCACAGTCAGACAGATTGTGTACAAATGGAGGAAATTCAAGACCATTGTTACCCTCCCCAGGAGTGGTTGACCAACAAAGATCACTCCAAGAGCAAGACATGTAATAGTCGGCGAGGTCACAAAGGACCCCAGGGTAACTTCTAAGCAACTGAAGGCCTCTCTCACATTGGCTAATGTTAATGTTCATGTGTCCAGCATCAGGAGAACACTGAACAACAATGATGTGCATGGCAGGGTTGCAAGTAAAAAGCCACTGCTCTCCAAAAAGAACATTGCTGCTCATCTGCAGTTTGCTAAAGATCACGTGGACAAGGCAGAAGGCTATTGGAAAAATGTTTTGTGGACAGATGAGACCAAAATAGAACTTTTTGGTTTAAATGAGAAGTGTTATGTTTGGAGAAAGGAAAACACTGCATTCCGGCATAAGAACCTTATCCCATCTGTGAAACATGGTGGTGGTAGTATCATGGGTTAGGCCTGTTTTGCTGCATCTGGGCCAGGATGGCTTGCCATCATTGATGGAACAATGAATTCTGAATTATACCCGTGAATTCTAAAGGAAAATGTCAGGAGATCTGTCCATGAACTGAATCTCAAGAGAAGGTGGCTCATGCAGCAAGACAACGGACCTAAGCACACAAGTTGTTCTACCAAAAAATGGTTATAGAAGAATAAAGGTAATGTTTTGGAATGGCCAAGTCAAAGTCCTGACCTTAATCCAATGGAAATGTTGTGGAAGGACCTGAAGCGAGCAGTTCATGTGAGGAAACCCACCAATATCCCAGAGTTGAAGCTGTTCTGTACGGAGGAATGAGCTAAAATTCCTCCAAGCCGGTGTGCAGGACTGATCAACAGTTACCGGAAACGTTTAGTTGCAGTTATTGCTGCACAAGGGGGTCACACCAGATACTGAAAGCAAAGGTTCACATACTTTTGCCACTCACAGATATGTAATATTGGATCATTTTCCTCAATAAATAAATGACCAAGTATAATATTTTTGTCTCATTTGTTTAACTGGGTTCTCTTTATCTACTTTTAGGACTTGTGTGAAAATCTGATGATGTTTTAGGTCATATTTATGCAGAAATATAGAAAATTCTAAAGGGTTCACAAACTTTCAAGCACCACTGTAAGTCACCTACATCTTTTTAATTTGTTTATTATTGTTCCCATTTCCGGTTGAGAGTACGCTGTGCACATTTTGGCTGCCGCTTCTCACTGTAGCTTTTTATTTTTCTCCCCCCCTTTGTTTTTCTTTTTGTGTTTGTATAGTTTGATGGTTGTTCTTTGTTTGAATGTTTTGTCTGGTGGTTGTGGCGGAGCTCCAGACCCAGTTTTGGGTGTCAGTTCTCTTCAGGCCTTGGTCTGCCATGGGTGATGCCTGTGTTCCTCGCAATGGACTGCAGTGAGGTCGTTACTCTTTTAACATCATGGTCTTCCAGCGCTCTGTGCAGTGGTGCTTCTGTGCTTGGTGCGCTGTTCTGAATGATGTTGCCTGATGGTGTTGTGGTGGCTGTGCAGGCAGTGTGGGACATACCTTCGTGCGCCTTTTGGTGGGACTGTGGGTAGCGATGCCACTGGAATTACATCCTAAGCCTCTTTTGGTGCTTTTTTTTTTTTGTAATTGTAAAGTGGCTTTGGATGTGAGAAAGGCACTATACAAGTTGAAATTATTATTAATGATCTTGATATTGTTGAAAATGAACTGAGTCATATAGTTAAATATGCGGGTGATATTACCATCCAAGTTAAGGTATGCAAGAACAAGAACGCTAATACTAATGAGCAGATATGTAAAGAAGTTGTTGAACAATATTTTGATTGGTTTAGGGACAATTGCCTGCCCTACAATATTAATAAAAGTAGTTAATTAGTTATTTATCAGAAAACTAAGGGAGATATGAATTCAGATTGTAGCATAAAGCAAGTAGAGAAGCTTAAAAGTCATATTATTGGTAAATTCAGGAGCAAGATCAATGTAATTCTCCTATTTTATATTAAACTTTGGTCAAATATCTGTAACATTCTGCATTCTCTGCAATTTTTTTTACCTGGTGCAATACCAGAAAAATTCAGTTGAAATCAAGCCATTTGAGGCGAATTGGTCTGCCTCTGAAAAAACTTGCCATTTGGATTTCCTGCCAAACATTGATTTTCGTGACGTCGCGTGCGGGACACCTCCCTCTGAATCCTACGTCAGCACTGGTTTGTTTATGAGAAAACAACCTGGTGGTTTTCTGCAAATTTCTTCAACGTTATCATGTAACTATTAAAATGGTTAACAGATGTATCGTAGGATGGTGTCGCAACACCAGTCTTGATGGGATTAGTACTCAGCGTTTCCCCAAAGACCAAACAATGAGAGAGAAATGGGAGCGCTTGGTCTACACAGGCTGTGCACTGAAACTGTGCAAGTTCTCGCAGCCTGCTGGCGCTTCCGCAGGTGATGTCACGATTCTGGCTCCAGACTTCCTTGGGATTTTTCCAGACGTGTTTTTCCAGACATTATTTTTTTTCTGCTGTAGACAGATGGCCTTGTGCAAAATTACCCTTCTGGATGAGTGTGTAAAGGGAAATACTTTCATATATATTAAAAAAAAAAAAAATTGGTCCAGGATATGCACTTTAAAATACTAAGAGTAACTTTTCAGAGTAATAATACATTTAAAGAGCATGTTAAGGGAAAACTCACAGAAGCAAACAAGTGTCTATATGTCCTTAGATCCTTACATAAGGAAGGTGACCAGCAACCAGATATGAATTTTATGTTTTTTTAATTATCTATAGTTTTACCAAAAATTAAAATAATACAATTTATTTAGCGCCTATACAAATATGCTCTAAGCACTTTAAAATCACAAACTAATAAATCATTCAATAACTAATTAAAAAGGCTAATAACTAAATAAAAAATAAATAAATTTATTTTAAAAAACCTATAGATTAAAAGCAAGCCTAAAAAAATGCGTCTACTGAAAGCAAAGGTTCACATACATTTTGCCACTCACAGATATGTAATATTGGATCATTTTCCTCAATAAATAAATGACCAAGTATAATATGTTTGTCTCATTTGTTTAACTGGGTTCTCTTTATCTACTTTTAGGACTTGTGTGAAAATCTGATGATGTTTTGGGTCATATTTATGCAGAAATATAGAAAATTCTAAAGAATTTGTCTGTAGTATTTCTATTATTTATTATTTATTATTTCTATTATTATTTCAGTGGACAGCGGACTTCCTGGTTGAGTTCCTATGCACTTCCTGGTTCCTGAGTTGTTTGCGACGAGTCTTTTTTTTCCCGCGAGCGTTGGCGTTAATTACTAATCTTTTTTTAATTTTCTTTTTTTTCTACAAATAATTTTCCAGTATTATCTTCATTTTTATTGTACTGTCACTTTCCTTTTTGTACTTTCCACTTTTGCTTTCCTTTTTCCTTTTTTTCGGAAGAACGCCGAGACCGGAAGCTTTCTTTTTCTTCTCCTGTGTAAAGACCACAAGCGGAGGCCATCCACATCGGATCTGCTTTAATGTCAACAGATCTTCGATTAAGGTACATGAATCTTTTCATCATGGCACACCTTCAGCCTGTTCAGTGTGCTGAGTGCAGGAAGTTTAGTCATTCTTCCTCCATCGCTAGCGATAGCTTTATTAGCTTTATTTGTGATAAGTGCAGATTAGTTAGCTCTCCGACGGAGAAAATTATAGTGCTAGAAGTACATGTCCAGGCTTTAGAGAAGGCCAGTGAGTGTGAGAACAGTGTAGTTTCTTTAGGGGAAAGTCTGGATGCCCTAGGTGGAGTTAGTAATCCCCCAACTCCGGCATTAGAGCCCTTACAGCGGGGCGAATGGGTGACAGCTCAGCGGCATAAGCATAGAGCCAAAGCTACCGCTGAGGATCACCCACGGGAGCACCACTCCTCTCTGCGTCATGTGTTGAACAGGTTTGCTCTCCTTAGTGATGCACCCGCTGAGAAACCTGAAAGAGCTCTGGTTATAGGGGACTCTATCATACGGCATGTGAAATTAGCTCAGCCTTTAGGGGCACCAGCAGCTTTAGTCAGGTGTATACTGGGAGCCAGGGTGCCGGACATAGCAGGTAATCTTAGGGTCCTAGGCAATCACAGGTTCTCAAAGATAGTTATCCATGCAGGAGCTAATGATATACGCCTTCGTCAGTCTGAGATTACTAAGAGTAACTTTGTAGAGGTGTTTAAATTAGCGAAGGCAATGTCCGATGCTGTAGTATGTTCTGGCCCCATCCCAATGTGGCGTGGCAATATAGCTTACAGCAGGTTATGGTCGCTGAACTGCTGGCTGTCCAGGTGGTGCTCTGAAAACAGTGTGGGCTTTATAGATAATTGGGCTAATTTTGAGGGCACTGCTGGTTTGTTAGGGCGGGATGGTATCCATCCCACTTGGGAAGGTGCTGCTCTCATTTCCTGCAGCATAGGTCATAGTCTCAGAACAGGCCAAGTTAATTTCTGACAATCCAGAGCCAAGGCCAGGGAGCAGACGAACAGGCTAAACCGACTGTCTGCTAGCTGCACAGAGTCGTCACTCAGGGTCCACTACATCGAGACTGTGTCTGTTCCCTGAGCTCAACAAAAAGGTAGAAATTTTCAGAGAGTTTGTTCCAGTAACCTAATCAATATAAAATTAGATCATACTGACTGTACAGCTGCTGCCTGCACCTTTGATCTAAAGGTGGGGCTATTAAATATTAGATCTCTTACATCTAAAGTGCTAATGGTTAATGAACTCATTACTGATCAGAAGTTTAATGTACTTTGTTTAACTGAAACATGGATTAAGGCAAATGAATATATAGCATTAAATGAAGCGAGTCCTCCTGGATACAGTTACCGTATATACACCAGCCTCGTCTAACTGGCAGAGGAGGAGGCGTTGTGGTTATTTATAATGATTATCTAGGTGCAGGGGCATAGCCATCATTTTAGAAGTGAGGGGGACAAATTGCTCAGAGGTCTATTGAGTGATTTATCATCCTCTCGCATTCAATTGCACCTCTCCTTAGCAGCTAAAGAACCACATAACCACAAACAGCACAGCACCAGGGAACCAACTTTAGTTCTTTAAAATGATATATCAAAATCTAAAGTCAAAATCTATAAATCTAGAAAGTAAAATTTATAAATAGAATTAAGAATAGTAGTAGTGACATAGCTAGTTATATTCTCTTCTCACCTGTGACCCTGCATAATCATCCCTGTTGGCCTCTGGTCCACTGTCTCCTCTCTCACCCTGCTCTTTCTATTGCGGCAATAAAGATTAAAAAATATGTGGAAAGCAACATTTTGAAATAGAATTAGGAATACAGTAATAATAATCAGCAAATTCATTTACTTTAAACTTTAACTACCACAAAAATAAATTAAACCTTTACAAAAATAACAGTCAAAGGAACACAAATACATTTATATTCTTATTTTCTACCCAGAAGTGAGTAATCTTAGAGTAGCCAAAATAGTAACGTTACTCAAGTAAGAGTATTGTTACTTTAGAATAATATTACTCAAGTAAAAGTAAAACGTATTTTGCAACAAAACAACTCTTAAGAGGGCGGTACGGTGGTGTAGTGGTTAGTGCTGTCGCCTCACAGCAAGAAGGTCCGGGTTCGAGCCCTGTGGCCGACGAGGGCCTTTCTGTGCGGAGTTTGCATGTTCTCCCCGTATCTGCGTGGGTTTCCTCCGGGTGCTCCGGTTTCCCCCACAGTCCAAAGACATGCAGGTTAGGTTAACTGGTGACTCTAAATTGACCGTAGGTGTGAATGTGAGTGTGAATGGTTGTCTGTGTCTATGTGTCAGCCCTGTGATGACCTGGCGACTTATCCAGGGTGTACCCCACCTTTTGCCCGTAGTCAGCTGGGATAGGCTCCAGCTTGCCTGCGACCCTGTAGAGCAGGATAAAGTGGCTAGAGATAATGAGATGAGATGGGAGACAACTTTTAAGAGTACAATTTATCTAAGAAGTTACTCAAGTAAATGTAACTAGTTACTACCACCTCTAAGTTTGCTAGCTAGCTTAACTAACTAAATTGACATCTATTTGTCATCTTTCAGCTAAACATTATCTACATTCAACAGCATTACTCAACTTACATGGTTTGTTTGTAAAAAAACTATCTAAAGTCTTTAGCCTCTTCGCTGGTTTGCTGAACATACAGAAGCGCTGCCCAGATCTGAATCACACCAAAGATACTCATACAATATTTTCTAAAGTGTCTCTGATCACACACGACAGTGGTGTTTGTTTGCCGCCTTAGCTCCACCTGCTCATGATGAGTTTAGAGGCGGCTCGTAAAAAAGCGTTTCCACATGTTAAAAATGAATTGAGTGGTTGTAATGGCTGTAAAAAGTGCGGGGGACAGAGGGCACAAATACGGGAAGTGCGGGGGACATGTCTCCCACGTCCTCTATGCCCATGTCTAGGTGTAACACAAAAACCTGGTTATAAATTCAATACATTTGAAGCTCTTCATACCCATATAATGTACAGTATGTAGCCTCGAAAAATAAGTCTACCCAGTTAATTCCATTACTTATTATTTACAGGCCCCCGGGGCAATATTCTGAGTTTCTTTCTGAATTTGCAGATTTTATCTCAGATCTGGTTATTTCCTTAGACAAAGCTGTAGTTGTCGGAGATTTTAATATTCACTTCGATAACCCAGAAGACCCTTTGAAAACAGTGTTTGTGTCCATTTTAGATTCAGTAGGGATTAATCAGAATGTCATAGGACCAACCCATAATGGTGGTCACACCCTCGATCTAATACTAACATTCAGGTTAAACGTAGAAAATATAGTCATATTTCCACAGTCTGAAGTTATCTCTGATCATTATCTCATCTCATTCAAACTATGAGTAATAATATATGCACCTCACCACACTACTGTATTAAACATACATTCACATCAACAACTGCACAGAGCTTTATAAATGATCTCGCAGAGTTATCAACTTTGATTGGGTCACTGTCAGCCCCTGCATAACTCGTCCACTATAGACACATGCACACCTGTAGTATGTAGTAGCAATGATTTCATGAATTTTTTTTAATGACAAAATTGAGAATATCTGACAAAAAATTCAAACTAGTAATTTAAGGTCAGACAATGTAAGTGACCCTGTAGTTAACAATATCAGTCAATCACTTTTTTATTGTCATTGTCATAAATAACAACGAAATTCCATTGGAGGAACCCAGCCATACATAGTAGGTGTAAAAGTGCATAATGTAAAAAGTGCATAGTAGTGCAAAGTCCCATAATACCCATTATAAATAGAGTCCAGTGCAGGCACGAAATGTCAATGGTCATAGTCATAGCAGCAAGAGGTATATCAGAAAACAGATCAAGAACAGGGGCACCAAAAACAGAGAGCATGGTCAGATGTGGAGTTAATGTAATGTTGCAGCAATGCAGAGTCCAGTTCACAGTTATTGTAGGGTGAGGTGTGGTCTACTGTCCATGGGAGGAGAGGGGAGTGGGACACTGTTCAGCAGCCTCACTGCCTGAGGGTACAGACTTTGGGCCATTCTGGTTGTTCTGGCTGGTAAGGCCCTGTACCTTCTGCCTGAGGGCAGCAGGTGGAACAGGTGATGGGCCGGGTGGTGTTGGTCATAGAGGATGTTACACACACTCTTCAGACAGCAGGAGGTGTAGATGGTACTGATCTCTGGTAGAGTGGTCCCCATGATTTTACCCGCTGTTTTTACCACCCGCTGGAGTGCCTGCTGTTTGGCCTTAGTGCAGCTGGAGAACCACACAAGGAAACCATACGTCAGAACACTGCTGATGGCACAGTTGTAAAAGTTCACCATCAGCTGTTTCTGGATCCTGGCATTCTTCAGTTGCCTCAGGTAGTAGAGCTGTTGCTGGACCTTTCCTACCGCTGAGGTGGTATTGATGCCCTAGGACAGGTCCTCAGTGATAGTTACTCCCAAGAATTTGAAGTACATCACCCTCTCCACCGCCTCATTGCCAATAAAGAGTGGAGGGTGGTTGTTTTGTCTCTTCTTGCGGGGGTCCACAATCATCTCCTTGGTCTTCTTGATGTTCAGTATGAGATTATTACCCACACACCATGACGCTAGATGTTGCACTTCAGCCCTGTAATCCGTCTCATTATTGTTATTGAGAAGTCCGAGCGCTGTGGTGTCGTCAGTGAATTTAACAATGAGATTGGAAAGAGAAGAAGCAGAGCAGTCATGTGTGAACAGGGTGTAGAGCAGAGGGCTAAGCACACACCCTTAGGGGGCCCCAGTATTGATTGAAAGGGTGGAGGAAGTGTGCTTGTCTACTCTCACATTCTGTGTTCAGTTTGTCAGAAAGTCCACAATCCAATTGCACAGTGAAATATTCAATCCATGATAGTGTAGTTTGGCTTGGAGCTTGAAGGGCCGGATTGCATTAAAGGCCGAGCTGAAATCAACAAAGAGGAGCCTCACATAGGTGTTCTTCTGCTTGAGATGCTCCAATAGTGAATGGAGCACGATGGCAATAGCATCCTCAGTCGACCTGTTCTGTTTGTATGCAAATTGGTATGGGTCAAGTGTTGGTGGTATTGTGCCTTTAATGTGTTTGATGACCAGTCTCTCAAGGCATTTGGCAGGAATGGAGGTCATTCAGACATGTGACATTTGACTGCTTGGGGATGGGAACTATTGTAGCTGCCTTAAAGCAGGCGGGGACCCATGATGTGGACAGCGATGTATTGTAAATGGAGGTGAAGACATCTGTTAGCGCCGCAGCACAATCTTTCAGCACGCGGCCCAGCGCACTGTCTGGTCCGGCTGCTTTTCTGGTGTTGATGCTGTGGAGGACACGTCTCACCTCATGAGAGCTCAAGACTGGAGCAGGGTCAGAGGAAGGGAGGGGGGCAGCACTGGATCTGTGTTTTTCCTGTCAAAGCAGGCATAAAAATAGTTTAAAATCCTCAGCTAAGGTGGCATCAGCTGAGGAAGATGTTACTGTTGCTTTGCTCTTGTAGTCCGTGATGGCCCTGATGCCCTCCCATACCTGCCTGGGGTTTAAAACCCTTTGGTGACTGACCCCTTGAAAATGGTTCCTCCAGGAACGATGACGTTTCAGTTGTCAAGACAACGGAAAAACTAAAATACAAGAGCATTTTGTTTTGTGCACAAGAGCATTGTGCCGTATCTTTCTGTTTTTGTATTTTAGTTTTTCCGTTGTCTTGACAACTGAAACGTCATCGTTCCTGGAGGAACCATTTTCAAGGGGTCAGTCACCAAAGGGTTAATAGAGTTGTTGAAACAGGCTTCAATATGCCTCCTATGTTGTTGGTTGGCAGTATTGATACCTTTCCTCAGTGCAGCCCTGGTTCTGCTGTATGCCCCAGAGTCCCCAGAGCTAAGTGCCGCCATTTTCCTACATTATAACTGTATCAGATCAGCAATTAGAACATTTTACTCCCCTAAAAGAAACTGAATTACTTTCAGTAATCTCAGCATCAAAAGCCTCAACTTGTGTACTAGACCCCTTACCTACATGTCTATTCAAACAGATAATACCTGAAGTAATTGAACTGCTTCTAAAAATAATAAATTCTTCTCTTAGGATTGGCTATGTACCCAAATCCTTTAAACTAGCAGTTATCAAACCCCTGATTAAAAAACCTGACCTTGATCCCTGTCAGCTGTCCAATTATCGGCCAATATCAAACCTCCCCTTTATCTCCAAGATCCTTGAAAAATCTGTGGCACAGCAGTTATGCTCATATTTACATAGGAATAACATCCATGAAATGTATCAGTCAGGATTTAGACCTCATCATAACACAGAGACAGCTTTGGTTAAAGTAGTAAATGACCTACTGTTAGCGTCTGATCAAGGCTGTGTCTCGCTGCTTGTGTTGCTTGACCTCAGTGCAGCATTTGATACCATTGATCATTCTATTCTTCTGGATAGACTAGAAAATGTTGTGGGAGTTAAGGGAACGGCCCTTTCCTGGCTCAGCTCTTATTTAATTGATAGCTATCAGTATGTTGATATAAATGGTGATATTTCTAGATGTACTGAGGTAAAGTTTGGTATTCCACAAGGTTCTGTCTTGGGTCCACTGCTTTTTTCTTTATATATGTTACCTCTGAGTATTCATAAACTTTGTATTAGTTTCCACTGTTATGCTGATGACACACAGTTGTATATTTCTGCAAAACCTGATGAGAGACACCAGCTTTATAGAATTGAGGAATGTGTGAAGGACATTAGACACTGGATGCTTATTAACTTCCTTCTGCTTAACTCTGACAAGACAGAAGTACTTGTACTCGGACCACATGCAGCTAGAAGTAAGTTTTCTGATTCCACAGTAACTCTGGATGGCCTTTCTGTTTCTTCACGTGCAGCAGTAAAAGACCCCGGAGTTATTGACCCCAGTCTTTCATTTGAAACTCACATTGATAACATTACCCAGATAGCTTTCTTTCATCTCAGAAATATTGCTAAGATAAGAAATTTAATGTCACTACATGACGCAGAAAAAACTAGTTCATGCTTTTGTTACCTCCAGGTTGGATTGTTGTAATGCCTTACTGTCTGAATGTTCCAATAAGTGCATAAACAAGCTCCAGTTAGTTCAAAAGCAGCAACAAGAGTCTTGCAGCAGCAAGAGTCCTTACTAGAACTAGAAAATATGACCCCATCACCCCTGTCTTATCCACACTGCATTGGCTCCCAATCAAATATCGTATTGATTATAAAATACTACTATTGACCTTTAAAGCACTGAATGGTCTCACATCACAGTACCTGAGTGAACTTCTGCTCCTCTATGACCCGCCCCGCCTACTTAGATCAAAAGGTGCAGGCTATCTGCTGGTACCTCCCATAGTGAAGGCTACATCAAGGGGCAGAGTTTTTTCTTACAAAGCCCCACAGTTATGGAACAGCCTTCCAAGTAGTGTTCAGGAATCAGACACAGTCTCAGTGTTTAAGTCTAGGCTGAAAACATATCTGTTTAGTCAAGCCTTTTGTTAATGGTGTTTGAGGTAAAGATATAGATCTGGAGGGTCCTCAGACATAGTGTTTTGGTAAACTGGGATGTATGGATGCTGTCAGTCCCCACTCGCTTGCTCACTTGAGTTTGTTGATGGTGTAGTGGCTGGCTGCTTTATGTTCTGGGACTCCCTCATGCCTGTGTTATCTTCTGGATCTCCCCTTTTAGTTATGCTGTCATAGTTAGTTGCCGGAGTCCCTGCTTGTACTCAGTGCAATATGTATACTGTTCCTACTTATTCAGGTGACATTGGGCATACCCAACAACCTGTGTTTTTCTCTCAGTTCTCCCCCCCCCCAAATCTGTCCCTCTGAGTTACATGTTGGTCCTGGGATCGAGATGCTGAACCTCTTCTGCTCCTCAGACCTGCCTGATCCATCCTGGTGCCCTGTGTCTGGTTGGAGTCTCATTGCATTGCTCCTGTGGAGGGCGGCCCCATGTGGACAGTTGGGGGTCACGCCTGGAGGATGCTCTGGACTCTTGCAGTGGTGCTTTTGTGGCTGGGGACTGCAGTTGACTTGCTTACTGCAGTTGACTTGCTAACTTTGGGACTGTGGTTGTTGTGAGCGGTTTTGCGCTCGGGTTTCCATCGGTGGGGGGTTTATAGCATCAACAAAGCTGACTTTATGTTCGGACTGTTAATGTTGTAGTCATGTTGTCTGTTGTTGCTCAAATGAGGATGGGTTCCCTTTTGAGTCTGTTTCCTCTCAAGGTTTCTTCCTCATGTCGTCTAAGGGAGTTTTTCCTTGCCACCGTCGCTACAGGCATGCTTGTTGGGGATAGATTAGGGATAAAATTAGCTCATATTTTAAGTCATTCAAATTCTGTAAAGCTGCTTTGCGACAATGTTTATTGTTAAAAGCACTATACAAATAAACTTGACTTGACTTTCAGGAAATGCACCTTCCAAGAGCAATCCTATTCAGCCATGTACCAGAAGAGGGAAATTGGAGGGTCTTGGATGCAGATCATGAATGCAAAATTCCAAGTTCCTTCTACTTAATACTGGCTTCCTTTGCATTCTTTGTCTCATCCTGGGACTTGACCATGTCTCAGTAAAATAAACAAACAAACAAATTAATAAATAGGGGAGAGTGGGGAGGAGTGAGCCGCTTTTTTTATTTTTGGACCCCTAGCCAAAATAAAAGGGCTGAAGTTAAAATGATCCTATGCAAATGAAAGGTATTCAGAGTAGTTGCAACACGAACCAAGTTGTACAACTAATCGTGCAACCATCAGTTCTACAGATGGGAGAAAAAGCCTGTTAATTTTATGGCTCACTCCTCCCGATCTAAGGGAGGTGTGAACCACCCCATGGGGAGGACTGGACCACTGGCTTGAAATCATAAACAAATGACATTTGTCATGAAATACAAACTTTTATTTGAACTGTAACAACTGAAACGTATTAAAAAAAACAAATCAGACTGTAAAACTTGTAAAACAGTAAAGATATAAAAAAAATCTAAAATCTTAACATTTTTGTAGTTTGGTGCCATTCTTGCTTCCTCCAGGCCATTTTTTCTAGCATTGTCTACATAGCGTCTGAGGGTAGCACGTGGTATACCGGTTTGCTTTGCAACAGCACGGATACTTTCAGATCCTTCAAGAACACGTTTTGTAGCCCGTAACATGTCAGCAGCTGGCGTTGATCCAAACTTTTCCCTCTTTTTCTTGTACTGGAATGGCATGGTACCTTTTGGGAGTGACTGAAATGCAAGGAAATCCCATCACAATCAAATTAACAGCGTTTCAATTTTGGGTGATAGTTTAGAGAAAATTTGATCTTGATTAACAGGCAATATTGTTGCCCGGAGAGAAGAGATTTAACAATGGTAAGGGTTGGTAGGATTATTGGTAATTTGTGGATTATAGCCCCATACCTTAATTACATGTAAAAATATTAGTACGGTAATGTATCACCATGACACAAGATTAGTTAAGGGAGGAGTGGGCCTAGGCTCACTCCTCCCATGCACTGTGTGGCTCACTCCTCCCAAAACGACCCGCCATTGCTTCTGATGTCGACCTACATTTGAACGGAAGGATGTGGCCCAGGTTATGTCATCACACAATACCATAGTACATGCCTAATAAACAACAACAACAATGTGATTGTTATCTTGGTTTATTAGACAATAGGATGAAAAAACATGTTAAGTGAAATATTTACTTACTACCTTGAATTTTAGACTTTTGTTCTCCTATTGTGAGCAGGGTGCCAGGCTTCCATCCACTGTGGGTTGAAGTCAGGGGAATTCCCTGGTGACTTCATATGACAAGTTAACTGGGATAAACCCTGGCTAAAATTAGAAAAATTTTAAGTGGTTCACTTCTCCCCATGGCTCACTCCTCCCCACTCTCCCCTAAGTAAATAAATGAATGACTGATAAACTTAAAGTCTTCTGGGCAAATGCTGATATTTTTTTAAATATTTCCTTTTATTGTGAAGGATAATGTTTATGTCCAATTTATCATAGAATTAACTGAGATGAGACTGAACTGGGGGTGGCACGGTGGTGTAGTGGTTAGTGCTGTCGCCTCACAGCAAGTAGGTCTGGATTCGAGCCCTGTGGCAGGCGAGGGCCTTTCTGTGCGGAGTTTGCATGTTCTCCCCAGGTTTCCTCTGGGTGCTCCGGTTTCCCCCACAGTCCAAAGACATGTAGGTTAGGTTAACTGGTGACTCTAAATTGACCATAGGTGTGAATGGTTGTCTGTGTCTATGTGTCGGCCCTGTGATGACCTGGCGACTTGTCCAGGGTGTACCCCTCCTTTTGCCTGTAGTCAGCTGGGATAGGCTCCAGCTTGCCTGCGACCCTGTAGGACAGGATAAAGCGGCTAGAGATGATGAGATGCGATGAGACTGAACTGGCTGCATCAATTGCTAAATTGGCTGTATTGCAGGCCTCAGATCTGTAAAGTTCTTCTCAAGCACCCTCAGATGGCATGAACTATCTCAGAAGGGAAAAACGGAAATGGCAATCCATCAATGTCTTAAATCCTATAGTGAAGGAATACAATCTGTGATTCTGGAAGCCAACAAAACAAATCAGTGCGATGAAGGGATCATTTCCATCTAATGACCCACAATTACCAGATATGCAAAGAAAGGAAATGGAACAGTGGTCTGAGGCTGCCTCAAAGCAGTGGGACAATCCCAATGAGCAACAGCAAGAAACCAATACTATGGGAACATTACAACAAATTTGTCGCCAGCCAACAATGGCACCAATGGAGGGTGAGCAGAGGCAATTCTCATATCAGCAAAGTGGTCAATATTCATCTAGTGACCTCCTTACCATCATGCACAGACAAAATGACATAACTGCATCTTTAGTGCGACAACAGTACATTGTCCTTGCCACCCCAAGGAATTCCCATATTTGAAAGGAATCCACTCCAGTAAAGGGCATTTATCAAAGCCTTTGAACAAGGAATGGAGCAAAAGGCAGGAAAGGCAGACTGCTTGTACCATTTGGAGCAGTTTACAAGAGGACGACCACAAGAACTAGTGCACAGTTGTTTGGTGACATACAGGATCCATCATTTGGTGCCGTAGGGGAAAAGAATCCCAACAAGTTTAAATTGCAGCCCAGGGATAGAATAAAAGGAAATATTGTCACCACAACAGTAACATCTATGGATTTGTCTGAGGGAGTTCTTGAACCAACTTCAGATTTAGAGACATCTAAAGGAGTTGAATGTCTTTTTTTGTGCTTGTGGTCACACTTTGGATGAGTGTAAGAAGTTTCAGAGAAAGGGGCACAAGGAAAAGATAATCTTCCTGAAGGAAAGGGGAGTTTGCTTTGCATGTTTATGTTCTGGGCTTATGAGTCATAATTGCCAGCAGTGTTTGATGTCTAAAGCATGCAATCAAACTTATCCTACTGTGCTTCATATTAAGGGGCATCTTGCAACTCTGGAACAATCAAAGGAACCATCCAATGATCAGTTGACCCTACTCAAAACATGTAGCCCAACAGGGGCCGGTAAGGACCGAGGTGCTCTATCCATTTTACCTGGAAAGGTGAAATTAACAAAGGGGAATCAAATTATACATACATATGCCTTCCTGGATGCCGGTAGCTTGGCTACATTTTACTCAGAACATCTAATACAGAAATTGAATGTTACAGGCAGAAGAAATAGCCTCCTGTTGCGGACTATGGGTAAGAAAAGATTGTTCCAGCTTATTGTTTGACTGGTTAAGAGATAACTGGTCTGGACAGCAATGATTTTCACATCCTTCTCAAGGTTTTTACACAGAAGGAAATGCCTGTCACTGTAGATGATCTGGTAACTCCTGAAGACCTGACTAATTGGCCATATTTGTCAAAAGTGCACATCCCAAGCATTAAGGCAAATGTTGTGCTGTTAATTGGTAGCAATGTTCCCAAGATAATGAAACCTTGGGAGGTCATCAACAGCTGTGGGAATGGTCCATATGCCATTAGAACATTGCTGGGATGGGTCATCAGTGGTCCACTGGCTAGAAACGATGACAACTTGGAGCAACAGTTTCTTTCTGCTACAGCAAACAGGATTTCTCTGTCCAAATTGGAGAAAATGCTGACTGATCAGTACAACTTTGTAATAAAAAGGGGGTACATTTCTGTTTTATGTATTTTGATCATGCATTGCATAAAAAGTGGGATTTTCCTCACTGAAACAAAATTGTCTTGTTTATCCGTCATTCAATGCAGGCACAATCTTTTACAGGTTCCACCAACATTTGAACTCAGATGCTTGGATTCACCATCCAGAGTGCTAACCATGACACCATGGAGCCAAATCATTCAGCACTTGTGCTTTTCGGAAGATCAATACAGACACATAGTGGCCAATACCATTGAAGCTGCGATGATATTGCAATAAAGACCAGATTCAAAATTGCAGAACTGGCCCATACCCATCTTGAAAAGAAGTTGTTTCATGGTGACGGACACAAAGGGTTTGGGACATAAAAGCTGGCTTGACCAAAAGGAGCCTTCTGTTGAGACAGTCTGTGCATGTTAGTTTGGAAGCTGCAAATGAAGGATTCACAGGTTCCACTGAGATTTGAACTCAGATCACTGGATTCAGAGTGCTAACCATTACACCATGGAACCAAAGTCAAACAGTGTGATTGTTTTAACCATCAAATTACTGGCATCAACCTGGCAAAAAAAAAGCACAGACCAAGATATACACAAGCCACAGTCCTTGATGCTGAAATCTGGGCTTGAGCCAAAGATGCTTAGATTTCCAGTCTAACACACGCCCAACTGAGCTATTTCAGCAACTCCTGGGGCAATTACGTCACGGCTCTATCCAAACAGCTGGATGCAAAATTTGACCCTCGTTAAATACATACAGCAAGCCAAAATTTTGTTTTGAGATTACATTAGAATATGTTACAGGCATTTAGCAGATGCTCTTATGGGACTGTGGTCGCAACAGCTCCAGTTCGAATCTGTGTGACAGCACTGCTTTTTCCAGGTCACTCTCGAATGCTGGATGAGTGGAAAATATCGATGGACAAAAAGTGTTTGCCCATCAAGTGGGCGGTCCTCACTCTACTACCTGCTCGGACACCCGTTCACCCTCTGTTCTGACCAGTGGGACCACCGCGTGGATCACTCTGGGTATCACCCTTCAGCACTTTAAATTAAATTTGGCCTACAGACCGGGGGCTACATATGGTGGTGGCAGATTACCTCTCCTGCTAGGTAATGCCAGGAAAATGACAAAAGGAAGGTCATCAAGATTGATGTCCATTGACCTTCTCAGGGCTCCAAACCGGGCTTTTAGCCTAC